>NC_092137.1:27316247-27619278 GCF_043159975.1 Macaca nemestrina | reverse complement strand
ACATTGAAGTTGGGACTAGTTATTTGAATGCTGAATCCCAGTATAGGAATATAATCTCACATTTTAATATGGGTCCTCTATGGGAAAATAGGATCAACTTTGTTTCCCAGAAATTGTTAGTGATGAAAAACTTCAAAATAATTTTCCTGAATTTTCAGCTTTATTTACATGTAAAGTGAATTCCCTTAAAATTGGACTTAAAAAGGATTCTCCTTCAATATGTCCTTACCTTCTAGCTTTAACAACTTTTCTGTTAAATATGTAGTTTATTAAACATTATTAAAAACATTTATCCACTGATTTTATTACTGTTCCAATGTAACACATTTTCTGCTTCATCACTCTATTACCACTCTTAAATGTCTTACACGTGCAAATAATAAAAACTAGTTTTAATGCAGAAATTAGGATTTTAGCATGTAGGTGCTTTAAATTAAATCTCAATTTGTGAGCTGAAAATACAGAAACACGGAACAAGGAAAGCATGGTATCCAAGACAAACTTGAAGGCTTATTCTCTGTGGATGTAAAAACCCTAAGACAATATATTTCTAAGGCTGATAAAAAGTTGTAAAGTAGGAAGCATATTAGTTCTTCTGTTAATTCCCCTCCTGCCACTGGTGTCCTGATTATCTAATTCAGGAGTGGGTAACTTCCACCTGATCTCAGTTCATTTTTACTTCTTATCATCCCAGATAATGGATATGGTATACTGCTTGTGGCTGTCCCTTCCAGAGTGAAGGCTTGAAGACATTAAAAGTTGAATGATAACTGACTTCATACCCTGAAATCCATACCTCTAAGTGAGCAGCAAGTTGGCCAACTAAGATTTCAATCTACATTTTGTCTGCTTTGCTATTTAGAAAATTACACAGGGTTAAGAAAGTGAATTTAGATGGAAAATACCTCTGAGGTGAAATTTAAGACCTGCTATGATTGCTAAAATGAAGCCTACAATTGAAATGAAGCCCCTGCAAAAACTGGGGAAGAAACTAGGCAGAGGCAACAGTGAATGCAAATGCCTTAAGATGGCAATAAGCTTGGTAGGTTCAAGGAACAGAAAGGTGTGTGTATAGTTGGGGAATGGTCAAAGAACAAGGGTGGAGGCTATTAAGGCTAGCAGGAGTTATGAGCACAGAGACGTAGACCGAGGGCCTTTAGCAGGTGAATGAGGTCTGATTTACAATGTTAAAAACTACAGCTGTTAGGTGGAGTGTATCCAAGCCAGAAGAAAGTGGAAGGAAACCAATTAGGAAGATACTGTAGTCTAGGCAAGAGGTAATGATGGCTTAGATTGGAATGGCAGAAGTACAGTGAACAGATTCAAAATGTAGTTGGTGGTAGACAGGACTTGCTAATGGGTTTGCTATGAGAAGAGAGAGAGGAATCAAGATGAAGCAAGAGTAAATTTCTAAAATGTTCTCTTTTAAGGAGATGTACAGAATTTTTTTTTTTTTTTAATATTTTTTGAGACAGTCTCACTGTGTCACACAGGCTGGAGTGCAGTAGCATGATCACAGCTCATGGCAGCATCTCGATCTCCTGGACCCAAGCAGTCCTCCCATCTTAGCCTCCCAAGTAGCTGGGACTATAGGTGCACACCACAATGTCCAGCTAATTTTTTTATTTTTTGTAGAGATGAGATTTCACCACATTGCCCAGGTTAGTCTAGAACTCCTGAGCTCAAGCGATCCTCCAGCCTCAACCTCCCAAAATGTTAGGATGACAGGTGTGAGCCACCATGCCCGGCCCCAGACATTGAGACATATTCATGATGATACAAGAAACCCTACTCAATTTTGTAGCTTGTATTCTACTGTATGACTATATCGCAATTTATCCATTCTGATAATGGATAATTATTGTGTATTAGAGCAGGCTGACAAGAGACCCAAGAATGTATAATGTCTCAAGTAACAGACATTTATTTCTTGCTCACTTAATAGTCTCAGATACATGTTCCTGGTTGGCAAGCAAGTGGCTCTCCTTCAAGAGGTGATTCAGGGAGTCAAGATCCCTTCCATTTTGTGTTCTTCCATCTCCTAGGGCCCCATCAGCATCTGCATTTAGTTGGAAGAAGGGCAAAGAAAGCTTGGAGGTACACCCACTCAAAGTTCTAACCTGCAAGTGGCATTCATCACTCCACTCACATTCCATGGGAAAGGAGTTAGCTGGCTCTCCTTCACTAGAGAGAGTGGAGGGATGGGGGATAACTGGGAAATACAGTCCAGTCATTTGTTCTATAATCCCGTAACTTGCAGAGGTGAAAGTAGTTCTCTGATACATGTTTTCAGTATTTCTCTCTTGTAAACTGTACTGCAATAATCATTCTTTTTTGTGTCTCTTTGTATGCCTGGACAAGAGGAGTTTCTCTGTGTATGCCCAGGAGATAAACTGTTAAGTCTTCGGGCACCTGTCTTCAACTTTGCTAGCTATTGCCAAATCACTTTTGAAGTGACTGTACCAATTTGCATTCCAAACCATGTATGAAAGTTCATAATACTGTCAAACTTAGTTTATGTTAGTCTAATGAATTTTTTTAAAAAAACTTTAAAACTCAATACTGTGATTAGAATAGTCTTACTGAGTCTTGCTGATCCCTGGTCTTGGTCAGGAAAAAGAAAAGGAATGCCTGCAAGGGGTCCCTGGATGAGACCAGGCAAGTTTCCTATACGAATCCACTTTAATCTCAAACTACTCATTTTAACCAGCATAACTCAGGTTAAATTAAAGATAAAATTTTAACCAGCATAATTCAGGTTAAAATTCAGGTTAACTAAAGAACTACTGAGACAACTGCATGTGGAATTTATTTCAAACTCACCCCCATCTCTAGCCATCTTCTTACCCCCATACAGTGTCAAGGAGTCACACAGCAGGTCGGCGTCAAAGAACACTGGAAACATCTTTCTGAGAGTCATTTATTTCTTTTGTCATTGCCAAACATTCCCCAGGTCTTACTCACCAGAAATTAACATAGCTTCTTCATTTCTCCTCCCTGACAACCCTCATCTACTGAAAGGGCTTTAAATGCACACTGCCCATGAAAATGCAGAGTGCACATACCATGTCCTTAACTTGTTTCAAAACTACCTATTCTGGCAGTAACCAATTCAGGTGTCGGTGCTCCCTTGTTTGAAAGTGGTCTTCACAAAAGCCCACATTTTAAAGCTATTTGGAGGAGCACAGAGAGTTAAAGTGGTAATAGCCTTTCAGAATTTGAAAAGGTAGTACTTGTCTGTATCAGGGTTCATTTTTTATGTGGCATATGCCACAAAATAGGCAAGAATATATAAGACCAATATTTACGCAAAACGGGGAAGAGAATCCAGAAACACGACAACAAAGCTGCTCTAACCAATGTTCCAGACAAAGTCACCCTCAAAGAGAAATAACCCATTAAACATTACCAGGTAGGCATGAGGTACAGAAAAAGAATTTTACTTTCCAGCTCCAGATAAATATCTACATCTGGTGTCAAAGTCTCAGGATATAAAGAGGATAGAACTCCATATATAAAAGAGGACAGGACAATATTCTCAGAAAATTCAAAAAGACAGAGGTTGGCTAAGGGGATGGGTGAAAACAGTGGGGTGTAAACTAACAAGTGAGGTAAAGTCCGGGGAGAAGGAATGCGCACCTTGGTTTTCCCTCAGTGGCACTACCAGGAGCACTAGGAGACTGTCAAAATATCAGGGGCAATGTGATATTTCTCAATTCTTAAAACCAAAGCAGCAAAAATAAGCTTCAGAAGGCAAGTGATCATAGCTATGGATGAGGCCTCAGGCTCCAGGAAAGTTGGGGCAATATTTATTGCTGCTTCTACTTTCTCTTTCCTGTCATTTTAATGTTTGGGTCATGTTACTCCTAAGGCTGCTTTTCATGTCTGTGGGTCTAGTCACTGCTACTAGGTACAAAGCATTTCCCAGTATAAACAGCATAGGGTAGTTCTAGATTTTTCATCCTAAATGCATTTTCTTACTTTCAGTCTTAAAACCATATTGAGAGGACAAACAGCCTCCATAAAGTTTGTTTCCCAAGGAGACAGAGTAAGCTTATTATATGAATGACAACAGTTCTAGCTTCTAGACTTGTTATATCACAAATACAAAATGACAAATCAGTTATGGTTTTAAAAAATTAATCTGGAATGGTTTCACAAGCTAGATGATGGAGCAGCTACTAAATCAATGGAGCTTCCAAGAACATTCTATACCCCAGGAAGGAAAGGACAACCAAAGAGGTTTCTTAGTTTTGTACAGGGCAAGAGGAGCCTATAGTTGGCCTTGAGAGGGAGCTCTTTGGGAAGATAAGAAAAAAACAAGAGGACTTGAGGAGGAATAGCAGGAAAACCTACTAAAAGGGGAGGGGGGAATCAAAGTGTAAGAAGGGAAGACAGTGAAATTTACACAGGAGGAAGGAGCTGAGAAAGTGACAGCCTTATACAAACAGCTGAAAGAATCTTCACTCAGTCCTCCCAGCACAGGTCCCCGTGACAACAGCATCACATCTGCTTTCCTAGGAGCGTTTTTACACTGACTGCCTATTTCCTTCCTCGTTTATGATTAGTCTTTGGGGGCTTTACTTTCTGGAACTGTGCTGGCACTGGCTCCTGCTCTGGTTCCTTACAGGAGGCTGACACTACCAGTTCCTCATTTCTCCTCTGATCCTTCCCTACTCTAAGACTCAGCTCTGTCTCAGGAAGCTCAATGCCAGGCTGCTGCCGCCTTCTTAGAGACCTTCTGCTCCTGTGCTGCTGCCTCCGCTTTTCTTCTTCTTGCTGCCGCTGCTTTATCTTCATCAGCTTTTCAAAGCTTTTGGTGGTTGTTGGGTTTACAACGAACCAGTCCTAGAGAGGCAAAATAGAAATGTCATCCAGTTGAAACTATAGTGAAGAACATAAAGGTGGAGGAAGAATGGAAAAAAGGCATGATTAGGGCAGAACACAGTAAGAAGGAAACAGATATGGAACCATATCTCAGGATTCTATATTTTAAGATGGAGAAATCCAATACAGAGCAGCTATTATAAGCACATATTTTGTAAGGCATAATTCTAGGGACTTTAATAAATGATCTATAAAGTCTGTTTACTTAGCATCATCCCACTCTTATATCTCCTGAGTATAAATCTCATCATGAGACGTAACACACTGAGCCACAGGAGATTTTTATTCCATGATGGCATCGTAACTAAGAGTATGAATTTTGCAGCCAAGACCTCCTGGGTGCAAATCCCAGCTCTGTTTCTAGACAAGTGACCATGGGCAAATTACTTAACATTTTCGAGGCTCAGTTTAAAAAATTAAGGGGTAGGGGACATGAAATCCAATTATAAAGTATTTTTGCCAAAAACCAAAGAACTTCAATCTTATCAAGTGATCTGTTCAATCTTCTAAATCTACCAATTCATAGGAAAAGTCAGGATAGGGAGTTGAGCCCAATCTCTCTGCCCCACTGCAAGACTCCACTGCAGTGGTCCCTGTACGTCAAAAACAAACAATAACAACAACAAAAAGCAAAAGAGGAAATAGCCAGGATAGAGGAATACTACCATAGAGTGCAATCAGCGAAATTCCAGAATGTGGGTACATGTATGTGACAAGTGATCCGGTTTCTTCAATAAATGGCAAATGTGTAAAAAGGAAGAGGAAGCTTTTAGTCTTGCACCATGTAATGAGATAGCCACTAGCCACGTGTGGTAAGTGATGTGTTTAAATGTAAGTAAAACAAATTAAGATATGCTTTCATGTAAAATATACACCAAATTTCAAAGACTTGGTATGAAAAAAATGTAAAATATCTCAATAATTTATTGATTTACATGTTAAAAATAACTTTAGATATATTGGGCTTAATAAATTATTAACATTAGTTTCATCTTTTTAAAATACTTTTTTAATGTGGCTACTAGAAAATTTTAAATTATATACATGGCTCACAGTACTTTTTTTTGGATAGTACTGCTCTAGATTAAAACAAACAAATGCAATATTTGGACTTTGTTTTAGATCCCAATTTGAATAAATCAACTCTGAAAAAACATTATAAGATAATCAGGGAAATTTAAATAACAACTGGATATATGATAATATTAAAATTCTTAACTTTTTTAGGTATAATGATGTTTGTGGTCATATGTTTTCAAAAGTCATCTCTTACAGATACATATTGAAAGAAGCACTTACAGCTGAAATTATATGTGGAATTTGCTTTAAAGTAAGTCTTTAAGGGAGGAGAAAAGTGAGGTTATAAATGACACAAGATTGGCCATACACTGATGGTTGCTGAGGATGGCTGACAGCACACTGGGTTCATTATGCTACTTTCTCTACTTTCGTGTGTTTGAAATTTTCTGTTAAAAAAAAAAAAAGTAGTGTAAGAAAATGTGATGGAGGGAGGAAGAAACAGGGTAAAGATGTTTTTACCACCCACAAAATTCATAAATAGAGGCATAAATCAATAAACAAATGCCTGGGAGCATGCCCCAAACCAAATGAAATTTGTTGGTTCCAACTCCATTGGTTTTAACTTTTTAGGAAGAAAATGGACAAACCAGTTAACTATATAAAGGCCAGATTTTGTCAGGAGATAATTACCTTTTTTTTTTGAACAGAGTCTTGCTCTTTCGCCCAGGTTGGAGTGCAGTGGCGCAATCTCAGCTCACTGCAACCTCCGTCTCCCGGGTTCAAGCAAATCTTCTGCCTCAGCCTCCCAAGTAGCTGGGATTACAGGTGCCCGCCACCATGCCAGCTAACTTTTTAGTAGAGATGGGGTTTCACCATGATGGCCAGGCTGGTCTCAAACTCCTGACCTCAGGTGATCTGCCCGCCTCGGCCTCCCAAAGTGCTGAGATTACATGCGTCAACCAC
The DNA here is from genome assembly GCF_043159975.1 of Macaca nemestrina. NCBI lineage: Eukaryota > Metazoa > Chordata > Mammalia > Primates > Cercopithecidae > Macaca > Macaca nemestrina. The sequence goes on along the minus strand of NC_092137.1, from coordinate 27,612,408 downwards.
AGTGCCCCGCCGATATTTACCTTTTAAATACTCCCTGAAGCAAAAAAAGATATGCTATTATGACTAAAAAGATATGACTGCCTTCAGAAGACATCTCAGATTTTGGTTAGGGATTCTGAAAGCTTATGCCAGTAAAGCAACAGAAACCAAACTTTATGGAAGTAATTAAGACTCACATTGTTAAGTACTATCAAATTTGAGGGCAGAGAATAAATAAAGGTGTTCCCTTTATTTTTCCACACCAGGCAGCAATAGTTTCTGCAGTAAGATATTCCAAGAGAATGCACATTGTATTCCTAAGCTATTGTAGTAGGAGTATGTAATTATATCATAAACAATTTCTCTGTTCACCTGTATTACTAAAAAACCTTCCCCAAGAGAAAATCCTTGACCTTCTGAACTTTAAAGCATTTTAATATACAATTTTTAAATTTTTTTATTTTGAAAAATTACAAACCTTCAGAAAAGTTGTAACAGTTCAATGAACAATCAAATTTACCATTGTTAATCTCTTTCCTTCCTCTCTTCCTTCTTCCCTCCTTCTTTCTTTTGTTGAACGATGTGCAAGTTACTTGCAGACATCATAATACTTCATCACTAAACACTTTGGCATATATCTGCCTAAGGGCATTTTCCTGCATGACTACAACTATCACCTTTGGGAATGTTAACACTGACACAATACTATTATTTAATATAGTCAGCATTCAAATTTCCCCAACTGTCTCAATAATGTCCTTTATAGTTGTTTTATCCAGTATTTTAAACAGCATTAAAAATGGGTTGCTGGAAGACATCAGAATGCTAGAAGGCGTGAATGTATAGAGATCACTGTGAAACAAGAATTTCGAACATGTAAATTCAACCTGGTTCCCAAATGTTTAACTTAATTGGATTTAAAGGAATTAGAAGAGTTCAGGCTGGGCACGGTGGCTCACACCTGTAATGCTAGCACTTTGGGAGGCCGAGGCAAGTGGATCACCTGAGATCAGGAGTTGAAGACCAGCCTGGCCAACATGGCAAAACCCCGTCTCTACTGAAAATACAAAAATTAGCCAGGTGTGGTGGCAGATGCCTGTAATCCCAACTACTCAGGGAGTATTGCTCGAACCCGAGAGCTGGATGTTGCAATAAGCCCTCCAGATTGGGCAACAGAGTGAGACTCTGTCTAAAAAAAAGAAGAGTTCAAGGATGCTTACAGTCACAGTGATTTTTTTTTTTGAGTCAGGATCTCTGTTGCCTAGGCTGGAGGGCAGTGGCGCAATCAGCTCACTGCAGCCTCAAACTCTTGGGTTTAGGTGATCCTCCTGCCTTGGCCTCCCAAAGTGCTGAGATTAGAGGCATGAGCCACCCTGCCCACCCATCAGAGTGTCTTCAAATACTTTCACAGAAAAATACAATTATATATCTAAGTTTAGAGAATATTTTAACTCTAATGTCTCTGGTAACCACTTTAGAGTTACTTTCCTTGAGAGCCTTAATCCGTAACAACAGGGAGAAAGTCTACCTCTCTTGTGGCTTACATATCAGGTCCACAGGATTACAAAAACCTCACCTCAGCATGGACAGAGTTGATGTGATACTTGACACCACTCTCTGACACAAATTCTTTCTGACATAGAAGACATTTGTATTTTCCAGCCACAAAGTTTCCCTATTTCCAAGAGAGAAACAAAAAGAATTATTGGTAAATTTAGAAACACATACCTGGGTTATGTGTAGGGACTGTTAGAGATGAAAAGAGGGAATTCTATTTCAGCAAAGGTTAAGAAGGAAAAAGATCAAATATAGTAATAGATTTAGGAAAACCAGCTTGGATGGATAATTACCAACATAAATCCATCCTAGTGCAATTCTGTTCCAATCACCCACCCTACTTCAACACAACCTGAAAGTCTCCTACTTTTTCTCAGGTAACATGCCACATCTTTCTAGCTTCCTATGTTGCTTTAACTTTACTTCCAGGTTGTCTTGGTTCCTCCCCCAAAATGATCAAATGCCCAAAATTCACCAGAGGCACCAATGTACAATTCTTCCCGCTATGATCCACTGTTGCAAAAAGTGCCTTCAAAATCCAGAATTAGAAGAGTACCATCCATAATACCTAGTTTAAGGACTCAGAAACTAGGATCAAGATGACAAACTCCTAAGCATTCCTGGACAGATCTGGTTTAGATGCCTACAACTCCCTTGTTGCCTTGAACTGAGACTTCTCTCCCCTCCTGAAGCTTCAGGTTTCCATGGTGCTCATTTTGTGTGAGGAGATTGGAAAATGGCAGCAATTCCCATGGCTGGTAGGTTGTAGGACACCTGGGTCAACATGGAAAAGATTCAGTGAGGTGAATCGCTGTTAGCCTGACACCCTATCCCACCTCCCATCCCCAGAGGCCAGTATGGTTCAGATGGGTATAGAGGATCTTTACCAATCCAGATAAGCACATATAAGGTGATTCTACAGTGTTTCAGGCCCACCCAAACAGGGCAGGCCCAGAGTAGGAGACGCTCAAATGCAAGGAGCTGAATCTCTTAGAATTCAGGGATAGGAACTCAGGGTAGGAACTCAGAACAAATATATTTTTCTCCGAATTCCTTTAACTTGATAATGACTTGTGACTATGGTGATCTTTTCTAAGCCTTGGACATGCCCTGGCATCCCACCCAATACCAGACCAATAATCTTTGAGACATAAAAAACTAAAGCAGCCTCTGAAGATAATGGTAAACAGGACAACTAGCTGTTCACCTAAACTGAATTCTCTTCCATGTCAGACTATTTTAGAGAACACGTTAAGATATTAAGTTTAAAAAGTTACAAACCAATGTACAAGAGCCCAGGTGAGCTTTAAGGCCAGATACACTACTGTAGACAGCCTCACAGCCCTGAAAAAGAGAAGAAATAGTGTGAAGACTATGCCAAATAGCTCCCTTCTCTGAACAATCTAGCCATTTACGCTGACCAACTCCACATTTGAAGGAAGAAAACCAATAATCTGTGCCACAAACCAAATGAAAAAAGAATATACATGCAAGCCACAAAAGCAAGAAGAAAAGCCAAGGAAAGGTAAAAAGAAAAGAAACAGAAGGTGAACAAGTTTTTTAGGAAAGATTAAGCCATTTCCTTCCCTTGGTACCTTCTCTGACACTTAAGAGAAACATGGAAAATTATATAGTTAGTTTTTTTTTAAATCTGCTTTATTTAGTGCAAATGTGTTCCCTCTTCTTTTATATTTACTCCTCTGCAAAGTACTGAATCTACTATAGCTGTGATGGTTTAAAGATGGCTCTCTCCCTCATCTTGACTCTAGAAAATAAAAATATTTTTAGAATCGTAAAAATAAAGATGGCTGCAAATTATCTTCCACTCTTGCCATCAAGAAGTGGAGTCTAGTTACCCTTCCTGTGAATCTGGGTTAGTCCCATGATTCCTTTGATCAATAAAACACCATGGAAGTGATGCTGGCAAATTCTGAAGCTAGATTTTAAGAGATGTGCAGCCCTGCTTTCATGTTCTCAAAATATTCTCTGAAAAGTCAGTCACTGTGTACCCTGCTGGTAGCCCAACTACTCTGCTAGAGAAAGAGGCCATATGGACAGCCAAGCTCCCAGATAAATGCAGCTGCACAGAAACCATCTTGAACATTCCAGTCTCACTGAGTTTCCAGCTGAACGCACTCTCATGAGTGATTCCAGCTGATGCTACATACCGCCGGAGAACTGCCCTGCTGAGCCTTTACAGAATTACTGCTCTACAGAATTGTGAACAACTAAAATAACTGTTTTAAGCCACTGAGGCTCAGGTGTTTTGTCATGAAGGAATAAATAACAGAAGCATGCTTGATAAACATTTACTGAATAAATGAATGAGAAAGAACCACCTGGTTAGGACACTGAATACGATGATATTTCTTGATATCTGTCTTCCATTTATGTAGTACTTCCTGGCTGAAGGTAGGGAGCCCTGGGCGAGTATATTTTAACTACAAGACAAGACAACCAGAAACATTAGATAAATCAAACTCCCAACCAAAATATCCCAAAAGTTTCACACCCAACTCTTTAGGTTATATAATTCTGAAATCTATACTTTTGAATACAAAAAAACTGTAAGATATAAGACCCTGTAAAGTACCTGAAACTGGTAAGTATACTGGTCTATTGTTTGTCTTAGAAAAGTTTGATTTTTAACAGAGGACAAGAGACTCAGATATACTTCACCTACAGTTTAAAAAGAAAAAAAAGCTACAGAGTACTACATAGAATTAAAATATGTGTTAAAAAAGAACGATTCATAGGTTCTAATGATTAGGAAAGAAAAAAATAAATTTAAAAAATGTTGAGAGAGAGAGGGATACAAATTTGCATTCGTATACTCATCGTAAATGTAGATGAGTAAAAGGTTAGAAGTGTATAAATCAAAATATTAACAGTGGTATTCTCTGGTAGAATTTTTTTTTTTTTTTTGAGACAGAGTCTCGCTCTGTCGCCCAGGCTGGAGTGCAATGGCACGATCTCGGCTCACTGCAAGCTCCGCCTCCTGGGTTCACGCCATTCTCCTGCCTCAGCCTCCCGAGTAGCTGGGACTACATCTCTGGTAGAATTTTGAATCATTTTCATACTTTTTCCTACCTATCTGCATTTCTAATTTTTCTTCAATTATAACATGCTAATTTTGGTATTTTTAAAATCCTAAAACAAAAAAATTAAGGTTCAAGATAAAACAGGGATATGAGAGAAATCAGGGAACAGAATATATAATATTTACTTATACTTCAAAAGTAGAATTATTTCTAGCACTTCTTTTTTTTTTTTTTTTTTGAGATGGAGTCTCGCTCTGTCGCCCAGGCTGGAGTGCAGTGGCCGGATCTCAGCTCACTGCAAGCTCCACCTTCCGGGTTCACACCATTCTCCTGCCTCAGCCTCCCGAGTAGCTGGGACTACAGGCGCCCGCCACCTCGCCCGGCTAGTTTTTTTTGTATTTTTTAGTAGAGACGGGGTTTCACCGTGTTAGCCAGGATGGTCTCGATCTCCTGACCTCGTGATCCACCCGTCTCGGTCTCCCAAAGTGCTGGGATTACAGGCTTGAGCCACCGTCTAGCACTTCTTTTTACAGGCTTTGACTTGAGTTGATCTCTCCTTACAACTACAACTAGAGTTTCCAGAGAGGAGAGAGCAACCTGCACAGACAATTCTTGCAAAGTCCACCATGGGTAAATAGTTGTATTTCTGGTGAGTAAACAATCTTCCTGCTTTGACAATGGAAGTGTCTGAAAAGAAGCTGATTCTCTGCGACCAAAAAAACATACCCAAAGCCCATAAAGGTAATAGAGGAAGTAAGGAAGGTAGCCCAAAGAACCTCTGGTAAATCTTTGAAAGAACAGAGTACACAGTACTTTCATAGAGTACAGAGGTGGCTTTATTTATAAGCATTTAGTCTCCTCTGAAGCTAGTGTAAATGGGCCTATCTAAAATCTTTTTTACAGCTCCATAGTACATAGTTTATATAAATACAGTTATAAATGTATCATAAATATGATAGTAACAAACTATCATATTTATGGAAATGAAGTACTATCCAGCTATAAAAAAAGATGAGGATGATTTCTGTAAACACATGTGGAGTAATTTCCAGGATAAACAGTTGACCCTTGAACAACATGGGTTTGAACTGTGCAGGTCTTATATGTGGATTTTTGCAACCAAACAAAGACCAAAAATACTGTATTTTCAGTACACAAAACCCATCTACATAGAAGACCACTTTTCATATACACAGGTTTGGCAGGGCTGACTGTGGAACTTAAGCATGCACAAATTTGGGTATTCACAGAGGTCCTGGAACCAATGTCCCACATATACTGAGGGACAATTGTGTGTGTGTGTGTGTGTGTGTGTGTGTGTGTATATATATGTTTGTCTGTTTTATTTTTTTTTTTTTGAGATGGAGTCTCGCTCTGTTGCCCAGGCTGGAGTCTAGTGTTGCTATCTTGGCTCACTGCAACCTCCGCCTTCCAGGTTCAAGCGATTCTCCTGTCTCAGTCTTCCAAGTAGCTAGGACTACAGGCGTGCGCCACCATGCCCAGCTAATTTTTGTATTTTTAGTAGAGACAGGGTTTCACCATGTTGGCCAGGATGGTCTCAATCTCTTGACCTCGTGATCTGCCTGCCTGGGCCTCCCAAAGTGCTGGGATTACAGGCTTGAGCCACCACATCCGGCCACAACTATACTATTAAGTGAAACAAAGCAGAGTACCAAAACAATTATCTGTAGTAAGAAAGAAGGGGATATAAGAAAATATACATGTATCTGATGATCCATCACATAAAAATACAGGAAGGATAAACTAAAAACGAATGAGTTTGGTTATCTTTGGAGGTAGATGGGAACACAGTAGAAAGAAAAGGGGAATGGGAATGGAATAGTTGGGATGAGGAGTAGTGACTCAGAACATATCTCTTTGAATATGTCTGATTTAGAACCATGGTGGTTTCATATACTCCCAAAATAAATGACTAGTTACATTAAATAGGATGCAGGGGAGACCCAAAACTTAATAAGAATAACACATGGATCTATTACAAATAAGTGACACAATGATGGGGACAGGAAAGAAAAAACCAACCTCAGTAACTTTGGAAAATACTATTTTCACTATATTCTGTAAGGCTCAAGATGAAAAGAAGTATATATAAATACAGAAAATTTGTTTTTTACAGGGGAATGAGTTGGTAATTCTGAAACTATTTTATGTACTACTAGAATTGAGCAAATAAGTAAATATACTGTGGATAATGAGAACCAGGTTTCTCACTGCTGGAGAAAGAAGTTACAAATAAGGAAAAAGGAAGACTAGAAGGAAACTTGTGGTGTTGGATTGGAAATGAAGGTCTCATGGCTTTTAATATACATATAGATAGCCATACAAATAAATATGGATGTGTACGTGTGCATGTATGACTATACATGCATTTATATCCTAACTCTATCTACCAAGAAGGCACAGAAACAATGACACTCCAGTAGAACAAGGACTAAAATATATTTTAGAACAAGGACTTCTAAATATATTCTTTAATAAAAGGAACTAGGATTCCTTAGAGAAATAGTTGATTCCAGGGCTGGGGCCGGAAAAAATGGAAGATAAGCCTACGGCCTGTCCTATCATGTCATAAAGTAAAAAATGTTCTCAAAAAAAGATAGGGGATGTCAAAAAGACATAGGAGCCCACTTGAAAGAGCTCTCAACTGCCAAATCTGGGACATGTTAAGCAGCAAAATAAATAGCACTGGATTATAACCCATGGAATAAAATAAATATCATTGAGTCTTTACTTACACAAATAAATAGAGAAAAACAACAGATCTTTTCACAGTAGAGTTCTAATCAATAATTATAGAAAAAAATCATGGAAACTGAAAACCATTATGTAAACATCACAGGCATAACTGTTGCAGGTGGCCAGGCGCAGTGGTTCATGCCTGTAATCCCAGCACTCTGGGAGGCCGAGGGGGGTGAATCACAAGGTCAGGAGTTCGAGATCAGCCTGGCCAATATGGTGAAACCCCGTCTCTACTATAACTACAAAAATTAGCCAGGTGTGGTGGTGCACACCCGTAGTCCCAGCTACTCGGGAAGTTGATGTAGAGGAATCACTTGAACCCGGGAAGCGGAGGTTGCAATGGGCCGAGACCACGCCTGGGTGACAAAGTAAGACTCCGTCTCAAAAAAAAAAACCAAAAAAAAAAAAACTGTCACTGGCAAATATCGTCAATGGATGCTAATCTAAGTAGGCAACAGTATAAGAAACAGGATATGTGCATATTCCATCTCCCCACAAAATATTCACTAATTACAAATGGGAAGATTGTAGTTTTGCCATTGAGATACTTAGAAAACACACCATAAGCAACTGATCAAAGTTATCATCATCAGTAAGAGACAAATCAATATCATATACCTTTTGATATGATACATGGAGAAGGGCCAACATTGCTTCAGTGGTATTCTTGCCAAACACATATAGAACTCTCAATCTAATCTTGAGAAAATATCATGCAAATCCATATTGGGGAACATTCTAAAAAATAACCAGCCAGTTCTCTTCAACAGCATCAAAGACATAAAAGACAAAGCCAGGGGAACTATAACAGATTGGAGGAGACTAAGGAGACACAGAAATGAAATAAAATGTGGTATCCTGATAATATCCTAAGGTATGGTTATGTAAGGCATTAGGAGAAGCTAGGTGAAGAGCATTTGGAAACTCTGCTAACTAGTCTAAAATTATTTCAAAGTTAGAAGTTTTTTAAAAAGAATATACATTGCTTATATATACATCAAGAAACAGTGGAAAGATGCACAAAAAGCTGATAAAAATGGTTAACCATGGGGACAGGACAGAACAAGGACGTAGTGGGAGTGGGCTAATTCAATGTTTAGCATCATTTTGAGTTTTTTAACCATTTGAAGAATATGTTATCTACTCAAAAAGATAAAATTTTTATATTTAAGAAAGAATAATGCCTTTTACCTATACGCTGTCAAAAATATAAACCAGGCCATGCACAGTGGCTCACGCCTGTAATCCTAGCGCTTCAGGAGGCCGAGGCAGGCAGATTGCCTGAGCTCAGGAGTTTGAGACCAGTCTGGACAACATGGTAAAACCCATCTCTGCAAAAATTAGCTGGGCGTGGTTGTACATGCCCGTAATCCCAGCTACTTGGGAAGCTGAGGCACGAGAATCGCTTGAACCTGGGAGGCGGAGGATGCAGTAAGCCGAGATCGCGCCATTGCACTTCAGCCTGGGTGACAGAGCAAGATGCTGTCTCAAAAAAAAAAAAAAAAAATATATATATATATATAAAAAACCTATTTGATGATTTTAGGAAAGCATCTGCTGGATGAGAATACTCAACTTTATCAATGAGTTAACAAATATTTATTTATTTATCTATTTATTTTTTGAGACGGAGTCTCACTCTGTCACCCAGGCTGAAGTGAAGTAGCACAATCTCGGCTCACTGCAACCTCTGTCTCCCAGGTTCAAGTGAATCTCCTGCCTCAGTCTCCCGAGTAGCTGAGAGTACAGGCAAGCACCACCATGCCCAGCTAATTTTTTGTATTTTTAGTAGAGATGGGGTTTCACCATGGTAGCCAGGATGGTCTTGATCTCCTGACCTCGTGATCCGCCTGCCTTGGACTCCCAAAGTGCTGCGATTACAGGCATGAGCCACTGCGCTTGGCAACAAATTTATTTATTTTATTTTATTTTATTTTATTTATTTTATTTTATTTATTTTATTTTTATTTTTATTTTTATTTTATTTTTTGAGATGAAGTCTTGCTCTGTGGCCCAGGCTAGATTGCAGTGGCATGATCTTGGCTCACTGCACCCTCTGCCTCCCAGGTTCAAACTATTCTCCTGCCTCAGCCTCCCCAGTACCTGAGACTACAGCTGGGACTACAGGTGTGTCCCACTTGGCTAATTTTTTTTTTTGAGACAGATTTCTGCTCTTGTCGCCCAGGCTGGAGTGCAATGGCATGATCTCGGCTCACTGCAATCTCTGCTTCCCAGGTTCAAGCGATTCTCCTGCCTCAGCCTCCCAAGTAGCTGGGATTACGGGTGCCCGCCTCCATGTCCAGCTAATTTTTGTATTTTTAGTAGAGAAGGGGTTTTGTCATGTTAGCCAGGCTGGTCTCGAACTGCTGACCTAAGGTGATCAGCCTGCCACGGCCTCCTAAAGTGCTGGGATTACAGGTGTGAGACACTGTAGGCCCAGACACTAATTTTTAAAACATTTTTAGTAGAGATGGGGTTTCATCATGTTGACGAGGCTGGTCTCGAACTCCTGACCTCGTGATTCGCCCACCTCGGCCTCCCAAAGTGCTGGGATTACTTTACAGGCGTGAGCCACTGCGCCCGGCCAGTTAACAAATATTTAAATTTCCTTATGATATCCTATGCACAGTGAAACCTGACTGTAATATCATGAGATAACTATCACTGTGCAAAACCCACATTTAAATTGGATTTAGATAGCCATGTACTTTAGCCTGTAGCAGGAAAAAAAAAAAAAAAAAGTAGAAATAAGTCCAAAACAAGAAAGTATACTCTAATATTCAAAAATACAATCCAATTCCTTGAACACCAGGAGCATCCACCAGGAGTGCACACCTACCACCCTGGACTGATTTTTAGACCAAAAAAAGACATAAGTGTTAGAAAACTAGGGTTTGACCTTACTTTCCTTTCTTTTCCTTTTTTTTTTTGGAGACAGAGTTTCACTCTGCCGCCCAGGCTGGAGTGCAGTGGTGCAATCTCGGCTCACTGCAACCTCCACCTCCCGGGTTCAAGCGATTCTCCTGCCTCAGCCTCCTGAGTAGCTGCGACTACAGGTGCCCACCACCACACCTGGCTAATTTTTGTATTTTTAGTAGAGATGGGGTTTCACCACGTTGGCCAGGATGGTCTCGATCTCCTGACCTCATGATCCACCCACCTCAGCCTCCCAAAGTACTGGAATTTCAGCCTTGAGCCACTGCGCCCAGCCTTACTTTCTTGTAAGACATAACATTCCTCTCACATAGGTCAGAGCCCTATGCCAAATGTGAACTTCTTGCTACCCTGGAGAATAAGAGCCCTTTGCTCCTCTCTTACTCCTTATTACGTATCCCTTCGACCTGCTCCCAAGACAATCCCATAGTCATATATCCTTGTCTCCTTTTGGCTAAATAATGCCCCTTCTTCTATGATCTATTCTAATAGATTCTAATAGATCCAAGGGCTTCCAAACAGGTTCTGCACCCCTCAGAAGTATGCTTGGGGCCGTGTAGGGGAACAATAAAAGGATCAAAAAGAAGAAGGCCAAGTAGACAAGGCTTTGGGCTCACTACTCACAGCTACTCAGAGCAAATCTGTTTTTAAGTTATTTTATATACTGGTGTTTTGCATAGGATTTTATTTTGAAAAAAGCGGGGGAGAGGAGTTCTGTTACTACAAAACAAACTGAAATCACTTATCTCAACTAAATATAAACTACTACATATGAACTAGCAAAACAAAAACACATTAAACAAAAATCTAATCTGGGAATTCAGGTTCCCTCTGGAAGCAGTCCAGAATTAAGAGGGCTCTTTAAGGAATTTACGAAACAGACTGTCGCTGTAGAACCTAACTGAATCCAAATACCGAAGCTAGATCAGATGTACTCTATCTCCAAGGATAAACAACAAAATACTGCCTATCACGTACTCATTCAAGTGCATTTACTTCTCTGTGTACAGTAGGCACAACGTTAGACATAATGGTTCCCAAATTGATACATGCTTCTGCCTTACCTTTCGATCATCAGGTACCAGGTCCTGAAGTACCTTCCTCTTGGGCCATTCCTTGGCCAGTTCAGCAGAGGCCAGCTCCTGCAGGTGGTATACAGCTATCTTGGCAGAACGTCTCTGAACTCGGCCCCCACTCTTTGACTCTAGGTTCATCTCCTTTAAGCACTCTGGCTGTCCTGACTCTGGAAAGAAGGATATCTGCAAGAATGAAACACAGCAAAACATAGGCCTGAGAAGTGGCATCTATCACAGCCAGTGATTAAAGGCTGAGCTTCCTGCTCTAAATATTAAAAGAGTTATGTAGTAGAGATTGCTAACCACTAGCATCAAGTTCCACCATATTAATGTATATTTTACTGGTAAAAAAAAAAAAAAAAAGCTTCTTGGGACCAGGCGTGGTGGCTCACGCCTGTAATCCCAGCACTTTGGGAGACCAAGGCGGGTGGATCATCTGAGGTCAGGAGTTCGAGACCAGCCTGGCTAATATGGTAAAACCCTGTCTCTACTAAAAATATAAAAATTAGCTGGACGTGGTGGCATGCGCCTGTAGTCCCAGCTACTCGGGAGGCTGAGGCAGAAGAATCGCTTGAATTAGGGAGGTGGAGGCTGCAGTGAGCCAAGATGGCGCCATTGTACTCCAGCCTGGGTGACAATGAAACTCTGTCTCAAAAAAAAAAGGCTTCTTAGTAGTTAAAAGACACATTCGTATGCAAAGAAACAAATCTTAACCCATCCCTCACACTATATATACAAATTAACTCAAAATGGACCATAGCCCTAAATGTAAAACATAAAACTATAAAATTTCTAGAAGAGAGCAAGGGAGAAAATGTGTGTGATCCTGTGTATGATGGTTTTTTGATGTGCCAAGTTGGCTGGGATAGTCATCAGTTAGTCAATCAAACATAAATCTAAGTGTGTTGATGTGAAGGTATTTTGCAGACGTGATGAAAGTCTACAGTTGACTTTAAGTAAGAGAGATCCAGCAGAAGAGGCAGGAGAGATTCAAAGCATGAGAGACATCCAACCTGCTGTCTCTGACTTGAAGACAGCTATGAGCCAGAGAATGCAGGTGGCCTTTGGAAACTAAGAACTCTTAGCCCACAGCAAATAAGGAAAGGAGCTCCTGCAACTGCACGGAACCGAATTCTTGAACAATCTGAATGAGTCTGGAAACATATTCTCCCACTAGAGCCTCTAAAAAACAACAGCCCTACCGACACTGATTCCAGCCTGGTGAGACTCTAAGCGAAGGAACGAGCTGAGGCATCCTGTAACTGGATTTCTGACCTAAAGAACGGTGAGATAATAAATTTGTGTTGCTTTAAGACATTCAGTTTGTGGTGATTCACAGTAGCAACAGAAAATTATACACTGAGGGCCAGGCACAGTGGCTCACACCTATAATCCCAGAACTTTAGGAGGCCAAGGCAGGCGGATCACCTGAGGTCAGGAGTTTGAGACCAGCCTGGCCAACATGGTGAAACCCCATCTCTACTAAAAATACAAAAATTAGCCAGGTGTGCTCATGGGCACCTGTAATCACAGCTACTCAGGAGGCTGAGGCAGGAGAATCACTTGAGCCCGGGAGGCGGAGGTTCCAGTGAGCTGAGATCACACCACTGCACTCCAGCCTGGGCAACAGAGTGAGGCTCTATCCAAGAAAAAAAAAAAGGAAAGAAAATTATACATTGAGTTAAGCAAAGATTTCTTAGATACGACAAAAGCATTTTCCATAAATGAAAAAATACATAAATTGAACTATATCAAAATTTAAAACTCTATTCTTCAAAAGACAATGTTAAAAAAAAGATAAAGAACTTGTATCCGGAATGATAAAAAACCCAGAATATATCCCAAACTTAATAAGACAACAAAAATCCTCCCCCCAAAAATGAACAAAGAATTTGAACAGACACTTCATTAAAGACATACAAATCACCAGTAAGCACATGCAAAGATGGCCAACAACACTAAGCATTGTTAGTCATTAGGGAAATGAAAATTTAAACCACAGTAAAGTACTACACATACAGTACTACTAATGGATCAAAAAATAAAATTGACAATAATAAATGTAGACAAGGATGCAAAGCAACTGGAGTTCTCATACTTCGTCGGTGGGAATGCAAAATGGCACAGCCACTTTGGGAAACAATGCAGCAGTTTCTTATGAGTTAAATATACATTAATCATATGACCCAGAAATCTCATTCCTAAGTATTTACCCAAGGGAAATTAAAATTTATTTTCACATAAAAACCTTTTTTGCCAGGTGCAGTGGTTCACGCCTGTAATCCCAGCACTCTGGGAGGCCGAGGCAGGCGGATCACTTGAGCCCAGGAGTTCAAGATCAGCCTGGCCAACATGGCGAACACCCATCTCTACTATAAATACAAAAATTGGCTGGGCGTGGTTAATCCCAGCTACTTGGGAGGCTGAGGTGGGAGGATAGCTTGAGCCCAGGAGGCAGAGGTAGCAGTGAGCCAAGGCGGCTCCAGCCTGGGCAAAAGAGCAAGACCCTGTTTCAAAAAAAACAAAACACAACACAACAATCCTTTTGTTTTTTGTTTTTGAGTCAGGTTCTTGCTCTGTCACCCAGGTTGGAGTGCAGTGGCACCATCTCAGCTCACTGCAACCTTCGCCTCCTGGGCTCAAGGCATCCTCCCACCTCAATCTCCCAAGTAGCTGGGACTACAGGCGTGTGCCACCCGCACCCAGCTAATGTTTGTATTTTCTATAGAGATGGGGTTTCACCATGTTGCCCAGCTGGTCTTGAACTCCTGAGCTCAAGCGATCCACCTGCATCAGCCTCCCAAAGTGCTAGGATTACAGGCATGAGTCACTGTGCCCAGCCCAAAACCCTCTGTGAATGTTTATAGCAGCTTTATTCATAATTGTCAAAAACTAGAAACAACCAAATGTTCTTCAACCGGTAAGTAGATAAACAACAAACTTGAAACATCCATACAATGAAATCTTAGGAAAAAAAAAGGAATAAACTAGTGATATATGCAACACATGGATGAATCGCAAATGGATTATGGTAAATGAAAGAAGTTAGACTCAAAGGCTACAGGCTGTATGATTCAATTTACAGGACATTCTGAAAAGGGTAAAACTATAGGATCAGAAAATAGATCAGTGGTTGCCAGGGGCTGCAGCTGAAGGAAAAGGCTGACTAAAGGAACACAAGTCAACTTCAGGAGGTGACGGAATTATAAAACATCTTTTTTTTGTTTGTTTTGAGACAAGGTCTCACTCTGTTACCCAGGCTGGCATGCAGTGGTATAATCACAGCTCTGCAGCCTCAACCTTCTGGGCTCAAGTGACCATCCTACCTCAGTTTCCCAAGTACTTGGGACTATAGGTGTACACCACCATGCCTGGCTTATTTTTTCATTTTTTGTAGAGACAGGGTCTCACTATGTAGCCCAACCTGGTCTCAAACTCCTGGGCTCAGGCAATCCGCCCACCTCAGCTTCCCAAAGTGCTGGGATTACAGGTGTGAGCTAAGGAACCCTGACTAGTCTATGTGTTGAGTGTGATAGTGGTTACATGACTATATACATGTGTCAAAATTCTTACTAATTATGCACTAAAATGGTAAACATTATCATATGTAAATTACATCTTAACAAATGACTCTAAAAAAAAAATAAACCACAGGGTAGGAAACCTTGGAAATGTAATCAGGAAAAAAAAAAAATTAAACCAAAAAAATGAAAGAGGAACCAGCTGGACAGATGCTCATAAAAGCTCTAGCTATGGGGGAATGCCTTTAGTTTTAAAAGGATAACAATGGGGCTGGGTACAGTGGCTCACGCCTGTAATCCCAGGACTTTGGGAGGCCGAGGTGGGCAGATCACCTGAGATCGGGAGTTCGAGACCAGCTTGGCCAACATGGTGAAACCCCATCTCTACTAAAAATACAAAAATTAGCTGGGCGTGGTGGCACGCGCCTGTAATCCCAGCTACTTGGGAAGCTGAGGTGGGAGAATCACTTGAACCCAGGAGGCAGAGGTTGCAAGATTGCAGAGGTGAGCCAAGATTGCTCTACAGCACTCCAGCATGGGCAACGGAGAGAAAGTTCGTCTCAAAAATATATAAATACATAAATTAATTAAGTAATGGGCTGGGCACAGTGGCTCACACCTATAATCCCAGCACTTTGGGAGGTCAAGATAAGAGGATCGCTTGAGGCCAGGAGTTCGAGACTGGTCTGTGCTACATAATGAGACACCTGTCTCTACAAAAAATGAAAAACAAAAAAATTAGCTGGGCATGTGGCGCAAGCCTGTAGTCCTAGCTACTTAGGAGCCTAAGGCAAGAAGATGGCTTGAGCCCAAGAGTTCGAGGCTGCAGTGAGCTATGATCCCACCACTGCACTCAAGTCTGAGACAGCAAAATCTTGTCTCTTAAAGAAAAAAAAATTTATATATAATATATATATACTATATAAAAATATATGATATAAAATATATAATAATGAGTTTACTTCTGCCTGGACTATACTTTGAATTTTGACTTATCTAATCTAATAATGTTCAAAAGGCAGAAATAAGAAAAGGACAAAGAAAGAACAAAGAAGAGCGAACACAAGCATTCAGAGATTAAAAGAGGATACAAATGAGGAAGCAAACACATATGGGAAGATAGAGGGCTAAGGACTCACCACCAAATACATCCCCATGCAGGGTATAGAAAGGAATCAGTACTCACAGGCCCATGCTCTGACCTCAGGTGATACGCAAGTCCAGCCTTCGACCTATATGGTTTTCCGCAGTGGTGACATTTCAGGGTCATCTTTTCCAGCTCTGCAGCCCCTTTGCCACATTTTCTAACATGGTAGAGATATCCCATGATGCTGGTGAAGCTACTGGAGCAACTCTGAACACAGGAGAGAAGCCTAAACTATAATCTTACATCTTTTGACATGATCCCTAAATGTCTAAACAGCCATAAAGCATGCACCACCACAAAATACAAATAGACCCTCTGATTTCAGTAGACACTCTCCAACATCTCCCATCAGCACAACCCTTCCTTGTCTCTGGCCATCCTACTCTGATCAACCACGATTTTCAATCAGCTCAGTAGCCCCTGATAAACTACAACTGTGCATCTACTCTATGTCACAGCTTTCTCTTTGGTCTGTGATTCAACCCCATCCCAATATCAAATACCCAGCAATTTATACCAAAGTTCAGCACAGTGAGGGGTCACTGGGATCCTCTTCATCACATTAAAAAACGGATGGTAAGGAAACCCCATCAAACAAAGGGAAGGGGAATAAAAATAATTTTTTGGAAATGAGGAAGAAAATAAAGAACTATTAATGATTCAAGAGACCAAGATAGTGCAGAAGTAGGAAGTCAACAATGAGGAAGAGAAGAAATGGAAAGAACAGAAGACGTTGACTTGAGAATTCAGGGAGAAGGAACTGCTGTCCTTGGGCCCTTACCTCACGCATGCACCTGAGCTTTCCCAGTCTCTTTAGAACTGTTCGAAGCCTTTCCCTCTCAGTTGGCTCATCTATTTCATCTCCGGCTTTCAAAATGGGCTAGAAATCAAGAGAAGCAAACAAGAAGATGATTCATGGAAAAGATAATATCAGATAATATCAGGGAAAAAAATATCAGAGGAGAATCAAGGATTGGACTGGCAGCTAAGCTGGTGCTAATGAAGCCCAAGTTATCTGACTCCTGGCTTTCTCCATCTTCTCCTGAACAAAGGAAGTGAATATAATGGAAATAAGAGTTCTGAGCCTCTACCTCCCAGGATATGAACCTTTGGAGCTAACCTAAACACACAAATATTTATGGATTCACGCAAAGGTTTCGTTGTGCATTAATTCTTTTATCAAAAGGCTCTTCTTACTCACACCCTTATAAAATCCCAGAGCCATCTGCACTGAGATATCTACACTTACGTAAGTAAAAGACATCCAGGCTGGGCACAGTAGCTCACGCCTGTAATCCCAGCACTTCGGCAGGCCAAGGAGGGCGGATCACCTGAGGTCAGGAGTTCGAGACCAGCCTGGCCAACGTGGTGAAACTCAGTCTCTACTAAAAATACAAAAAATTGCTGGGCGTGGTAGCTCACACCTGTAATCCCAGCACTTTGGGAGGCCAAGGCAGGCAGATCACCTGAGGTCGGGAGGTCAAGACCAGCCTGACCAATATGGAGAAACCCCCATCTCTACTAAAAATACAAAATCAGCCGAGTGTGGTGGCGCATGCCTGTAATCCCAGCTACTTGGGAGGCTGAGGCAGGACAATAGTTTGAACCCAGGAGGTGGAGGTTGCAGTAAGCCAAGATCGTGCCACTGCACTCCAGTCTGGGCGACAGAGTGAGACTCCATCTCAAAAAAAAAAAAAAAAGACATTCAAACACTCACAAAAGACAGAAGACACTCTTACCAGACTATTATGATTTGCCATGACATGATACTTCATCCCTGCCAGTGAACGAAGTTGTTTCCCACAATGATGACAAGTAAACATTTCCTAGAAGGAAAAATACTGCTCAGTGCTAGGTTGTTCCACAGAGAAACAGAATGTCACAAAGTCCTACTAAAATGCTTTCATCTATGTCTCCTTTATTTCTCAAACTCAATAGTCACTGTATCTCAAAATCCCAGAAACTCAGTGTCATATCTTCAAGGGCAAAATACAGGCAATTCACTTATAAAATAATAAGAATTACCATTAACTGAATGCCAATATTTGCCAAGTAATGGGCTAGGCACTTAGCCCTGTGTTACTTCTTTCTTATCCTCTCATGGACTACATAAGGTTTTTGTTACTTTGTATTTATTATTTTTTCTCTATTTTACAAATGAAACTGAAGTCTACATATAAAAAGCTAAATGTCACACTAGTATGTGGCTAAGAGAAGATTCAAACCTAACTCTGTCAGATCCAAAGCCTATGTTTCCTTTATTATACAATGCTGCTTTTCATCCATTATAACCAGCATATCCAACACAGCAAAAGAGGTCTAAAGTTTGGGTAAAAATATCGTAACAGTTATGAAACGCCAAAATATCTAACCTGCTTGCAGTTTTCCATGTGTTTCTTTAAACCCTCTATGGTCTTCCTCCCCACTGCCTGGCAGGTAGGGCAGGAGACACTGCCTTTATCAACGATTTCTAAGTACCATTGCTCCTCCAAACTGCCTACAAAGGAGAGAAAGAAACACTTTGTAATCTGCAGTATTCTCCAGAAACAAAAAGCATAATCCCACGATTTAGGAAAAGTATTATAAAATGGTTTTTCCTTTTCCTGGCAGACTATAATGAAGAGACTCTTGTTGGGTATAACTTCTAAAAGTAGTATTTTTTTAGACAGTGAATAGTTTCTGAAAACTCCTACTCATTTCACCATGATAAAAACCACCTGAGAACCACTCCAAAGCTCAGTGGCTTCAAGAATTAGGCAGCAACATTTTTCACCACAGGATATAACAATAGGATACTGCGAAATGTCACAGCCTGTCTGCTGAGTGTTTCTTGTGTGCCTGAGACTATGCTAAACGTTTTTATCCATTTAATTTTCACAACAATTCTGACTGCCTTTATTACCCCTATTCATAGGGAAACTGAGGCAAGAGGAAGTTAAACAAATTAAGGCAGGTCACAAAGTTAATGAAGAGCCAAAACTTGAGCAAAAGTCTGTCTGACTCCAAACTCGGGCCCTTAGTAACTGCCTCCTTAAAGAAATGCTTTAGCACCTCATTCCTTCACAGACAACACCAACAACAAATCAGAATGTGAGAACTACATCCCACAAAACTTCCAAAAGAAAACATACCTGCTGCATAAACTGGTGGTTCCTTCCGAATACGACGGGCCTGGGATTTAGGATTGGGCTGAGTTTTAGGCCGTTGCTTCCTCCCTGACACAAGACAGAAACTTGAAGCCCAGCACATCACCCTTGCTAATACCAAAATCTCTTCCCTCTCCTTCTCTTCAACACCCTATTTCCCAGTCCCTCAACCGACTGACTGCCTAAGTCATGACAGAATGAAAGGGTATAACGAGGCAGGATGGAGGCCATTCCCTCCCAAACAATTCAAAGGGCTCAGAGGTCACTGAAGGGCTCAAACTAAGGCTTCTCTTTCCTTTATCCTCAAAGAATAAAGCTCAGTCACCCAGGGAAAAAGAAGTAGAAAAGTTACTGCCTTACCATAAAGCTTATGCTTCTTCTGAGGAAATTCTCGATAGTCTTCATCTTCTTCCTGCCTGGGTTTCCTTTTTCCCTTGGCTGATACTCCACCTGACCCTGAAGTACCATACAAAAACAAAACAAAAACTCAGCACATTTTGTAAATGAACATCTAGACCTGTGTTCAGAACATCACTCACAAGACCATCAGAGGGAAAGATCGTCAGTGAACACAGGCCTCAGAGAAATGTCTATAACGTTTTTAGGGAAGTTGGTGTAACTTCTCATTAACTGACCCACTCCCTCTTTCTTTTTATATTGTTATCTATCCCAAATCATCCATTGTTCCTTATGAATAATACGGGCATTCAAGCAATGTGTTTTGCTTAATCTTGATTTGAGGCTAACAAGAGGATAACAACTGCTCAAGATAGGACTAGCTACCAAGGACTCTTGAGAGTGTGACCATCTAGAATATTCTCCCCTGAATAACCCTTACACCAGCCCCTAAATCATCAACAGAGGATCAAACTAGAAGAAAAGGGGGGCCGGGCGCCGTGGCTCACGTCTGTAATCCCAGCACTCTGGGGGGCCGAAGTGGGAGGATTACCTGAGGTTGCGAGTTTAAGACTGGCCTGATGAACATGGAGAAACCCATCTCTACTAAAAATACAAAATTAGCCAGGCGTGTGGTGGCACATGCCTGTAATTCCAGCTACTCAGGAGGCTGAGGCAGGAGAATTGCTTGAACCCAGGAGGCGGAGGGTGCGGTGAGCTGAGATTGAGTCACTTCACTCTAGCCTGGGCAACAAGAGTGAAACTCCGTCCCAAAGAAAAAAAAAAGAAAAAGAAAAAAAAGAAGAAGAAGAAGGAGAAGGAGAAGAAGAAGAGAAAGTTCAAATCCTACAAAGAAGAAAATCAAATGCTAAGTATAACCTAGAGAAGTAAGATTAGCAGAATTTCACATAGCAGTTCATGAAGCTAATGGGACAGGATGCAATAGCCTAACACCTTAAATTTTTTTAAATCACGAATGAGAAACAAATATGTGGCATTTAATACTCTTTTTTTTTTTTTTTTTTGAGACGGAGCCTTGCTCTGTCGCCCAGGCTGGAGTGGAGTGGTGCAATCTTGGCTCACTGCAAGCTCCGCCTCCCGGGTTTACCCCATTCTCCTGCCTCAGCCTCCCAAGTAGCTGGGACTACAGGCGCCCGCCACCCAGCCCGGCTAATTTTTTGTATTTTTAGTAGATATGGGGTTTCACCATGTTAGCCAGGATGGTCTCGATCTCCTGACCTCATGATCCGCCTAACTCAGCCTCCTAAAGTACTGGGATTACAGGCATAAGCCACCACACCCGGCCGGCATTTAATACTCTTAAGAGGTATTTACAATAATCTCAAACTATAACTTTAGGAAGTGACCTGTCTTCAGATTAAAACACTGATATTGATACCTTCGACATGAGAAGTAGCAGCTGGCTTGATCCTTCTCATCTTCATCCAGTAGGTAGATTTTCGGAAAGATGCTGGAAAATCACTCACTGGTTCACACGAAGAGGCAGACGATGAACCACTTAAAGAGTCATCATGAGGGATAGTGTACTGGAAACTATTATCCTTTATGGAGCACTGGGTCCTGCTACTAATACAACATAAAAATATATACCACAAAGGAAGGTCTGGAGCAAAATTTCTATACATTCTTTTATATTATAACCAAGTTGGTTACCTGTGCAGAAAACTAAGAAGCCTGCTATAAAAACACAATGTAAGTTGTAATCACCTAACAATAACAATAGTTGATCTAACACAACATGTACAATTATTATCACACTTCATTGTAATCAGAAAGAGTAAGCAGTACATACAAATGATCACTTTGCAGCCCAACTAGACATCCTTCCTAGATTTATCTAAGAAAAGAAAGTAGGTGAAGCAATAAAGTGTTCTGTGACCCTTCGGAAGACTCCCTGGATTTGTAACCTGGTATGTCCCAGCCTCTCTCTTTCTCTGACAGAGGGATGGTAACTAAAGGGTATTTCTAAGGAAAAAGAATAGTCTGTAGGCCCTAATCTGACCCATCTTCCTTCTCCCTCAGCATTCTCCCTAAAACCTGATGCCCTATCTTATTTAGGCAACATGATACTTAGCTTCCACAGCTAAAGGATGGATGCTATCTTGCATGAATTAATCTGGCCAGAGATTTTTGGTATACAGCTGAATCCAAATTCCAAAATCTAAGACCAGTCAGTATGACAGTTAAAAAACATTACTCTCTAACTACAAAGCATCAGACACTCTTCTAGGTGGCTCAAGATGCAGTAGAGCAGCAGTTCTCCAAGAGTCGTCTATGGACTCCTAGAACCTCCCTTTTCCAGCTAAATACCTGTGAGGCCTACTTTAGATTTACGGTTCAGAAAGATCCTTCTGGCTGCTCTATGGAGACAGACCATGGGAGAAAGAGTAAACAAAAGGAAAAAAGTTACCTTGAATTGGCAGATTCAAGATAACACTTTAGATGTAGAGCTAATAAGAATTACACATAGAGAGGTTTGTTTGTGACAGCAGGGAGTTGGAAGTAACACAGTGGCCATCCTTGTAAAATGTGATAGATGCCTACTACGGAATACTATGTTGCTGTTAGAAGCAACAAAGCAATTCTACACATAGAGACATGAACATAACTAAAAAAGATACTGTTGAATGAAAAAAGAAACAAAACAGTATCTCTAGCACAATGTCAGTTCAGCAAGCTAAAAACAAATCCACACATAAAGTAGCTTATTTTAAAGCTTATTTTTAAAGGAGTCATAAATATTTAAGGGCAAACATCACACTTGTTTATACAGTTTCCTCTAGAAGGGAGGGGATGGAAATGGGGATGAATAAACACAACAGAGACTGGTTATGTCAGTATGTTACAGACAGGGAAGAATGAGTTTCGGCTCTCCACACATGAGGTCCAATAACACAAATTTAATACACAGAAGTCCTGGCTCTGGAAGGGCAGCTAAGCCCACTAAGGCCCACCCCTCCTGCTCACTGGACTCTGTAAAGCAAACAAAAACAAGTAAATTGCGCAGGGGAGTCAAAGTTGGGAGAAGTGACCCAAATGGGGTGAGTTTTCCAGTTCTGTCCTTTTCCCTTAAGTATGAATTTGCAATGAGGATGAACCCCACTTTCAGAGCAGCATGGGCAGCTTTAATTCTAGAAACTCCCTTCTTTCTGACCAGGTAAATCAGGAAAAAAGGTCCCTGCGGACCAGAATTGGGGGTCTGGGGGTGGGGGGAATGCTGGAGAGAAAACAGGCAAAAAAGAGAATCCCTTAATTGAGTGTATAAACCCACACAAGTCACAACTTAACCTTAGCCATGAATGTGTGGCATATATCCATACGTACCAGCCTAGCAAAGACTTTGAAAACCAAAATAAGATTTGAACTCTAATGTGACCCAAACCAAAGCAGCAAAAGCCTGGAGAACTGAAACAAGATTGGAAACACCTGCAGAAGTCTCAGACCAGCCCCTGAGCTATTCACGTTTGGGACAGCCCAAATCATCATAGCAAAGACATAAAGAACAGAACTGAGATTTTAACCAATGCCTCCAAAAGCAAGACAGAAGTTCTGGCCTGAATCTGAAGCAGGGTTGCCTGCTAAAAACAGAAATAGCAACATTCCCCAGAAGAATTATAATAGGACCCAAAATCTACACAAGAAGTATTCACAATGATGAGGATAAATTCCAAAATTATGCAACACACAAAGAACCAGGAAAATGTAAGCAATTTTCAAAGGAACAGATGACCAAACCCTGCCAACCCCAAGGTGATCCAGATGTTGGGACTATCAAATACTTTCAATAAAAAAGAAATACTTTCTTATAAAGAAAACACACAAGAAATGAAGGAAAAGGTAGGAATCATCAGCAGAAAAAGAAACCGTAAAAAAGAACCAAATGAAGTCTTAGAACTGAAAAATACAGTATCTGAAATACAAACTCATCAGATAGGTTCAGTAATAGAATGGAGATGACAGAGGAAAGAGTCCGTGGACTTGAAGACTGTTCAATAGAAATGACCCAGTCTCCACCAGGTACGGTGGCTCCCGCCTGTAATCCCAACACTTTGGGAGGCTGATGCAGGCAGATCACAAGGTCAGGAGTTCGAGACCAGCCTGACCAACCTAGTGAAACCCTGTCTCTACTAAAAATACAAAAAAATTAGCTGGGCCTGGTGGCAGGTGCCTGTAACCTCAGCTACTCAGGAGGCAGGAGAATGGCTTGAACCTAGGAGGTGGAGGTTGCAGTGAGCAGAGATCGCGCCACTGCACTCCAGCCTGGGTGATAGTGCGAGACTCCGTTTCAAAAAAATAAAAAATAATAATTAAAAAAAAAAAAGTCTGAAGAACAAAGAGAAAAAAAGATTGAAAAACAGTCCACAGAACCCTAATACCAAAAGTTTTAACTTAAGTGTAGTTGTAATCCCAGAGGAGAGGCAAAAGATACGAAGGCAGAAAAATACATTTGAAAAAAAAAAAACGGTGGAAAATCCCCCACATTTGGTCAGATATAAATTTACAGATTCAAGGAGCTCAACAAACACCAAATAGGATAACTCAGAGAAAAACATACTAAGACATATCTTTTTGTTTTGTTTTGAAACACAGTCTCATTCTGTTCTACAGGCCAGAGTGCAGTGGCACATGGATCACTGCAGCTTGGACCTCTCTGGCTCAAGTGATCCTCCCACTTCACCATACCTGAGTAGCTGGGACCACAGGTGCACACCATCATATCCACTAAATTCTGTGTTTTTTCATAGAGACAGGGTCTTGTTATGTTGCCCAGGTTGATCCAAAGCACTTTTTTTCTTTTTTTTTTTTTTTGAGACAGGGTCTCACTCTGTCACTCAGGCTGAAGTGTAGTGGCTCAAGCACAGCCTCCACCTCCCAGGCTTAAACAATCCTCCAACCTCAGCCTCCTGAGTAGCTGAGACCACAAGTGTGTGCCACGGTACCCAGCTCACTCTTTTTCGTGTGTGTGTAGAGACGGGGTCTCACTTTGTTGTCCAGGCTGGTCTTAAACTCCTGGGCTCAAGCAATCTTCCTACCTCAGCCTCCCAAAGTGCTGGGATTACAGGCATGAGCCACGGTACCCAACCAAGACACATCTTAATGAAACTATTCAGCCAGGAAGGGGAGAGGAGAGATGGGGGAGTGAAAAGAGGAAAAAAAGAAAAAGAATATAAATATATTGGCTGGGCGTGGTGGCTCACGCCTATAATCCCAGCACTTTGGGAGGCCGAGGCAGGTGGATCACCTGAGGTCGGGAGTTCAAGACCAGCTTGACCAACATGGAGAAACCCCATCTCTACTAAAAATACAAAATTAGCTGGGCATGGTGGCACATGCTGTAATCCCAGCTACTAGGTAGGCTGAGGCAGAAGAAACACTTGAACCTGGGAGGCGGAGGTTGTGGTGAGCCAAGATCGTGCCATTTGTACTCCAGCCTGGGCAACAAGCGAAACTCTGTTTCAAAAAAAAAAAAAAGGTAAACATGATAAATTATATAAGTATACTTTACTTCAGTAAAAAATAAACTAGGCCAGGTGTTGTGGCTCACACCTGTAATCCCAGCACTTTGGGAGGCCAAGGCAGGCAGATCACTCGAGGTCAGGAGTTGGAGACCAGCCTGGCCAACGTGGTGAAACCCCACCTCTACTAAAATACAAAAATTAGCTGGGTATGGTGGTGGGTGCCTGTAGTCCCAGCTACTTGGGAGGCTGAGACAGGAGAATCACTTGAACCTGGGAAGCAGAGGATGCAGTGAGCCGAGATGATGCCACTGCACTCCAGCCGCCCTGGGTGACAGAGCGAGACTCCATCTCAAAAAAACAAAAAAATTAAAAATAAAAATAAAAAAACTAAGCTGGGTGCAATGGCTCAAGCCTGTAATCCCAGCACTTTAGGAGGCTGACGCAGGCAGATCCCTTGAGCCCAGGAATTCAAGACCAGCCTGGGCAACATGGCAAAACCCTATCTCTATTAAAAATACAAAAAATTAGCCAGTTGTGGTGGCGGGCACCTATAGTCCCAGCTACTCAGCAGGCTGAGGTAGGAGAATCACCTGAGCCTAGGAGGATGAGGCTGCAGTGAGCAGAGGTTGCACCACTGCACTCCAGCCTGGGCAACAGGAGTTAGATCCTGTCTCAAAATAACTTTTTTAAATAAATAAGAAACTATTCAAAGCCAAAGATTTTGTTTTAAACTAGAAAGCTTCAGAAAAGTGACATACTACATTACAGGAAATGATTTAAATGACCATGGGTTTCTCAACAGAAACCAAGAATGCCAGAAGACAGTAGAGTATCTTTAAAATCGGACCAGTGTAATGGCTCACACTTGTAATCCCAGCACTTTGGGAGGCCAAGGCAGGGAGACTGTTTGAGCCCACGAGTTCAAGACCAGCTTAGGCAACATAGCAAGACCTTGTCTCTACAAAAAATAATTTTAAGGCTGGACGTGGTGGCTCATGCCTGTAATCCCAGAACTTTGGGAGGCCGAGGCAGGCGGATCACAAGGTCAAGAGATCAAGACCATCCTGGCCAACATAGTGAAACCCTGTCTCTACTAAAAATACAAAAATTAGCTGGGCATGGTGGCGTGTGCCTGTAGTCCCAGCTACTTGGAAGGCTGGGACAGGAGAAACGCTTGCACCTGGGAGGCAGAGGTTGCAGTGAGCCGAGATACGCCACTGTGCTCCAGCCTGGTGACAGAGTGAGACTCCGTCTCAAAAAATAATAATAATTTTAAGAACTTAATTGTACATTTTAAAATAAGTAAAAGAGTGTAACTGGACTGTCTATAACACAAAGGATAAATGCTTGAGGGGATGGATATCCCATTCCCCATGATGTGATTTCACATTGTATGCCCGTATCAAAATATCTCATGTACCACATAAATATATATCCTTACTATGTACCCACAAAAAAATAAAAATAAACAAAATTTAAAGCAATTATCCAGGTGTGGTGCCATGCATCTATAGTCCCAGCTACTCAGGAGGCTAAAGTGGGAGGATCCCTTGAGCTGAGGAATTTGAGGCTTCAGTGAGCTATCACTGCGCCACTGCACTTCAGCCGTGGCAACAGAGTGAGACCCTGTCTCCAAAAAGAAAAAAGAAAAGGAAAAAGAAACATCTTTAAAATCTTGAGAGAAAAAATTTGTGAATTCAGAATTCTATATTCAGTGAAAATGTCCTCAGAAATAAAACTAAGAGAATTTGTTGTAAGCAGGCCTGCTCCATAAGAAATGCTAAAACAAATGATTCCAGCTGAAGAAAAATAATGAGAGAGAGAAAATTGGATTTTTAAGAATGAAGAAAGAGTAATAGAAATGGTAAACAGGCTGGGCACGGTGGCTCAAGCCTGTAATCCCAGCACTTTGGGAGGCCGAGACGGGCAGATCACAAGGTCAGGAGATCTAGACCATCCTGGCTAACACGGTGAAACCCCGTCTCTACTAAAAAATACAAAAACCTAGCCAGGCGAGGTGGCGGGCGTCTGTAGTCCCAGCTACTCGGGAGGCTGAGGCAGGAGAATGGCGTGAACCTGGGAGGCGGAGCTTGCAGTGAGCTGAGATCCGGCCACTGCACTCCAGTCTGGGCGACAAAGCGAGACTCTGTCTCAACAAAAAAAAAAAAAAAAAAAAAAGGAAATGGTAAACAGGCTGGGGTAGATGGCTCACACCTCTGTAATGTCAGCTACTTGGGAGGCTGAGGTGGGAGGATCACTTGAGCCCAGTAAGCAATGAATGTGCCACCAACTCCAGCCTGGGCAACAGAGCAAGACACTGTCTCTTAAAAATACAAGAGGAGGGGCAGACACGCAGCATTCAAATAATCCAAAAGAAGAAACTCAGGAACAAAAAACAAGAGATAAACAGAGAACAAAAAATAAAAGGGTAGACTATCCAACCATATCAATAATTAATTTAAATGTTTACAGTCTAAACACTCCAGTTAAAAGTCAGCAATTGACAGAGTAAATTAAAAAGTGATACCCTACTACATGCTACCTACAAGAAGCACACTCTAAAATATAAAGACATCTATAGATTGAAAGTAAACGGATGAAAAAAATTGTATCATACAATCAGCAAACATAAGGCTGGAATGACTATTTTAATATCAGATAAAACAGACTTCAAGACAAAGAGTACTGCCAGAGATAAAAAGAGACACTTCATAATGACAAAAGTGTCAAATCATTGGGAAGACATAATTACCCACCGTATGTGCCTAATAATAGAGCCTCAAAGTACACAAAGCGAAAACTGACAGAATTACAGGGAAAAATAGACAATTCCACAATCCTAGCAGAAAATTTAAGACCTCCCCCTTTCAGCAATTGATACTAGACAAAAATTCAGTGAAAGATGAAAATTATCTGAACTGCACTATTAGCCACCTTGCTCTAGTTAACATTTACACAAGACTACATCTAACAACTGCAGGATATATATTCTTTTCAAGTGCACATTGTGCATTCATTAAGCTAGATCTTACGCTGGGCCATCAACTTTAACTTTTATTAAAAGGATGAGAATTACACAGTGTATTCTCTGACCACATTGGTATCAACTTAGGAATCAATAATAGGAAGATATCTAAAAACAAAAAACACAAAAAATCCAAATATCTGCAAATTAAATGATCTACTTCTAAATAATTCATAGGTCCAAAATGAAATCACAAATGAAATTTGAAAATATTTTACACTGGAAAAACAACAAAAATATGCATATCAACATTTGTAGGATGCAACTAAAACAATACTTAGAAAGAAACTTAAAGCTCTAAATGCTTATTCTAGAAAAGATCTAAAATCAATGACTTAAGATTTCACCTTAAGATACCTTAAAAGGAAAAGCAAAGTAAACCAAAGAAAAGGTAAGAAAAGAAACCCATGAACTAGAAAACAGACAACAGGGGAAATGTGGTTCTTTGAAATGATCACAAAATTGACAACCCTGTAGCTAGACTGATCAACAAAAAAAGATACTACAAATAACCAGTGTCAGAAATGAAAGAGGGGTTATCGCAGATTATGTAGACATTAAGTAATAATATACTTTGAATAACTTCATGCTAATCTATGGAAAAATTACAATGAACAAATTTCTTTAAAAATACTACTTACCAAAACTGACACAAGAAGAAACTGGAAATCTAAGTAGCCCTGTATCTATTAAATAAACTGAATTTATGAAATCCTTCCCAAAGTGAAAACTCCAGGCCCACGTAGTTTCACTGCTGAATGCCATTGCAATAGTTTAAAACAAGATCAAAAGGAAAAAAGCAAAACTGTCCCTACTTGCAGATTATATGATTGCTTACAAAATAAATCCCAAGGAATCTACAAAACAATTACTAGAACTAATAAATTAATTTATAAAGTGTCAGGATACAAGGATAGCATACAAAGTCAACTGAGTACTTATACACTAGCAACAATCAACTAGAAAATGACATTATAAAAATAATACCATTTACAATTACATCAGAATAAGATAATATACCTGGGAACAAACCTAACAAAAGATGTTCAAGACTTTTACAATGAAACTACAACACATTGCTGAGAGTAATTAAGAAGACTTAAATAAAGGGGAAAATATAGCATGTTCATAAATCAGAAAACTCAATATTGTTAAAATAGCAATTTTCCCCAAAGGAATCTATAGATTCAATATAATACCAATCAATACTCAGCAAGCTTCTTTCAATAGATATTGGCAACCCAATTCTATACTTTTTATAAAAACGCAAAGAACTGAGAATAACCAAAACAATTTTGAAAAAGAACACTAAAGTTAGAGGACTTACTGATTTCAAGAGTCTAAATAAACACCAACAGAACAGAATAAGGAGAGTCCAGAAACAGACCTACACATATACATGTCCAAGTGAAGTTTGATAAAGGTGCCAAGGCAATTCAGTAGAGAAAGAAAACTCTTTCCAACAACTGGGTATACAAATAGAAAAAAAAGCCAACACTGACCCTTACCATATAACATTCACAGAAATTAACTCTAAATGAGTCACAGACCTAAATATAAAACCTATAAAACTTCTAGAAGAAAAGACCAGAGAAAATCTTTGCAATTAGGGAGGCAAAAGTTCCTTTTTAATTACTATCATTTCTTAAGACGGAATCTCGCTCTGTTGCCCAGGCTGGAGTGCAGTGGCACCACCTCGACTCGCTACAACCTCCAGGGAGGCAAAGGTTTCTTAAATAGGATACAGAAAAGCATGAAACGTAAGAAAAAATGATAAACTTAAACCTTTTGCTCTTCAAAAGACATCATTAAGAAAATGAAAAACAAACCAGACTGTAAGGAAATATAATAGACAAAGGAGTTGTATTCAGGACAGATTTTTTTTAAATACCACAATCCAGTAAGATAAACCACTTTTTTTAAGGGACAAAAATGTAAACTGACACTTTACAAAAGATACACAAATGGCCAATAAGAACACGAACAGATGAAGGCCGGGCACGGTGGCTCACATCGTTAACCCCACCACTTTGGGAGGCAAAGGTGGGCAGATCACCTGAGGTCGGGAGTTCAAGACCAGCCTGACCAACATGGAGAAACCCTGTCTCTACTAAAAACACAAAATTAGCCGGGTGTGATGGTGCATGCCTGTAATCCCAGCTACTCAGGAGGCTGAGGCAGAAGAATCGCTTGAACCGGAGAGGCGGAGGTTGCGGTGAGCCAAGATCGTACCATTGCACTCCAGCCTGGGCAACAAGAGCGAAACTCTGTCTCAAAAAAATAAAAAATAAAAAAGAATATGAACAGATGCAAAAAAACCTTTTTTTAAAAGAATACGAACAGATGCTCAACATTATTATTCATATATGATGAATTAAAAACCACAAATTAGGCCAGGTGCGGTGGCTCAACCCTGTAACCCCAGCACTTTGGCAGGCCAAGGCGGGCAGAGCACTTGAGGTCAGGAGTTCCAGACCAGCCCGGCCAACATGGTGAAATCTCATCTCTACTAAAAATACCAAAATTAGTCAGGCACGGTAGTGAACACCTGTAATCCCAAGCTACTCAGGAAGCTAAGTCAGGAGAATCAATTGAACCCAGGAGGCAAAGGCTTCAGTGAGCCGAGATCGGGCCACTGCACTCCAGGCTGGGTGACAGAGGGAGACCCTGTTTGAAAAAAAAAACAAAAACAAAACACAAAAACCCACGAATTAAACCCACAGTGAGACACCACTATACACCCATTAAATTAGCTAAAATTGAAAAGACTGACTCTCACACATTGCTGGTAGGAATGCAAAATAATACCACTTTGGAAAGCAGGTAGTTTCTTAAAAAGCTAAACATACTCCTGCCATATGAATCAACTAACCTATGATGGTAAATACTACCTTAGATATTTATCCAAAGAAATGAAAGCATTTGTCCACACAAGACTTGTACATGAATGTTCACAGCAGCCTTATTGTTTGACTCCCTAAAACTGAAAATAACTCAAATGTCCATCAAGGTAGATGGCTAAACAAATTATGGTATCCATAATGGAATTCTACTCAGCAATAAAAACTATTTTTCATCTTAAAATCATTATTCTGAGTGAAAGAAATCATGAAAAAAGTGAGAACATACTGTGTGACTTCACTTATATAAAATTCTAGAATATGCAAACCACTGTACAGTGGTGCCTGTGGACAGGAGTGGAGGAAGAATGGCAAAAAGACATGAACAAACTTTTGAGAGAGATGAAAACGTTTATTATCTTGATTGTGGCAATGGTTTCATGGGTACAGACATAGGTCAAAGCTGACCATGGTGTACGCTTTAAATATGTGCAGTCTATTGTACTCTAATTACACCTCAATAAAGATATTTTTAAATTTTAATGGATTGGCAGCCCTCTAAGGCCAAAACCTACTATCCCAAACAATGCTAGAAAGACTTGATGGGGCAGGCGCAGTGGTTCATGCCTGCAATCCTAGCACTTTGGGAGGCCAAGGTGGGCGAACTGCCTGAGCTCAGGAGTTCAAGACCAGCCTGGGCAACACGGTGAAACCCGTCTCTACTAAAATACAAAAACTTAGCTGGGCACGGTGGTGTGTGCCTGTAATCCCAGCTACTCGGGAGGCCAAGGCAGGAGAATTGCTTGAACCCGGGAGGCGGAGGTTGTGGTGAGCCGAGATCATGCCACTGCACTCCAGCCTAGGAGAGCAAGACTTCATCTCCAACAACAACAACAAAAAGACCTGATGGTACCAACGGACCATTAAGAGCCAAGTCCCATATAACAACTCTTAGGAAACTCTCCATGTAGGAATTTCTTACTATCAGTGTAGGACTCAGAAATACAGTACCCATATACCTTCTTATAAATAAGCAAAAGCATACTGAAAAGGCAATAGTTCATATGATCATCATAATTGACTCTTGGAGATTAAGTCAACGTGGTTAGGGAATCCCTCCTCCAGGTCTCGTGTTTTATTTTTAAAGGACTCAACAAAAACAATTTTCAAGTATTTTACAGTATCTACCCATCAACCCCAGGACATTTGATTATTTGTAAAAAACCAGATTAAGCTCAAACTTCCCTTTCCATACATATAACAAGAAAAAGTTTTGTTGCGATACAATGACTACCATAATTGTATTTATTTTATAATTTGTTGTCACCAGTGTGGCAACTCTCAGCTTCTGATCACAAACATAAAAAGTTTAGCCTATTTTCAACTCCTTTCTGATCTAGCAAAAAATTTTAAAAGCCCCTAGCTCATTCTTCTACATGCATATGTTTAGATTTCATTAGAAGAGTACTTTAGTTCATCTTGTTATTCTTTGTAAACTTATTTAATTCTACCCAGTCTTTAAAAGCCGGTGTTCTCCATGCTCTACTCTTCTCTGGTCTCACTTCTCACCATTGACTCTCAAATGCCACAATCTCCTAGGAAGCTAGTTAAAAATAAAGATTTCCACGCCCTAAACCCAATGATTCCAAATCTGGTTAATGCATAGGGACTTAATAATCTTATTTTTTAACAATTATCTCTAGGTGACCAAGGTTCATACTGAGAAACATCGCTCTAACCACTTTAACTAGAAGAGCCCATTAAAACTCTCAGCTTGTGGAGGAAAACATCATGTTTCCAATTATTTTTTACAGCTGATGATTCCCAACTCTGTATTTCAGACCAGCCGTTCATCTGAGGTCCAAACCTATTTGATTTTGTTCCAAATGTTGCTCCTCATTCAGAAATTCCTAGTTCTGTGAATTACACCAAAATTCACCTGATGGCCAAAGCCAGAAACCCATAGACATCCTATCTTCCTTCTCTTACTCACTTATCATCACAACCTGTACGCTCCCTATACGTTGTTCCCTATGTATTCCCTATGTATTGTTCCCACCACAGGCTGCATGTTCTTTATTAATCTGTTAGGCTATCATAATAACCTCTGAACCAGTTTCCTAGTACCCTTCCAAATCCATCCTTCATAATGCTGCCAGAGTGGCCTAAGACCAATTATCTGGCTATGTCATTCCCTCATTATCTCTTCCAGGATAAAATCCAAACACTTTAGTATGCCATAACAGGTCCTTCATGGTCTAGCCCCTACTAACCTCTCTAAATGCTCTCCCTGCAATCCCTCATCCTCCATCCCACACAGAACTACTTACTATCCCATTAACTTTTTCCACACGTTCACATACTGTTCTCTGTTCTGAAAAACCTTTCTCCTTCTCACTAACTGTATGATTCAACTTTCAGGTTTCTACTTAGGAGTGACCTGCTCTGATAATCCTTCCCTTCCAAACTATCACTCCCTTTCCCCAAAGGCTAAATTAAATTCCCATTTAAAAATATTTACTTATTACAATGAACTGCGTTGATCTACTTGCCTATCTCCCCTTCTAGACTGCTAGTTGTTTTTCATGCCTGTATACCTAACCTACTACAGAACTGGCACACAGCAAACATGTAGTAAATGTCACCTGAATGAATGAATCCATTTAATGTCTAGTTAACAGGAATGTTTTCTTTTGTATTAACCATGGAAAAACTAAGCACCTTCAGGGTACTAAATAACAAACCAGTCTTACAGCCAAGTAGTTTAAAAATACAAGGATTTCTTACGGCCATTTTTTTAAATCATCCATCCCAAGTTCATCACTGTATTTATGTGCACGAAATTGATGTCTGGAGATATACGGAATTACCACTGAGTCACTGGTTCCATTTTTATTATAATTGGTACTCTTTTTATGCAAGCTAGGTTTTTCTCCCACACACCAGACTTAGACCTACACTGTCCAATCCGATAGCCACTAGCTACAGGTGGCTATTTAAAGTTAGTTAAAATTAAATAAAATTTAAAATTCAACCCCTCAGTCGCACTAGCCACATTTCAAGCGCTCAAAAGCTGTACAGGGCTAGTAGTTATGATACTAGACAGTGAAGATGCAGAACATTTTCGTCACAAGAAGTTCTACTGGACAGCGCTGGCCACAAAATCACACAAGAACCTTAGAAACCTAACTTACTTAGCAAATAAAATTTAAAATTCAGTCCCTCATTTGCACTAGCCACATTTCAACTACTCAAAATCCACACAGGGTTAGTGGCTATGATACTGGACAATGCAGATACAGAACATTTTCATCACAGGAAGAAGTTCTACTGGACAGCGCTGGCGACACAATCATAAAAGGACCTTAGAAAACCTCACTTACTTCTTAGCTCCCACGATCCTCGTGCTCCTCTGCTGCTTAAAGGTTGTGGGTCCCGAAGTCTAGCAAATCACAAGCACACGAGTGAGTGCTAGGGACCTCTGAACCTCGACCACAAAAAGACGAATTCCCCTATGCCCAGAAGAAATGAAGCTCTCCCGGGGCAACCACCTCAAACACAAGAAGGCAACACCTTTTAGGAAAAATATGCTGTCCTATCTTCCAGCAGTGCAAAGGCGGGTAACAATACCAGAGCCTTCGTCTTCCCCCATTCTCAAAGCCCTGTCCCAGGCTCTAAAAGGGAGGCCAAAAGAAAAGACAACGGATATGAGAGACATTGGGGATGTAAAAGGAATAGAAACTAATGGCAATGTGGCGAGGAATTAAATTCAAGGAGGTAGGGTACAGGCAGCAGAACGTAGGTAAAGAAAAAGGGGACAGGTGATCTGATCTAGAAGGGTGGGGCCTACGATGGCCTCTGATAAAACCAACTCTGAGCATGGGACAAAAGCGAGGGACCGCGTGTTCCGGGCTCGACAGCGCTACCTCTAAAGCATAACGGTCAAACCAAGAAACTCACGGCGGGTACAGCACCGAGTCTGGAAGACATCACTCCCTCTCCACGCCTAACAATTTCACCCAAGGGCTCCGGCCAGACCAACGCCACTTCCGCTCTCCTCGCCTCTCCCGGATGTGGGTTCGGCTCCGCCTAGCCCTCTTCTGAACTTCTACTTCCGCCTAGCGCTTCCGAGGGGGCTGCGGCCGGAGCGAGTCACGTGACGAGTCACCCTCCGATTCCTCTGAGACCCCGCCCCACTGGGATTGCGACGCGGGACCCGGGAACTTATGGGTGGGATCTGGAGCGAAGGGGCGGAGCTTGGAGCCTCGACCGGGCCTCAAAACCCCTGGCTCTCATTCCGAACCTTTGCACAACTCCTCGTGTCCTTCCAGCCTGCCTTCCCCACCCACCCGCCCAGTGGTCTCAGTCCAGATGCACAGGGAGATCATGTACTGCCCCTTTATTGATCTTAGAGAAATTACAGACCCATTCTCACACGCCTCCCCCCGGTAGAGAGACATGGAAGCCTTTCCACGCTGGGGGCGCAGGAATTGGAGGCAGTGGCTGAGCAGGAAAGAAGCCTGGAAAGGGCAGCACGATGAAGACTTAGGACAATGAATAATAGGGGCGGGCCCCGCCTCATCGAGTAGCTTCAGGCCTCCACACTTGTCCTGCTTTGGGATTTTTATGTGTGGTGCCGAGGAGACTTGTCTGATTCTTGAAATCTCTAGACAAACTATGGCTGGGCCTCTCCCCAGGGGAACTGTACTTGAGTCCCTCTTTAAGGGGACTGCGTCGGCTCCTCTCAGAGGGACTGCGATGGTTCCTCCCAGAGGGCCTCCCTGGCCTCATCTCAGAGGGACTGTGACGGGTTCTCTCACAGGAACGGCGATGGCTCCTCTCAGAGGGCCTCCCTTGCCTCATCCCAGAGGGACTGTGATGGCTTCTCTCAGAGGGACTGTGACAGGCTTTCCCAGAGGAACTGTGTCCTCTCCTCTCAGAGGGACTGCAACGGCTTCTTTCCAAGGGACTGAGGGGGCTCTTCTCTGAGGGACTGTGACTTCTCTCAGAAATCCTACGATGGCTCCTCTCAAAGGACCTGTGAGATCTCCTCTCAGAGGGACTGCGATGGCTCCTCTCCGAGAGACTGCGATGGCTCCTCTCAGAGAGACTGTGACGGCTCCTCTCCAAGGGACTGTGATGTCTTCTCTCAGAGGGACTGCGATGTCTTCTCTGAGAGGGACTGCGATGGCTTCTCTCTGAGGGACTGCGATGTCTTCTCTGAGAGGGACTGCGATGGCTCCTCTGAGAGGGACTGCGATGTCTTCTCTCAGAGGGACTGCGATGTCTTCTCTCAGAGGGACTGCTACGGCTTCTTTCTGAGGGACTATGATATCTTCTCTGAGAGGGACTGCGATGGCTCCTCTGAGAGGGACTGCGATGTCTTCTCTGAGAGGGACTGTGTTGTCTTCTCTCAGAGGGACTGCTGTGGCTCCTCTGAGAGGGACTGCGATATCTTCTCTCAGAGGGACTGTGATGTCTTCTCTCAGAGGGACTGCGATGTCTTCTCTCAGAGGGACTGCGATGTCTTCTCTCAGAGGGACTGCTGTGGCTCCTCTGAGAGGGACTGCAATATCTTCTCTCAGAGGGACTGTGATGTCTTCTCTCAGAGGGACTGCGATGTCTTCTCTCAGAGGGACTGCTACGGCTTCTTTCTGAGGGACTATGATACCTTCTCTGAGAGGGACCACGATGATTCCTCTGAGAGGGACTGCGATGGCTTCTCTCAGAGGGACTGTGATGTCTTCTCTGAGAGGGACTGCGATGGCTCCTCTGAGAGGGACTGCGATGGCTCCTCTGAGAGGGACTGTGAGGGCCCCTTTCAGAGAGACTGTGACAGCTCCTCTCTGAGGGACTGCAGTGATTCCTCCAAGAGAGACTGCGACGGCTTCTCTCAGAGGGACTGGAATGGTTTTTCCGAGAGGGACTACGGTGGCTCCTCTGAGAGGGACTGTGTTGTCTTCTCTCCGAGGGACTGCGTTGGCTTCTCTCAGAGGGACTGCGATGGTTTCTCCAAGAGGGGTTATGACGGGTTCTCTCGGAAGGACTGTGTGGGGTTCTCTCCTTATAGAAGCTGGGGTGGTTGTGCTCCTTGTGTGTGAGTTTCTCTTTAAGGTGTCGGTGCCAGGTTCTCTTCACAGGGGAACCAGGTAGGATTCTTCCTCGGGCCTGAACTCTGGTTCCTGGTGTGGACAAGTTCTTAGACTCCTGGCTTGAGGTTTCATTTCTATAGAAGTTTTTCTTTGATCTGCTACTACTGTCCTTTTGAACACTTCCCAGAGGCTGCCCCACTGAGGCAGTTTGGAAAGCAATACCACTTTGGGAATCTGTAGGCTTGGGCAGTCGAAGAGGTCTGGGTTGGAAAGAGTGAGCTCTTCTTTGCTGTTGAGCTGATCTGCACTGGCCCGTTCCTCCCCACAATATGTCCTCCTGCTTAATGGTTGAGCCTGCTGGTGTTAGCTTGTCAGCTGACCTCTTGTCTCTTTTGATACTGCTTGGTAAGCAATAGTCCCTGGTGTTTTGTTTTGGATAATAGTTTTTGCTTCCCCACAAGTTGTCTGGCCTTGTCCTGTCCACAGGCTTCCGCCCAACAAAAGCTATAACTCTGTGTGCTGTTTGGAATGCCCGCTTTAGGCTCTGAAAAAGCAGTTGCATGAACTTGGGCTGGGAAGGTTTCTTAGGTTGTCTTTTTAAAGAGGCAGTACTTGTCTGAGTTGCTCCAATCCTCTTCCTTCTTAAATAGGCTGGTAATTCCCTAGAGGGACTCTCTATTGTGGTTCTGCTGTTTTTGTAGAACTTTCTGTGTTTTCTAAGTCCCTTGGTGATTCTCTTCATTGGATATTTTGAATCAGAGGTCTTTTTGGTTCTCACTTTAGCCCGTTTTTCATTCTGAGTGCTTTCAGAGTCACTCTCTGGTAGGTTGTGAACTTGAGTGAATTCATAGTGCCCAGGTGCTCTAATTTTTGTCTTTTCTACTAGGTCAGGGCTGCTGCGTTGTCCTCGCCTGATGTAGAATTGTACAGGAGCAGGGGACTGGGAAGGCCCAGACTGCAAATCTATTGTGGAAGCAGGACTCTTGGAAGCTTGAGTATAGATTTTAGCTTTCCTTCGTGATGGTGATATAGGGCTTCTCCGTATGATGGGTCTATCTCTTTCACGATACTTTGAGATTTGGGGTCTTTTCCCAATTCGCAGCCTAAAGCCAAGATGCAACCGAATCTCACCATGGCCTTCAGAAGTGCGTACAAGATGGAGCTGTGGATAGATAAGAAGATAAGGCCCCGAAGTGGTCTGTAATTTATGATGGCAGTTAAGTCCTGAACATCGACCACACTGTAGGCAGATAGGGTATTTTAGGACTAGACCTGAAGCTAGAGGTGGAGGCACATCAGGGGGTATTTGACTCTTTAAGAGTTTTGCTGCTATTTTTAGCTGCAGATCTTGTAGCAGCTGGAACTGTTCTGAGAAGTCAGTCTTAGCCTGTGAAAGATAATTTGGCTTGAGGGAGTGTTGGGACTCAGAAATCCTTGTCCGGGAATCACTCTGTGAGTCCTCACTTTCTTCCATTGGAACAAGATCTTCTCTATCATAAAATATGCTGAGGGAAGACTCTGACTTTACCAGGACAGGAAGCTGGCCCCCTGCACATGAGACAGGCATATGCTGAATGACTTCTTGGGATATACCACTGAACCTTAAATTTGTCTTTTTTATTCCCACTCTAGTCCCAGAATATTGCTGTATTATGGAAGATGTGGAGCCACGTGTCCATATCCTTAAGGCCATTCTTTTCTTATGACCATGATAAAAAGTATGTCTCTGAATGTAGTTTTTGACCACGGAAGGCTGAGAAATAGTAACTGGACCCTTCTCTGGCAGGCTCTGAGAAGCTTCCATCAGTTCAGCTGGAATCCCAAATAAATTCTGAATAGATTGACAGGTATCTGCAGTGGCTCTTTCTGCTAAAGATGTTTGAGAACAAAGTTTCCTTTCCATAGTGGTCCCTAAAATATTACCCAGCATTAGCATAGTGGAGAGATATTTTCTTGGTAGTCGCTGCCTCCAGGCATGACTCTCCCAGACATTGTGTTGTCTACCCAGGAAAGACTTGATGAGACCTTTTTGAACCCCTGATTCTGCCCGGAATGTCCTAGATAGTGATCTCCAGCTTTGTAGTAGATGTCTCTGAAGTGAGTTCTCTAGCTCCTCCATTTGCTTCCTCTTGGTTGTCTCTTTAGATATGACATCCACTCCTGGAATCTCAGGACATGGGTTTTCCACAGTGTTAGCTGTCTTATCAGAGCTTTGATTATGAAGGGCCAAGGGAAGAATTAAAGATTGTATCATAGTAGGGTCTATATAGGTCTCTTCAGGCTGCAAAATATCTGTCCCAGGGTTTTTTATATCCAAAGCTCTGTATACTTCCTGTATCCCAGAATCCCAAAGTCCTCCTAATTCAGATGCTGTTCTGACAGAGCTTGAAATGAGTGTGGTTGAAGAGCTTTGTAGGAACCTAGAGAAGTCAGTCCCTGCTTGTAACTCTTCTGATGTTAACTTCTCACAGTCCCTATTCTGACACACCTGTCCTAGATTCAAATCCTTAGTTTCCATAACTTTAGGAGGCTCCGTTTTTATCACTGTGGATTTCACAGCCTGAAGCCCTTGTTTATGAGTCAATATCGTATGTTTCTCAAATGGAGATGTTTGCGGTGAGGTTAATTCTTCAGATTTCACTTGAATACGTGGCCTTGGAGTTAATTCTGCAGGTACTATAAGTTCTTGAAGATGTGGCCTTGGAAGTAAATCCACACAATTTATTGCTTCAATTCCTGATTCTAGGGCTACTCCTATTGGTTCTACAACCTGAGGAATTGGTCCTGGTGCTAATTCCTCAGATTTTACGATTTGAAGGGATGGCCCTGGGATTAGCATAGTTTTTACAATTTGAAACCCTGTCAACTCCATTGTTTCCAAAATCTGGTGTTTTGGCTTTATGATTAATTTCGTAGATTTCACATCTTGCAAACATGGCCCTGAGTGGTGCTCTGAAGGTCTCACATGTTGCAGTTTTGGAGTCAACTCAATATATTCTACCATTTGAGGGGTTGGCCTTGGTATTGTCACAGACTTTACAATTTGAAATGGTGGTCCAGGGGTCACTTTCACAGATTGAACAACTTTTGGGACATCTACGAGGATTACCTCTTCAGACTGAGCAACATGAAGCTGTGTCCTTGCAGATTCTGTGACTTGATCTAGTGGCTCTGGACTAATCCTCATAAATTCTACAATTCTACCCAGTGGTCCTGGGGTTGTCCTTGGAGATTTCATACTTTGATTCTTTGACTTTGTTAGCCCCATTGATACCTCCCTGTGCTGCCGTGCCTCAGAGGTGAGCTCTACAGATTCTTCATGTCCTATAACTTGACTTGTTTGCTTCAGGGGCACCTCTAAAGATTCCTCCCTTTGTAGCCATTGCTTACAGGTCAGATTTACAGATTCTGGGACTTGATGTCCTAACCCTAATATTATCCCTGGAGATACCACATGATGCTGTGGTTTGGGGGTTAATTGCAAAGTTTTCTCTACCTGCACTCCTGACTCAGAAGTCAACTCCACAGATTCAGGAACTCGATGTCCTAACCCAGGTGTCATCCCTAAAGCAGAATCTGGGACGTGATGTAATGACTTTGGAATCAATACCACAGATTCTTCCCTTTGCAGTCTTTTCTCAGAGATCGCCTCCACACATTCTAAGTTTTGAGTACAGAGCCTTGGGGATCTCTCTGCAAATCCAGTGGCTTGACTTGTTGGCTTTGGGGTCATTCCAAAGAATTCATTTGCATGTATCCTTGCCTCAGTGGTCAACCTCATAGCTTCTGTAAAGTAATGCTTGAGTTCCGGAGTAATCCCTTCATATTCCACAGTTTGCTGCAGTGGCTTCATATATAACTCCCCCAAATCCTTGACTCGGGCCTGTGGCCGAGAGAGCAATTCCATAGTTTCTAGGATTTGGTAGCTTTTCTCTGGAGTTAATCCTAAGAATTTTGAGCCTTGATCCCTTACCATTGGAGTCAGATCAACAAATTTTGGTACCTGAAGATCTGGCTGCAGCAGCATCCCTAAGGATTCAATGGCTCTACCTGTTATCTTTGGGGTCAACCCCACAGATTTCTCTACAGTATCTATGCCTTTATGTGCCAATCCTTGCACTATTTCTGAAGATTCTGTGGCATGATAAATTGGTATTGAAATCAAATTTGCAGATTTAGGGACTTGATACATTGGCTGTGGGATCATCTCTGCATATTTTGTAAACTGATGCCCTGGTCTAGGGATTATTTCAGAGGATTCCATGATTTGATAATTTGTTTTTGGAGTTTGCTCCCCATATTTCGCTCTTTGAAGCAGTGACTCTGGTGCTAATTCCACAGATTTTATAGCTTCCTGCAGAGACACTGAAGATAATTTAACATGTTTTATGCTTTGCGACTTTGGCTCTAGAGTAAACTCCAAAGATTTCACACCTTGTTGCTGTGATTCTGGAGACAAATTTGAAAATCTGACACTAGTCAACAGTGGTCCTGATGGGAACTTCCTAGTTGACTCTGGTGCCAACATCATTGATTCATCATCTTGCCATCCTGAAGTCAACTCTTGATAATTTATACCTTGCTGTTGGGCCCCTGGTGTCAGCTCCATAGGTTTTACATCTTGAGAACATGGCTCTGATGCAAAGGCCGCAGATTTAACACATTGTGACCCAAAGCATGATGTCAACCCTGAAGAATTTACACTTTGAGGTTGTGGCCATAGAGTTGACTTCACAGATTTCACATCTTGAGAACATGGCTCTGGTACAAATACC
This sequence comes from Macaca nemestrina, assembly GCF_043159975.1. Lineage (NCBI taxonomy): Eukaryota > Metazoa > Chordata > Mammalia > Primates > Cercopithecidae > Macaca > Macaca nemestrina. The sequence continues at coordinate 27,570,639 of NC_092137.1, read as the reverse complement.
ACAGATCTCATACTATGCTGCCTGAGGTGTGAATGCAACTCCTCAGAATTCATACCTTGAGGATACGGTTCTGGTTTTAACTCCACAGATGTCACTTTTTGAAAACATGGCTCTAATGTAAATACCTCATATTTTATGTCCGGCAGCTCAGAGGCTGAAATCATTTTTGCAGAATTTGCATCATAAAGCAATGGCTGTTTATTTATCTCCATGGACTTTACATCGTTAAGCAGTGGCTCTGGTAAAAATACCACGGATTTCATACCATTTTTCTGAGGACCCAAAGTGAACACAGGTTGTACAACTTGCTGTGAGCCAAGGTGCTTCTCCAAAAATTGGACTCCTTGAAACTTAGTTCCTGGAGTTAACTCAGAAGATTTCTTACCTTGCAAGTGTGGTCCAGGATTGAACAGAATAGATTTTGTACTTTGAGATTCTGACCCAGGGTTCAGTTCAGAGGGTTTCATGCTTTGTATCTGTGGCCCTGGATTAAAGTTGATAGAATTTATGCATTGAAATTTTGACTCTGAATTCAACTCAGAAGAATTCATACCTTGCAGCTGTGGGCCAGAGTTGAACTCTTTTGGTGTTATATCTTGGAATTTTGTCCCTGGAGTCAGTTCATATTTTACATCTTGTAAATGTTGCACAGAGTTGAACACAACAGATTTTATACCTTGAAGCTCTGGCCCTGGATGCAACTCAGAAGATTTCATAACTTGAAATTTTGTCCCTGATTTTACACCTTGCAAGTGTGGCTCAAGTTTGCACTCCCTAGAATTTATACATTGTAATTTTAGCCCTGGATTCAACTCAGAAGAATTCACATACTGCACCTGTGGCCCAGGGTTACATTCCATAGGTGCTGCACATAGAAACTTTGACCCTGGAGTCAATTCAGATTTTAAACCTTGCAAATGTGGTATAGGGTTGAATATCATAGGTGTCTTACTTTGAATTTCTGTCCCTGGGTTCAATTCAGAACAATTCATACCTTGAAGTTTTGAAACTGGAGTTAATTCAGGCGATTTCATACCTTGTAAATATGGCTCTGGGTTGCACCCAATAGAATTTACACACTGAGCATGTGACTGTGGAATGAATGCAGAATTCATACTTTGCAAATGTGGCCCTGGGCTGCACCCAGTAGAATTTACACATGGAAGTGGTGGCTCTGGAATGGATGCAGAAGAATTCATGCCTCGCAAATTTGACCCAGGGTTGCACCCACTAGAATTTACACACTGAAGTTTGGGACCTAGAATGGATGCAGAATAATTCACACTTTGTGGATGTGGCCCAGAATTATACTCAATAGAATTTACACACTGAAGTGGTGGCTCAGGAATAGATGCAGAAGAATTCACACTTCGCAAATTTGGCCCAGGGATGCACCCATTAGAACTTATACACTGAAGTTTAGGTGCTAGAATGGATGCAGAATTTACACCTTGCAAAGGTAGCCCAGGGTTGCACACAGTAGAATTTACACACTGAAGTGGTGGCTCTGGAATGGATACAGAAGAATTCACATCTTGCAAACATGGTCCAAGGCAGAACACCTTAGATTTTATACCTTGAAGCTCAGGCCCAGTAGTCAACTTGGCACATTTTAATCCTTGCAATTGTGGTCCAGGGTTGAAATCTAAAGATTGTGTACCTTGAAGCCTTGTTCCTAGGCACAACTCAGAAGATTTCACACCCTGCAACTGTTGCTGAAGATTGAATTTCATAGATTTTACATCTTGAAGCTGTGTCCCTGTGCATAATTCTGAAGATTTTCTATGTTGCAGATGTGACTCAGGATTGAACACCATAAAGTTTACACTTTGAAGGTCTGGCCATGGATTCAATTTATGAGATTTTTCATCTTGCTGCTGCTTTTCAGCATTGAACTCAGAAGGTGCCACACTATGAATCTTTGATTCCAAGGCCAACTTAGAGAGTTTTGCAACCTGCAATTCTGGGTCATGGTTGCCCTCTGTAGAGTTCACTGTCTGAAGCTTTATCAACCCAGATTTCATATCTTCCAACTTTGCCCCAGGATTGAATTCTACAGATTTCACATCTTGAAGGTGTATCCCTGGTGTCAACATAGATAATTTTCTATCTTGTAACTGTGAAGTTGAGTTTAACCCCAAAGATATCGTATCCTGTACCTTTGTACCTAGAGTCAATTCAGAAGATTTCACATCTTGCCTCATTGGCCTAGGCATGAGCACAGATTTCACTTTTTGAAGCTTTGTCACTGGGATCACTTCAGAAGATTTTATACCTTGCAAGTGTGATCCAGAACTGAACTCCATAGATTTTACATCTTGAAGCTCTGTCCCCATGATTGAGTTAGAATATTTTGTATCTTGCCACTGTGGGCCTGAGTTGAACTCCACAGATTCCCCACCTTGAAGTTTTGTCTCTGGTGTTAACTCAGAAGATGTCACACCTTGTAACTTTGGACCATGGTGGAATTCTACAGATTTTACATCTTGATGGTTTGTTCCCTGAATCAACTCAGAAGATTTTTCACTTTGTATCTGTTGTCCAGAATTGAAATCCATTGATTTCATACTTTGAAACTTTGTCCTTGAGGTTACCTCAGAAGATTTTATACCTTGAAAGTGTTGTCCAGAACTGAACTTCATAGATTTTACATCTTGAAGCTTTATACCCATGATCAGATCAGAAGATTTTATATCTTGTAACTGTGGGCCTGATTCCAGCTCTACAGATTTCACACCTGGAAACTTCCTCCCCAGGGTCAAATCAGATTTCTCACTTTGTAACTTTGGACTAGGTTTGAATTCTACCGATTTCCCACCTTGAAGCTTTTCCCCTGGAATCACTTCAGAAGATTTCACACTCTGTAAGTGTGGTGCAGAACTGAGATCCATAGATTTAATGTCTTGAAGCTCTATACCTATGATCAACCTAGAAGATTTCAAATCTTGCAACCATGGGCCTAGGTTGCATTCCATTAATTTCATTTCTTGAAGCTTTGTCTTCAGTATCGACTCAGAAGATTTCACTCCTTGCAACTGTGGCCCAGGTTTGAAGTCTGTAGATTTGACACCCTGAATCTTGGTCTTTGTGGTCAAATCAGAATATGGGATATCTTTCAATTGTGAACTGGGCTTTAACTCTATAAACTTCATGTCTTGGGACTTTGTCTTAGGGTTCAACTTAGAAGATTTGACACATTGCCATTGTGGCCCAGAGTTGAACTCCTCAGATTTCATACCTGGAAGCTTTGTCTGATAAGCCAATTCAGATGATTTCATGCTTTTCAAGTGTAGTAAGAAGTTCGGCGCTACAGTTTTATCACTTTGTAATTGTAGCTCTTGGCTTAATACTCCAGATTTCACCCCTGAAAACTGTGGCTCTTGTGTAAACACTGGAGACTTCACATCTTGCCGCTGTGTTCCTGGGTATGCCTCCACGGGTTTCACTTTGTGCAACTGTGGTCTTGGGGTCAACTCAGAAGATTTCACATCTTGTGAATGAAGCCCAGGTTTGAATGCCACAGATTTAATATCACACAGCTTTGATGTTGAAATCGGGCCACATGATTTCACACTTCTCAACTGTAGCCCAGATTTCAAATCAATAGGTTCGAGCCGTGGCAACTGATGTTCCTGGAGTGATGTCAAGGGTTGTATACTTTGGGGCTTTGGCCTTGGAATCGACTCAGATGACTTCACATCTCTTAATTGTATTGAAGGTTTCAATTCTACAGTTGTGACAACTCGAGATTGTGAACCACATTTTAGCACAGATTTCACACCTTGGAACTCAGGTCCTGGTATCCACTGCACAGAGCTCATACTTCCAAGCTGTGAGTCTTGGTTTAACTCCACATCTTTTACACCTCGAAGCTGTGGCTCTGAGGTTGACACCAGAATTTTCCTGTTCTGCAACTGTGGTCCTTGGGACATCTTAGGAGTTTTCACACATTGCAACTGTGGCCCAAAGCTAAACACAGATTTTGCATCTTGAAGTTTTGGTCCTAGAGTCAGTTCAGATGATTTTACACCTCCCGACTCTGTGGAGGATTTCAACTGTGCAGGCTTGACACCTTGAGACTGTGAACCAAGATTCAACCCTACAGTTTTTACACCTTGGAACTCAGGTCCTGATATCCACTGCACAGATTTCGCACTTCCAAGCTTTGAGTCTTGGTTTAACTCCACAGTTTTCACACCTTGAAAATATGGCTGTGAGGTCGATGCTGGAATTTTCTCTTTTTGCAGCTGTGGTCCTTGGGACAACTCAGGAGCTTTCACAAAGTGCAACTGTGACCCAAGGTTAAACTCCATAGATGTTGTACTTTGAAGTTTTGGCCCTAGAGTCAGTTGAGATGACTTTACACCTCCTGACTCTATGGAAGATTTCAACTCTCCAGGTTTGACACCTTGAGATTGTGAACCAAGATTTAACCCCATAGTTTTTACACCTTGGAACTCAGGTCCTGGTATCCACTGCACAGATTTCACACTTCCAAGCTGTGAGTCTTGGTTTAGCTCCACAGTTTTCACACCTTGAAGTTGTGGCTCTGAGGTTGATGCCAGCATTTTCCCTTTTTGCAGCTGTGGTCCTGAAGACAACTCAGAGGTTTTTACACACTGCAACTGTGGCCCATGGTTAAACTCCATAGGTTTTGCACCTTGAAGTTTTGGGTCTAGAACCAATTTAGATGCTATCATATCTCCCAACTGTATGGAAAGTTTCAATTCTGCGGGTTTGACACTTCGAGATTGTGACCCAAGATTTAACCCTACAGATTTTAGACCTTGGAACTCAGGTCTTGTTATCCACTGAACAGATTTCATTCTTCTAAGCTCTAGGTCTTTGTTTAATTCCAGAATTTTCACACTTTGAATCTGTGGCTCTACAGTTGAGCCCAAGGGTTTCACTTGGTGCAACTGTGGTCCTGGGGTCAACTTGGGATATTTCATACTTTGCAACTGTGGTTCATGTTTAAACTCTTTAGTTTTTACATCTTGCATATTTGATTCTAGAGTCAATTCAGATGATTTTACACCTTTCGACTGTAGGTCAGACTTTGGCTCTGGAATTAACTCCGAAGACATTACACCTTCTGACTCAGACCCTTTCTTTACTTGCTCAAAATTCACACATTGCTGCTCCTGTGAGTTTACAGATATCTGACCATCCTGTTCAGGCTCAAGGGTTAAATCCACAGGTGCCATCCCTTGAAACTGTTGCTTTAGCACTAAATCCGCAGAATTTACTTCTTCAAACTCTTCTCCTCTGGTTACATTCACAAATTTTACTACCTGCCTCTTTTGCCATGGGGTCAACTTTACAGATTTTACACATTGCAGATGTGGATCTTGAGTCTCCTTTATAGATTTTAAACTTCGAAGCTTTAAACATGGAGTAATCTCCCCAAATTTCATGTGGGACTGCATTTGTGGGACTGAAGTCAGTTCTTCAGGTTTCACGCTTTGTAGCTGAGGCCCTTGAAGCATCTCCGTAGATTTAACCCCTTGAAGCAACGGCCCTGGTGCAAAAGCCATAGACTTCTCACCTTGCATCTTTAGCCCGAGTTTTAATTTTCCAGTTTTCATATCTTGCAGCTGTGTACCTAGGATCAAATCCTCAGTTTTTACATCTTGAATTCTTGAACATGGAGTCCACTCCACAGATTTTACACCTTGAAGCTCGGAATCAGGGGTGAATTCCACAGATTTGACATCTTCTGTCTGTGACCCTAAGGTTATCGCCACAGATTTCCCACCTTCCAGCTGTGGACTTGGAATTATCTCCATAGATTTCATGCTTTCCAGGCATGGTCCTGGAGTTAAGGTCACAAATTTCATATCTTCCAGTCCTGAGCTCAGCAACTCAGATTGAAGCTTTGAGCCTGGGGTTACCTCCTCAAGTTTTACACTGCCTGCCTGTGGCTCTGGGGTTAACGTCATATATTTGACATCTTCCAATTCTGGCTCTGGTGTTAACTGCATAGTTTTCACATCTCCCAAATGTGGCCCTGGGATTAATTCTGCAGATTTTATATCTTCTAATAGTGGCTCTGGGGTTAGCTTTTCAGATTTGAAACCTTGAAGTTTTAAGATTGGGCTCCACTCCACAGGATTTATGTCTTGTAACTGTGGTCTTTGCATCAATTCAGAAGATTTCATGCTTTGTAACTGTGGTTGTCTGGTCAACTCAGAATGATTTACACTGGGCAACTGTGGCCCAGGAGTCCACTCCACGGATTCTGCATCTGGCATTTGTGGTTCTGAGACTAATTTATAGGAAACTTCAGCTTCAAGGCTTGGTTCTTGGTTGCCTGCTACATATTTTACACCTTGAAACAGTGGCTCTGGTACTAACAACTCAGGCTTAACCCCTTCCCCCTCTGGCCCTGGAGCCATTGCCACAGGTGGTACACCTTGCATCTTTGGCCCTGGGGTCATCTCTAAAAATTTTACACGTTGTAGCTGTGGCCCTGAGTTTAAGTCTAAAGATTTCACACCTTGAGGTTGAGTTCCTGGTACTAAATCAAAAAATTTAACATCTTGTAGCTGCAGCTCTGGGTTAAGCTCTACCTGTTTCATACTTTGAGTTCCTGGAAATATCTTTGCTAATTTGGAATCTTGCAGCCCTAACTCTGGAACCACCTCTACAGAATTCACACTATGAAACATTGATCCTGGGGTTTGATCCCCAAATTTGACACCTTGCAGCTTTGGCCTTGAAGTCAATTCAGAAAATTTGATATCTTGCTGCCATGGCCCTAGGTTTACTTCCTCAGATTTTACACTTTGAAATGGTAGTTCTGAGGTCAATTTCACAGATTTCATGCTGTGAAACTGTGGTCCTTCAGTAGACAGAACAGATTTCATATCTTCAATGTGTGGCCCTTGGCTTGACTGCAAAGATGACTCTGGTACAAAACCTAGAGACTTTGTATCTTCGAGCTGAGCTCCTGGTATCAACTGCATATGTTTGAAACTTTGATGCTTTGGCTCTGGGATCAAATCAGAAAATTTGACATCTTGCAAGCATAGTCCTGGGCTTAGTTCCACAAATTTCACATCTTGAGGTTGTGATTCTGGAGTCAGCTGAACAAATTTGACACTTTGATGTGTTGGCTCTTGGGTAAAATCTGACAATTTGATGTCCTGAACTGGGGAATCTGAGGTCAATTCATCAGATTTCACACCATAATGTGGGAGTTGTGAGATTAAATCTACAGGTTTTTCGCCTTGAAGAAGTGGTCCTGGAAATACCCTTGAAAATCTTACACTTGGCAACTGTGGCCCTGGGGTCAATCCAGAAGATTTGACACTTGGCTGAGATGGGCCTAGATTTAAATCCACATATTTTACACCTTGGAGCTCTTCCATCTTAGTCAAATCCTCCAGTGGCATACTTTGTAGCAGTAGCTCTGGCATCATCTCCTCAGATTCTACCACTCCTGTAGTTGACTGTTGGATTAGATTCACATATTTCATATCTTGCAATTGTGACTCTAGATCCAGCTGCTTAGACTTTTCTCCCTGGAGCTGTGGCCCTGGGGTCAGGTCCATAACATGTGGTTTTGGTTCTGTAATTAAATTTTTAGATCCTATCACTAATGGAGATGACTCACTGGTTAACTCCATAGATTTCAAATTTTGCAGTAGTGGCTCTGATTTCTCATATTGCGTGCCTGGTCCTAGAGTCAACTCCAAAAATCCTGTTTCTGCATGTGGTGGTACTGGGATGACCCCCTGGGTCTTATCAACTTGAGGCAATGCCAACCCCACAGTTTCTTTATATTCTGACATGGGGGGTATCTCTGACAATTCAGTAACTTCTGAACATGGCCCTAGATTGCAGTGAACAAACTTCATATCATGGGGCTGTGGCTCTGTGGTCAACACCTCTGATTTCACACTTTGCATTTCTGATCCTGGTATCAAATCCAGAGATTCTTTTGTTGTGCGTTGTGATACTGGAGTTTCCCCCATTGCTTTTCCAAGTTGGTGCATCGTCTTAAGAGTGTCTTGGAATGACTTTGAGCTCATCTCCACAGATTCTGAAGTTTGGCTTAGTGGCCCTGGGGTAGTTCCTAAAGATGGTTGTGTCAACCCAATACATTTTTCTACTTGGTGACAGGTGTCAGAGGTTAACTTTGCTTCTTTTCCTTGATATCCTGGTCCTGAGATCATCTCTAAAGATTCTGAGGCTTGATGCCATGGGATCAATCTTTCAGGCTCTGTGGCTTCACTGGGGCTCATCTCTGCAGCTTTTACTTCCTTAAATTGTGTCCCTTTGGTCAGTTCCCCATATTTCATCTCTTGCACCTGTGTCTCAGGAATTAACCTCCTACATTGTACCATTTGAGGAGTTTTCACATCTTCAAGCAATAGTACCGGGGCTACCTTCTCAGATCTAACATCTTGTAACCATGGCTTTGGGGCCAAATCTGCAGATTTTGTATCTTCTGTTGATGGTCTTAGGGCCAACTCCACAGTGTTTATATCTTGAAACTCTGGTGGTAGGACCAGATGAACAGATCTCCTACCTTGCAACTGTGAACTTGGGGTCAAGCCCCCAGATTCTATAACATGTGGCTGTGCTGGTGGAATTATCCCCCTGAAATCCATGGCTTGTAATAGTGCCACTGGAATTACTTTCGCATAACCCATGACTTGATGTAATGGTGCTGAGATCATGTCCAGTGATTTTGTGTCTTGACGTATTAGCCCTGGAGTAGCCTTTCCTTGTTCCATGACTTGACTTTGTGACCCTGAGGTCATGCCCACTGATTCCATGACTTTATGCTGTGGTCCTGGCATCATTTCCACAGTTTCCATAACTGCATGTTGTGGCCTTAGATTCATCTTTTCTGGTTTTGTGGCTTGATGGTTCAACAATGTGTTCATCTTTACTGACTCTATGACTTGATATTGTGGTGTTGGAGTCGTTCCCACTGATTCTGTATGTGGATGTGATTTGTTAATCATCCCCATAGAATCCATAACTTGAAGCAGTGCTACAGGAGTTACTTTCTTATTATCTGTGACTTGATTCAGTAATCTTGTGGCCATCCTCTCTGATTCCGTAACTTGGTGCTGAGACCTTGGGGCTGCCTCCATTGACTGAATGACTTGATTTGATGGTTTGGGGGTTATGCTCACTGTTTCTGTGGTTTCCATTGGTTTCACAACTTGACTTGGCAGCTGTGGGAACAAACCCGCAAATTCTGAATGTGATTCTGGGATCATCCCCATTGAATCCATGACCTGAAGTAATGCCAGTGGAGTTACCTTTATGCTGTCTTTGACTTGATATGATAGCCTTGGGGTCAACTCCACATTAGTCACTTGTGTCTTGTGCTGCTGTATCCTTTTTTCTGGAAAATCTATGACCCTCTTCTCTATACTAAGCTCTAGCATGTGTTTTCGATCATTCTTCAGTAAAGGAGTTTCCTCTTGAATTACATTAACTTCTAAACTTCTTGGAGGTAGAGTGCCTATTGATGTAACTAAAGGCTTGGATCCAAGGATTTGGGGGCCATCCCCAGGTTGGAACTGCTTATCTGATATAAGTGACTGTGAAAGTTTTGTTTCTGTGCTATTTGATCCAGATCCCACTCCAGCATTCACATGGAGCTGAAATGATGGAAGGTCTGAGAATTTGTTGTTGATATTTTGCTCAGTGTTTTGATGAATGGGCATAGATAATTGAGTTTGGGGTTTTTCTGATTCAGCAACTCCTCCTTGTACTTCAGTTATATAATTCAGCATTGCCCATGATTTCCTCAAAGGTAAAGGTGCTGTTTGTTGCTGCAATGCAAAAACCTTCCGAGACATATGTCCTTCTAGCTCCCTTCTAACTGAAGGAGAGAGCTTGAATGTAGCCCACCTTGGAAGTCGTGGTCTCTTCTTGGAAAGAGAATTTGGCTTATGATCTGATGTCAAATGACTCTTGCTCATTCTCTCATCATTTTTTTTCCTTTTTTGTTTGCAGATATTTAGGGGTTCAGAAATAGAGCTGATAAAAGAGTTCTGAGGTTGTAAGGGTGAAAGATCTGCCAAATTCTGAAAAAGTTTTGATTTCTGGGGCTCTGAGAGCCGAAAAGGAGGCAGGGTTTTGCCTTGGTTCCTGAACACAGATGATTGCTTTTTGTTGGAAATAGGTAAACTATGGCTCCGGAATTCCCAAGTTGTTCCTTCAGAGAAGACAGGAAGATGAGACAGACTGGAGTCATTGCACGATGAACTAAAGGAGATGCTGTGGTCAGTAGAATGTTTTCCTTTCTTATAGTCACAACAGCATAGAACAGTCTTCTGAGCCACAAGAACAGAGGTGGTAGAGGAAGAAATCACATCCTGTGATTCAGGCAAATCCTGTTCCATAAGCCTTGATCTAAGAAATAAAGAGAAATGTTTCAGTTTGCATTGAAATAGGAAAAGGAAAAAAAGTGGCCATTTCAAATGCAAAATATTTTTGGCCTGAAGGAGAATTTGGAAAAAAAAAAAAGTTTCTTTCCCCAACATCAATTACTTATAGAAAGAATTCCTCCACCAGGACAAAGGGAGGAAACTGTTCCCATTCCACCCAGAAATGATCCTTCGACCAGTTTGAACCCAGGACTTCCCCCACAGACAAAACGAACTCTCTCTTCTCCCTCTCTCCCTCCCTCCTTCATTCCCTTCCTTCCTTCTTTTTAAAACCTCTACCACCTTCAATCCCCACCCAGAAACTACATTGCCTGACCTTGTGCTTTCTAGGTATCGGAAGATCTGTTGAAGACTCCGCTCCATTGACCAGAGTATATATTCCTGGGTCCAGCCCACAGGGAGTTCTGAAACACTGGATGCAACAGTGTATGTCAATGTAACTGAAGTTTCATTAAAGTACCAGTAAGGAAAACAATAAGAGAGATTTAACTTAGAAAGGAGAACGCTATCATAGTGAAGGAAGTAAAACAGAGTCCAGGTACTTTACTTCTAACTTTCACAAAGTTTATCAGTAGAATAGGCTGAAGAAAGGCTTTACTCACCCTGTCAGGTTAGCTTCAGTGCAAGCCATCCTGAGGTTTTCTTCCCACTGTGGATCTGGGAGAAGAGGTGAAGAATCTATCAGCATCATGACTATTGATTATTCGTCCAACCCCCTCTTTTTGCAAAAAAGGAAACGAAGATGAAGTTATGCCTAAGATCATAAAGCTAATTAGTGGTAGATCTCAGACTTAACCCGTCTCAAGATTTTTCAAAAAGCTATACTATGCTGCCTTCATCATACAGTAGATGTAAGCTATATACATTGGGAAGAATATGAATAATCATAGTAATAAGCAGTGAGAGTAGGGGAAACAGAGGTCATGATACATATCTTTTCCTCCAAAGGAGTCTATCCAGGGTCTATGGTAGGGGGAAAAAGATAGGGAAACTTCCCACACCAAACTCTTGGTAGTTACCCTTTGTCCATTCTAAATCTCACCAAGTTTCCTTCCCAATACCTTGGACTTTGCACAAAAGGAGCTGAGGGAAGGAAACATGAGGAAAGAAACCATGGAAAGAATTATGGAGCCATATACACATATCTTTAGACATGGAGATGCTAGAAAGAAGAGGCACACTTCTTCCATTTACATCCTCTTTTTCAACTCCCTCCACCTGCTATTTAAGACTAGAGTCATAAGGCAGACCCACAATTGGTCTGTTAATAACCTTGAGCTGAAGAGTAAAGGATAGGGTGTCTCTGACCTGTTAACTTCTGGATCTTTTTCAATCTATGCTGCTTTGAAGTCTAGAGAAGCACAAAAAGAAAAAAGAAAATCAGATTATGTTCTAGGTTAGAGACAAGACAGCACTTGTCACCTTTTAGATATCAGATATTGATACATCTCATGCATCAGATATTGATACAGTTGGCATCCATAACCACATGTAAATGCTGTAACAAACATATAAATATCAGGGAATATAGAGGACAGTGATTAACTTTCTAAGAGAGAAAGGAAGAATTATTCAAGAAGTTGCATTTGTACTGGAGTTTAAAGAATCAGCACAAGACTTTTAGGCGAAGAAAGAGTATTTCAGGCAAGTGGGAACATCACTGAGATCAGCATGTCATGATTGTCAGGTGCACTTTTGCTAAGTAGTGGGAGATGCTAGGCTGACAAGGTAGATGGAAGCCAGGTTATGCCTAATGGTAGAATTTTAATTTTATTCTGTAGTCAGAAAACTCCTGGGATTTTTTCAAAGTGCTCCAGGTCATTTTAAAGGCAGTAATGACATTTGTTACCATTTCAAATAAAACAATTTTTTTTTTTTTTTTTTTTTTTTTTTTGAGATGGAGTTTCACTCTGTCGCCCAGGCTGGAGCGCAGTGGCGCCATCTCGGCTCACTGCAACCTCCACCTCCTGGGTTCTAGTGATGCTCCTGCCTCAGCCTCCCTAGTAGATGAGCCACCATGCCCAACTAATTCTTGTAATTTTAGTAGAGACGGGGTTTTGCCACGTTGGCCAGGCTGGTCTCAAACTCCCGACCTCAGGTGATCCGCCCAACCTTGGCTTCCCAAAGTGCTAGAGTTACAGGTGTGAGCCACCACGCCCAGCCCAGCATCCTTTTAAATGCTGAATTAAGCTCCTCAAAAAAAGAGTAAGGGAAATCCTTACAGGCCAAAATTAAGGAGAAAACTGAAAAACATGAGCAGAAAATCATCTGATACTTCAACACCCTATATCATTTGTAGCGTCAGTCAGAAGGGATTTGGGTTAACAACAAGGTAGGAGCAAAAGACAAGACCCATGTGAAGTGTGTATTTGGAATGGAGACCCTGGGAAAAAGCCAGAATTCTAAAAATGCTACATGTTTAGTGGAAAAGTGGCTAGGAAAGAAATCTGCCCACCACAAGAAAATTTGTACTCTAGGTAGAGGGAAAAAAAAAAACCAAAAAACACCTTCTCTGAGAATTTTAACCATGAGTCTATCCTCATACTGGCTTGGAGTTCTAATTTATACCCACTGTGTAGCCAGAAACCCTCAAATTGAAAATAAAAGTGGAGCGATCCTGGGCTGGTAATGCTTTAGGGCAAAAGATGAAAGTAAATGTAAATCTCCTTGGAAATTAAAAAGAAGTAGAATTGATCAGGTGCAGTGGCTCGTGCCTGTAATCCCAGCACTTTGGGAGGCTAGGCAGGAGGATCACTTGTGCCCAGGAGTTTGAGACCAGCCTGGACAACATAGTGAGACCCTGTCTCTACAAAAAATAAAAAATAATTTTAAAAAATTAGCTTGGGCGGCCAGTCATGGTGGCTCATGCCTGTAATCCCAGCACTTTGGGAGGCCGAGGCAGACAGATCACTTAGGGTTGGGAGTTTGAGACCAGCCTGGCCAACATGGTGAAACTCCATCTCTACTAAAAATACAAAAAAATAGCCAGACATGGTGGTGTGCACCTGTAATCCCAGCTACTTGGGAGGCTGAGGCAGGAGAATCATTTCAACCCAGGAGGTGGAGGTTGCAGTGAGCTGAGATCATGCCACTGAACTCCAGCTTGGGCAAACAGAGCAAGACTCAGTCTCAAAAAAAAAAAAAAAAAAAAAAAAAAATTAGCTGGGTGTGGTGGTGTGTGCCTGTGGTCCCAGATGTTTGGGTGGCTGAGGTAGGAGGATCTCTTGAGCCTGGGAGGTCAAGGCTGCAGTGAGCTGTGATCCTGCCACTGCACTTTCCAGCCTGGGTGATACAGCAAGACCCTGTCTCAAAAAAAAAAAAAAAAAAGAAAAGAAAAGAAAAGAAAAGAAAAAAAGAAGTAGAAGAGGAAGAAGAAGAAAACAGTTTAAATAACTACACATTAATGAATGTGAAAACGCTGATAAAATAGTTAAATTCCTAGAAAAAAAATATAAGATACCAAAACTGGCCGCCAAAAAGAAATAGATCATTTGAGTAGACCAGTAAGTATGAAAGCAATTGAAATGATAATCAGACATTCTACATCAGACATAATAAAATAATTCATCAAGGTTTCTGAATACCAGAACTACTTACAAATATCAGTAGCATTTCTCTACTACAGTAAAAACTATAAAAATATAATTTAATAAAAGATATTCTTCACAATAGCAATAAAATGATAAAAGTATAAAGGTATTAAGTAAACCAAGAATACAGAAGACTTCCATGTAGAAAACTATAAAATTCTAATAAAAGACATAGAAGATGATCTGAATAAATGCAGGGATAGTCCAAGTTCTTGGTTGGAATAACTTGAAATTACGAAGATGTCAGTACTCCCCAAATTAATTTTTTTTTTTGAGATGGAGTCTCGCTGTGTTGCCCAGGCTGGAGTGCAGTGGCACGATCTCAGCTCACTGCAACCTCCACCTCCCAGGTTCAAGCAATTCTCCTGCCTCAGCCTCCTGAGTAGCTGGGACTACACGTGCGCACCACCAGGCCCAGCTAATTTTTATATTTTTAGTAGAGATGGGGTTTCACCATGCTGGCCAGGCTGGTCTCGAACTCAGACTCCTGACCTTGTGATCCACCCGCCTCGGCCTCCCAAAGTGCTAGGATTACAGGCGTGAGCCACCGCACCCAGCCAAATTAAATTTTTTTTATATATATATATATATATATAAAATTACATATATGTGTCTATATATAGACACAGACATATGTGTGTGTGTGTCTGTATACAGACACACTTTTTTTTTTAACTTTTTTTTTTTTTTCCGAGACAGGGTCTCATTGTATTGCCTAGGCTGGAGTGCGGTGGCACGATCATGGCTTACCACAGCCTCAACATCCTGGGCTCAAGTAATTCTCAGCCTCCCAAGTAGCTGGGACTACAGGTGCAATACCCCACACCTGGTTAATTTTTTAAATTTTTTTGTAGAGACGGGGTCTCATTATGTTGCCCAGGCTTAAATTATATTTTAATGCATTCCCAATTCATATTTCATTTGAAATGTTTCAAGAACTTGTTAAATGCTCTGAAATTAATATGACAAATAAAGGTCTACTGATAGCTAAATCAACCTTAAAAAGAAAAGCAAAGGAGGGAATTGCTGTACCAAACTCTAAGACACACTACAAAGTTGTAGGAAATAAAAACAGGAACAAATAGACCAATGAAACAGAGAGCTCAGAGACAGGCATATGTATATATGGCCACTTATTATAATAAAGGGAGTTCCATAAATCAATGGGAAAATGATTGTTTAGCAAATGGTGATGAGAGTCGGGCACAGTGACTCACGCCTATAATCCCAGCACTTTGGGAGGCCAAGGCAGGCAGATTGCTTGAGCTCAGGAGTTCGAGACCAGCCTGGGCAATGTGACGAAACCCCATCTCTAAACAAATACAAAAAGTTAGCTGGGCGTGGTGGCACACGCCTGTGGTCCCAGCTATTCAGGAGGCTGAGGTAGGAAGATCACTTGAGCCCAGGAGGTGGTTACAGTGAGCCGAGATCACACCATTGCACTCCAACTTGAGTGAAAGAGCAAAACCCTGTCTCAAAAAAAGAAAAAAAAATGGTTATGGGGAAACTGGCTCACTATAGAGAAAAATAAAATTGTATCACTTCCTAATACCACATATAGAGGTGGACTCCAAGTATATTAAAAACTAAAATGTGAAATGTAAGACTGGAACATAGAAAAAAGGTAGGAGAAACTCTTTGTGGCCTAGAGCAGAGAACTTCTTAAGGAAAACTTCAGAAAAATAAACCATAGGCGTAATTGCTAGGAGGGAAGATTTTAAATGTTTCCTCCACACACAAAAAAAGGTAAGTGAGATGATGGATATGTTAATTCACTTAATTTAATCAACCCACAATGTAAACGTGCAACAAACCATCACATTATACACCATAAATATATACATTGGTATGTCTCAAATTAATTTTTTCTTTTGAGACAGAGTTTCCTTCTGTCACTCAGCCCGGAGTGCAGTAGCTCAAAGTTCATGGCACCCTCTGCCTCCTGGGCTCAAGCAATTCACACGCCTCAGCCTCCTGGGGAAGCTGGGATTACAGGCATGCACCACCATGCCCCGCTCATTTTTATATTTTTCGTAGCGACAGGGTTTTATCATATTGGCCAGGCTGGTCTCAAACTCCTGACCTCAAGTGATCCACCCTTCTCGGTCTCCCGAAATGCATGAGCCACCATGCCTGGCCTCTCAAAAAAATTTTAATCCAGTAGAAGACTTACCCACATTCAAATGGAACCTCAAAATGACAAATCTACCACTCACTCCTAACCTCAGGTAACTGCAAAGAAAGTTGCCTTCACACTGAGAATTCCAGGGGTGGGGGTGAAGTCTCTGAGAAGTCATAACCACAGGCTAACTTCTGGATATTTGGCAGCTCAAGTTCACATTATCTGGATTGTCCCCAAAAACCTTCAAGCCATGAATTTAAAGTGGTCCTGGACTGATGGTGCCAGAGTCAAAAGTAAATGAAATGCTCTTTGAGGAAAATCTTTATCCTAGGCTTCAAAATCCTCACAAATATCGTATTTTATTAAATTTAAGATGCTATTGATTATAAAATGTGCCATCAATTTATATGCTAGTAGAATGAAAAAAATACGCTGTCAATTAATTAAATACCATCAATTGTAAGACACACCTCAATTTCATAAGTGTTAACTATTAAAAAATAAGCACAAGTGGAGAAACAAACCTGCAAAGATGTCAGGTATTGTGATTTTCAGAGGTAGATTAGAAAACACCTATGCATATTGTATTTAAAGAAGTAAAATGCCAGGCACTGTGGCACATGCCTGTGATCCCAGCACTTTGGGAGGCTGAGGTGGGCGGATCATGAGGTCAAGAGATCAAAACCATCCTGGCCAACATGGTGAAACCCTGTCTCTACTAAAAATACGAAAATTAGCCAGTCGTGGTGGCATGTGCCTGTAGTCCCAGCTACTCGCGAGGCTGAGGCAGGAGAATTACTTGAACTCGGGAGATGGAGGTTGCAGTGAGCTGAGATCACACCACTGCACTCCAGCCTGGGCAACCAAGTGAGACTCCATCTCAAAAAAAAAAAGGGCCGGGCGCGGTGGCTCAAGCCTGTAATCCCAGCACTTTGGGAGGCCGAGACGGGCGGATCACGAGGTCAGAAGATCGAAACCATCCTGGCTAACACGGTGAAACCCCGTCTCTATTAAGAAATACAAAAAACTAGCCGGGCGAGGTGGCGGGCGCCTGTAGTCCCAGCTACTCGGGAGGCTGAGGCAGGAGAATGGCGGGAACCCGGGAGGCGGAGCTTGCAGTGAGCTGAGATCCGGCCACTGCACTCCAGCCTGGGCGACAGAGCAAGACTCCGTCTCAAAAAAAAAAAAAAAAAAAAAAGAAAGAAAGAAAGAAAGGAAAAAGAAAAAAAGAAAGAAAATACAAGTATAAATAAATTTGTAAGAAACACAAACCCATAAACAGTGATCTAGCAGATTTGAAAACAGAATCAAATCTTACTTCCAGAAATTAATAAGAATGCAAAGTACTGAAATGGATTGGCTTACTAGCATTGATAAAATATTTCTGAATAAAGAATGGATAAGTACATATATTTAAATCTGAGGAGTAACCACTAAAAGAATAGAAACAGAGTTCATAACTTCCAAGCCAGTAGAAGGGGAAAAAATGGAAAGAAAAAAAGCACCAGTTTGGGATTTCAATTTATAGTAATGGTTTGAACCCTCCAAATGAAAACAATAAAAGTTGGACAAAATATGTTTTAAAATATCCATTTAAAGTCATTAGAGACCTATCAAGGGGTCAAAAACCAGAGGAGCCAAGATCCTAGAGAAAAAGGAAGTGGAGGGAAATAAGCCCAGCTAAACTGAAATTTCACAGTTTTATGGGAATACATGAACAAAAAGATGAGTTGAGAACCCCTAATATCTCAGGCTTTCAGTTGGAATCCCCAAAGGGCTATACCTAGGAGTAAGAATCAACCTGAAATAAACCAGGCTCAAAAATGGAAGCTCAGCCTCTGATAAATTCAATCCTTTATTGGATTGAGATGATCCCTTTATTGGATTGAGATAATCTAAATGACTAAAAAGTGAAAATAGCGCCCTCTGGAGGAAAGTAACTTTATCCAGAAGCTTGAATTTTCTCTTCAAAATTATATATAAAATCTCTGATATTAAATCAAAAATTGCCATGCTTACTAGAAGACAAGACCGACTGATTGAAGACTAAGAGATAAACATGGGGAATAAAAACAAATCCATAGGCAATCCAGATATTGAAGTAATAAAACATGGATTTTAAAATATATGTGCTTTATATATACAAGAAATTAGATGACAAGATGGACAATTTTGGCCAAGAACTAAAAACTAAAAACTGAAAAAAAAAAACTAATGGGAATTGTAGAACAGGAGAAATAAAGAACTCAGTGAGGGGTACAGATTAGACACAACTGAAGAAATGTCTGAAGAAAATATTCATAATGAAGCATGGAAATAAAATAAATAAAAGAGCCAATAGACATATGGGACACAGTAATAGGAGTCCCAGAAGGAAAGGGGAGACAGAATAGGAGTCCCAGACATAAATGCAAGCAGAAACAACATTTGAAAGTTAACACTGCAGGGAGTATATGGTAACTCTCTGTACTTTCTGCTCAGTTTTGCTGTGAACCTAAAAACTGCTTTAAAGTGTAGTCTATTTTTTTTTTTTAAAAAGGGAATAGCTAAGAACTTTCCAAAATGCAAGCCTTAGATGCAAGAAGTGTTATGAAGCAGCATGAAGACAAAGAAAACCTAAACCTAAACTTAAGTACACTACAGAATGCTGAATACCAACACAATAATTTTTTTTTTTTTTTTTTTTTTTTTTTTTTTTTTTTGGTGAGATGGAGTCTTGTCCAGCTTGTCACCATGCTGGAGTGCAGTGGCGCAATCTCGGCTCACTGCAACCTCCTCCTCCCCAGTTCAAGCACTTCTTCTGCCTCAGCTTCCCAAGTAGCTGGGGCTACAGGCACGTGCCACCACGCCCAGCTAATTTTTGTATTTTTAGTAGAGACGGTGTTTCACCATGTTGGCCAGGATGGTCTCGATCTCTTGACCTCATGATCCACTTGCCTCAACTTCCCAAAGTGCTGGGATTACAGGCGTGAGCCATGGCACCCAGCCCTAACAAAATGAGTCTTAATAGGCAAAAATAAAAGACGCATTATATTCAAAAGAGGAATAAGATGAATAGTTGATATCTTTTAGAAATATTGGAAGCCAGGAAACAATAGAATAAAGTCTTTTAATGTGCTAAAAGAAAATAAGTGCCTACCTAGATTTTTTTTTTTTTTTTTTTTTTTTTTTTTTTTTTTTTGAGACGGAGTCTCGCTCTGTCACCCAGGCTGGAGTGCAGTGGCCAGATCTCAGCTCACTGCAAGCTCCGCCTCCCGGGTTCCCGCCATTCTCCTGCCTCAGCCTCCCGAGTAGCTGGGACCACAGGCGCCGCCACCTCGCCCGGCTAATTTTTTGTGTTTTTAGTAGAGACGGGGTTTCGCCGTGTTAGCCAGGATGGTCTCGATCTCCTGACCTAGTGATCCGCCCGTCTCGGCCTCCCAAAGTGCTGGGATTACAGGCTTGAGCCACCGCGCCCGGCCCTACCTAGATTTTTTTTCTTTTCCTTTTAAGACCAGGTCTCTCTGTTGCCCAAGCTGCAGTGCGGTGGCACAACCATAGCTCACTGTAACCTCAAACTCTTGGGCTCAAGCAATCATCGTGTCTCAGCCTCCTGAGTAGCTAGGACTACAGGTGCACACCACCACACCCAGCCATTTTTTTTTTTTTTTTCGATTTTTGGAGAGACAGGATCTTACTGTGTTTCCCAGGCTGGTCTCAAACTGCTGGCCTCAAGTGATCCTCCTGTCTTGGCCTCTCAAAGTGCTGGGATTATAGGCATGAACCATAGCACATGGCTGTTAGACTTTTACACTTAATGAAATTTAAAGTTCAAAATTTTAAGTGAAATAGAGAAATAGAGAAATAGAGAAATAGAGAAATAGAGAAATTTTCAGTCAAAGAAAAACAAACTATTTGTAGTATGCCTAATTGGTCTGCCTAGGACTTTCAAACAATGTTGAATAGAAGTAGTGAAAACAGGATTTATCCCAAGAATGCAAAGATTTTTCAACACAAGAAAATAAATCACTGTAATATACCACATTTACAACATAAAGAAGAAAAACTCACATGATCATATAAATTGATACAGAAAAAAGCATTTGACATAATCCTACAATGATTTATAATAAAAACACTCAACTAAATAGCAATAGAAGGAGACTTCCTTAGCATGATAAAGGACATTGCAATGGGCCCAATGTTTATGTCCCCCGCAGAATTCATATGTTGAAATCCTCACTCTCAATGTAATGTATTAGTAGATGGAGCCTTTGGGAAGTGATTAGGTCATGAGGGGTTTCCCTCTTGAATGGGATTAGTGTCCTTACAAAAAATTCTCCAGAGGACTGGGCATGGTGGCTCACACCTGTAATCCCAGCACTTTGGGAAGCTGAGGCGGGTGGATCACTTAAGGCCAGGAGTTTGAGACCAGCCTGGCCAACATGGCGAAACCCTGTCTCTACTAAAAACACAAAAATTAGCCAGGCATGATGGCACATGCCTGTAATCCCAGCTACTCAAATGGCTGAGGCATGAGAATTGCTTGAACCCAGAAGGAGGAGGTTCTAGTGAGCTGAGATCAAGCCACTGCATTCCAGCCTTGGCAACAGAGCAAGACTCTGTCTCAAAAAAAAAAAAAAAAAACCTCCAGAGATCTCTCTCACTCTTTCCACCATGTAAAAACACAGTGAGAAGTTGCCAGTCTGCAACCCAGAAGAAGTACCTCACCAGAATCTGACCATGCTGGCACCCCAATCCTGGACTTCCCAGCCTCTAGAGCTATAAGAAAAAAGTTTCTGTTGTTTATAAGCCACCCAGTTTATGATATTTTGTTACAGAAACCTGAATGGACTAAGATAGAAATTGAAACCAAGAAGTGAGGGTGCTGTTGCCACAAACACCAAAAAATGGGTAATGAGGAAAGGGTGGAAAAGCTTTGAGGTGCATGCTAGAAAAAGCCTACATTGCCAAAAATGAACTATTAAGGGTGATGTTGCTGAGGGCTCAGAAAGAAAAGAGGAGAGTTGTAGAGAAAGCTTGCATCTTCTTAGAGAATATCTAAGTAATCACGAACACAATGTTGGTAGAAATATGCACAGTAAAGGCCATTCTGACGAGGACTCATAAAGAAATAAGGAACATATTATTGGAAACAGAGAAATAGTGATCCTTGTAAGTGGCCAAGAACTTAGCAGAATTATGTTCATGTTCTAGTGTTCTATGGAAAGTAGAACTTGTGAGTCATGAAACTGGGTATTTAGCTAATGAGATTTCTTTTTTTTTTTCTTTTTCTTTTACTTTTTTTTTTTTCTTTTGAGACAGAGTTTTGCTCTTGTTGCCCAGGCTGAAGTGCAGTGGCGTGATCTCGGCTCACCACAACCTCCACCTCCCGGGTTCAAGCGATTCTGCTGCCTCAGCCTCCCAAGTAGCTGGCATTACAGGAACCTGCCACCACATCCTGCTAATTTTTGTATTTTTAGTAGAGACAGGGTTTCACCATGTTGGCCAGGCTGGTCTCGAACTCCTGACCTCAGGTGATCTGCCTGCCTCAGCCTCCCAAAGTGCTGGGATTACAGGCACAAGCCACCATGCCCGGCTAGCTAATGAGATTTCTAAGTAAAGTTCTGAAGAAGTGCCTTGGTTCTCCTGACTGTTTATAGTAAAATGAGAGAGGAGAGAATTGACTTGAAGATGGAATTATTGAGCAAAAAGGAACTAAAATTTAAGGATATGAAAAGTTCTCAGCCTATCCCTATTGCAAAAAATTAGAAAGTCTATTCAAAGAGAAAACTAAAGGTGTGACCAAGTGACCCTTTGATAAGGAGATCAGTATATGTGTGAAACGTGGACTTAATCAGCCACCACAGCAGGAAAACTGCCAGGTTGAACTGAAGGAGCAGGAGATGGGAGGGAATGAGGAAAGGCTGTTGGTCTTCTTGAATTTTATAATTTGGGACCATAGAGCTCTTCAGCCACAAACATACACTATTCTGGAAGACAAGGAAAGAATAACCTGGAAGGTGATTCAGAGATCATCGGGGCTGCCACCTCAGTTTCAAAAAGGGGGACCATTGCTTCACTTTCAACAGGTTAGACAACCTCTATCCAAAGCTGTGTGGGCAGGGCCACCTGGCAAAGCCCTGGGGGTGCAACTCCTGCCAGGTAGAGCCACTGGAGCAGGTCCTTCACCCCGGTGGGTCTAGAAGTCAGCACTATTGCCCCAATGACGCCTCATCTGTTTAAAATTGTACAGAAGTTCTAACCAGAGCAATTAGGCCAGGAAAAGAAAAGCCATGCAAAGGAGAAATGAACAAGTAAAACTGTATTCACAGATGACATATCTTACATACAGAATATCGGAAAGAAACCAGAAGAAACCTATTAGAGCTAATAAAAGCAACTCCATTCTTAGCATCCAAAACAATAAAATACTCAGGAATAAATTTAAACAAGGAGGTGCAAGATTGTACACTGATAAGTTCAAAGCATTGTTGAAAAACTAAAGAAGACCTAAATAAATGGAAAGACATCCCTTGTTCATGGATTGGAATATTTAATATTGTTAAAATGGCAATATTCCCCAAAGCAATCTACAGATTCAGTATAATCCCTCTCAAAATCCCAATAGCCTTTTTTACAGAAATGAAAAAGCTGGTCCCAAAATTCATATGGAATTACAAAGGTCCCTGAATAGCCAAAAAATCTTGAAAAAGAACAAAGTTGGAGGACTCATACTTCCTGATGTTAAAACTTACAAAGCTGTAGTAATCAAAACAGTGTGGTACTGGCATAAGGATAAACATATAGATCTATGAAATCAAATTGAGTCTAGAAATAAATCCATATATCTACAAATCAATTGATTTTCTATAAGGGTAACAAGACCATTCAATAGGAAAAGAATAGTCTCTTCAACAAATGGTGCTGGGACAACTAGATAGCCACATGCAAAAGAATGAAGTTGGACTCTTAATTCACACCATCTACAAAAATTAATTCAAAATGACGCAAAGACCTAAATGTAAGAGCTGTAAAACTATAAAACTCTCAGAAGAAAACATAGGATTGTGATGGTTAATTTCATGTGAACTTGGCTAAGCTATGTCCCCAGTTGTTTGTTCAAAAGCTAGTCTAGGACTGGGCACGGTGGCTCACACCTGTAATCCCAGCACTTTGGGAGGCCAAGGCGGGCAGATCACGAGGTCAAGAGATCAAAACCATCCTGGCCAACATGGTGAAACCTCGTCTCTACTAAAAATACAAAACTTAGCTGGACGTGGTGGCACACGCCTGTAGTCCCAGCTACTCGGGAGGCTGAGGAAGGAGAATTGCTTGAACCCAGGAGGCAGAGGTTACAGTGAGCTGAGTTGGCACCACTGCACTCCAGAGGGAGACTCCATCTAAAAATAAAATTAAATAATTAAAAAATTTTTTAAAAGCTAGTCTAGATGTTGCTTGTTGCTGTGAAAGTAGTTTTCAGATGTGCTTAACATTTAGAATTAGTACACCTTAAAGCTGATTAATGTCCATAATGTGGGTGGGCATCACCTAATCAGTTGAAGGCCTTGAGAGCAGAGACTGAGGTTTCCTCAAGAGGAAGGTATTCTGCCTCAAGACTGCAATGGGAAATCCTTGCTTGAGTTTCTAGCCTGGGCTATGCTGATTTTGGACTCAACACTACAACACAACTCTTGAGTTTCTGGTATGCCCTGTGGATTTCTGATTTGTTAAGCCCTGACAATTTTGTGAGCCGATTTCTTAAAATCTCTCTCTCCCTGTCTCTTTTTTATATATGTGTGTTTGTTATAATAAAGAATAATCTGGTTTTGTTCCAGGTGCCTAGCATAAAACAACAGAAACCTTTAGAATTTTGTGTTAGGGGTGTCTCTCATATAATGAGGTGAAAAAGAGAAATAATTTATCCTTCTATGTTAGGAGGCAGGGATAACCTTGATTCTAAAATCTAATAAGGACAATATTAGAAAGAAAAATCATAAGCCAATCTCTTTCATGAACATAGATGTAAAAGTCCTAAACAAAATATCAGCAAAGTGAATCCAATAATATGTGAAAAGCATCTGCCAGGCACAGTGGCTTACACCTGTAATCCCAGCACTTTGGCAGGCCAAGGCAGGTGGATCACGTGAGGTCAGGAGTTCGAGACCAGCATATCCAATATGATGAAACCCCGTCTCTACTAAAAATACAACAAATTAGCTGAGTACGGTGGCAGGTGCCTTAGTCCCAGCTACTAGGAAGGCTGAGGCAGGAGAATCACTTGAAGCCGGGAGGCAGAGGTTGCAGTGAGCTGAGATCATACCACTGCACTCCAACCTGGGTGACAGAGCGAGACTCCATCTCAAAAAAAAAAAAAAGAAAGAAAGAAAAGCATCAAGAACATATTATATTTATTCCAAGAATTCACAGTTGTTTTATTTTCAAAACTCAGTGTAATTCAGCACATTAATAGGATAAACAAGAAAACCATATAACCATCTCACATAGAGACATGAAAATCACTTGATAAAATTTATCACCCGGCCAGGCGCAGTGACTCATGCTTGTAAATCTCAGCACTTTGGGATGTCAAGGTAGGCGGATCACCTGAGGTCAGGAGTTTCAGACCAGCCTAAACAAAATGGTGAAACCCCATCTCTACTAAAAATACAAAAATTAGCCAGGCATGGTGGCACTTGCCTGTAATCCCAGCTACTCAGGAGGCTGAGGCACAAGAATCGCTTGAACCCGAGAGGTGGAGGTTGCAGCGAGCCGAGATCGCACCACTGCACTCCAGCCAGGGCAACAGAGTGAGACTCTGTCTCAAAAAAAAAAAAAAAATTAACACCCATTCATACTAAAACTATTTGCAGACTGGAAATAAAAGGGAACTTCCTGAATTTGTTAGAGTATTTGCCAAAACCATATAGCAAACATTATACATAAATGATGAATTATTGCAAACTATCCTCTACATAAAAAAAAAAGAATCCCCACTATACCATCTCCATTGAACATTGTAGAGGAAGTCCTAATCAATGCAATAAAACAAGAAAAAGAAAAGGTGTAAGAATCAGAAAGAAATAAATAAAATTATTATTTGCAGACAATATAGCTGTGTAGAATATCCAAAACATCTATAGATAAATAATTAGAATTGATAAGCAAATTTAGCAAAGTCTCTAGGTAGAAAGTCAATATATAAAAATCTATTGTGTTTTCAAGTATCAGGATCATTTAGAAAATGATATTTAAGGCTGGGTATGGTTGCTCACACCTGTAATCCCAGCACTTTGGGAGGCCAAGGTGAGAGGATTGCTTGAAGCCAGGAATTAAAGACCAGCCTGGGCAATATAGTGAGACCCCATCTCCACAAAAAAAAATTATTTTTATTTTTATTTTTATTTTTTGAGGCAGAGTCTTGCTCAGTCACCCAGGTTGGAGTGCAGTGGTGCAATCTTGGCTCACTGCAACCTCCACCTCCCAAGCTCAAGTGATTCTCCTACCTCAGTCTCCCAAGTAGCTGAGACTACAGGCACACCATCATGCCAGACTAATTTTTTGTACTTTTAGTAGAGATGGGGTTTCACCATGTTGGCTAGGCTGGTCTTAAACTCCTGACCTCAGGTGATCCCACCTGGCTAAGTTTCCCAAAGTGCTGGGATTACAGGTGTGAGCCACCGCGCCTGGCCTCCACAGAGGAAATTTTAAAAATTAGCCAGGTGTGGTGGCACATTCCTTTAGTCGTAACTACTCAGGAGGCTGAGGTGGTAGGATCACTTAAGCCCAAAAGTTCAAGGCTGCAGTGACTATGATTGTGCCACTGCACTTCAGCCTGGGCAACACAAAGAGATCCTAGCTCTTAAAAAAAAAAAAAAAAAGTAAGTAAAAGAAAATGACATTTAAAATACCACACCAAACCAGACATTATGTGCCTCTTGATGATTATCATCACCTGTGAAATATCTTCTTCCCCTCCTCAAAAAATATTAATTCTGATAAGTCTTAGATCCAACTTCCCCATTTACAAAACATACAGGAGATAAGGGAACATGTTAAATGAAAATATGGACATTTAATAAGCAAAATGTTAACTGCAAAATCTAGAGGACAAATAACCTATTTCTTTTCTTTTCTTTTTTATTCCTTTTTTTTTTTTTTTTTGAGACAGAGTCTCACTCTGTCGCTCAGGCTGGAGTGCAGTGGCACGATCTCAGCTCACTGCAACCTCTGCCTCCTGGGTTCAAGCAATTCTCCTGCCTCAGCCTCCCCAGTAGCTGGGATTACAGGCACGCGCCACCATGCCTGGTGAATTTTTTGTATTTTTAGTAGAGATGGAGTTTCACCACGTTGGCCAGGCTGGTCTTGAACTCCTGACCTCAAGTGATCCACCTGCCTCGGCCTCCCAAAGTGCTGGAATTACATGCGTGAGCCACCGCACCCGGCCCCATTTCTTCAAAACATAAATGGATAGAATAAAAGAGAGAAATGAAGATGGAGAATTTACAGATTAGAAGACACTTAAGAGACACACAAATCCATTTCAATCGGTGAACTTGAATCAAATAAACAGACTATAAATAATAATTTATATCACTTAGGAGACAATTGGAATTTTGCTTTGTGTTTTTTGTTTTTGTTTTTGTTTTTGTTTTTTTGGTTTTTTGTTTTTGAAGCAGGGCCTGGCTCCATCACCCAAGGTGGAGTACTGTGGAGCAATCTTGGCTCACTGCAACCTCCTCCCCCAAGGCTCAAGTGATCCTCCCACCTCAGCCTCCTGAGTAGCTGGGACCACAGGCGCATACCACCACACCAGCTAATTTTTATATTGTTAGTAGAGACAGGGTTTCACTATGTTGCCCAGGCTGATCTCCAACTCCTGAGCTCAAGCAGTCCTCCTGCCTCAGTCTCCCAAAGTGCTGGAATTACAGACGTGAGCCACACCACCCAGCCCATAATTGGAATTTGAATGCTGAAGGGTATTTGATGGTATTAAGAAATTATTGTCAAATTTTTTGGCATGATAATGGTATTGTGTTTAACTATTTTTAAAGAGTTCTTATGTTTTAGATATCTATACTAAAATATTTACAAATGAAATTCTATCATCTGAGATTTGCTTCAAAATAATGAGGTAAGAGAGTTGAAGCTGGGTGATGGATCCATGAAGATTCATGACACATTTCTATATATTTTCAATTTGTTTAAAACTTCCTTAATAAAAATGAAAAAGTATTACTATAGCTTCAAAAAACCCCTCTATATTGAAAACTAAATATTATTGAGATAAATTAAGAAGGTCTAAATAAACAAGACAGGAACACATTCATGGATCAGAAGACTTATTATTTTGAGGATGTCAGTTATCTCCAATCTAAACTATAAATCCAATACTTTCTCAATCAAAACCCTGCGTGTTTTTTGTGACAATTAGCAAGATGATTCACAGATATATATGGAAATGTCAATGACCTAGAATAGTGTAAGACAACTTCAAAGGTCAAAGTTGGGACCAGGCCTGGTGGCTCACACCCGCAATCCCAGCACATTGGGAGGCCAAGGTGAGCAGATCATCTGAGGTCAAGAGTTCAAGACCAGTCTAGCCAACATAGTGAAACCCTATCTCTACTAAAAAATACAAAAATTAAGGCCGGGCGCGGTGGCTCAAGCCTGTAATCCCAGCACTTTGGGAGGCCGAGATGGGCGGATCACGAGGTCAGGAGATCAAGACCATCCTGCTAACCCGGTGAAACCCCGTCTCTACTAAAAAATACAAAAAATTAGCCGGGCGAGGTGGCGGGCGCCTGTAATCCCAGCTACTCGGGAGGCTGAGGCAGGAGAATGGCGTAAACCCGGGAGGCGGAGCTTGCAGTGAGCTGAGATCCGGCCACTGCACTCCAGCCTGGGCGCAGAGCAAGACTCCGTCTCAAAAAAAAAAAAAATTAGCTGGGCATGGTGGTGTGCACCTGTAATCCCAGCTACTCGGGAGGCTGAGGCAGGAGAATCACTTGAACCTGGGAGGCAGAGGTTGCAGTGAGCCGAGACCACCTCAGTGCCCTCTATCCTGGGTGACAGAGTGAGACTCCGTCTCAAAAAAAAAAAATCAAAGTTGGAAGACTTACACTACCAAATTTTACAACACTACAAAGTTACATTATTGAAGATAGCAAGATATTGGTGTGAGGATAGGCAGACCAATGTAACAAAACACAGAGTCCTGAAATAGACCCACACGTATACATTTACCTGATTTATGACAGGGTCACCAATAAAATTCATTGAGAATAGGATGGTCTTTTCAATAAATGGTGCTGGAGAAAGGACAGGGATTACAGTGAAGTGGTGAGAAAGAGTCGTGAAAGTGTAGGATCAGATTTTAAATTCTGATATTTTGTTCATCATGGATTTTTTGCATTAATTTTTATTTTTTAATAACATTGCATTAGGCCAGGCATGGTGGCTTATGCCTGTAATCCTACACATTGGGAGGCCAAGGCAGGCAGATTACTTAACTCAGGAGTTCAAGACCAGACTGGGCAACATGGCAAAACCCCATCTCCACAAAAAAACACAAAAATTAGCCAGGTTTGGTGAAGCACGTCTCTGGTCCCAGCTACTTGGGAGGTCGAGGTGGGAGTATCACTTGAGCCCAAGAGGTTGAGGCTGCAGTGAGCTGTAATCACACTACTGCACTTCAGCCTGGGCAACAGAACAAAACCTAGTCTCAGTAAGAAAAAGAATAAGAATGTTTCATTAAATATCTCGATTATTAAGTTTTTTGGTGCTCCTTACATTTTGTGTTCAAGGTGAGTACCTCACTCATTTTTACCCTAGTTCCTGCCCTACTGGAAGAATTAGATATCTATATGGGGAGGAGGGGAGTGTTGACCCCTATCTCACACCATACACAAAAAGTAATTTGAGATGGATCATAGAGCTAAATGTGAAAGAAAAAAAAATAAGGCTTCTAGAAGAAATATAGAAGGGTATCTTCATGGCCTAGTGGTAAGCAACGGTTTCTTGCACTGGGGGTAGGGGTAGGGAGGGGAATACTAATCTTAAGAACATAACTTCATAAATTGGATTTCATTAAAATTTAGAACTTTTGGTCATTAAGACACCATTGTAAATGAAAAAGTGAGTCACAGAGTGGTAGAATTTATTTTAAATACCTGTATGTGACAAAGGACTCATGTCCATAGTATTCAAAGAATTCCTACAAATCAGTTAAGTAAAAGAAACACTGGTAACCCAATTATTAAAAACACACAAAAGATTCAAACAGACAGTTCACAAAAGAGAATTTCCAAATGGCCAATAAACATGAGAAGTTGTACATTATCTTTAGCCATTAGGGAAGTGCACATTAAAACCACAATACAATACCACACAGACTCACCAGAGTGACTAAAATGAAAAAGATGGGCTGGGCACAATGGCTCACACCTGTAATCTCAGTACTTTAGGAGGCCAAGGGGGGCAGATCACCTGAGGTCAGGAGTTCAAGACCAGCCTGGCCAACACGGTGAAACACCATCTAAAAAATCAGCCAGGCATGGTGGTGCAGGAGAATCACTTGATCTCCATGAGGCAAGAGAATCACTTGATCTCAGGAGGCAGAGGTTACAGTGAACCAAGACAGCACCACTGCATTTTAGGCTGGGCGACAGAGCAAGACTCTGTCTCAAAAAAAAAAAAAAAAAAAGAAAGAGAAAAAGAAAGAAAAAAGAAAAAGATGGACAATGCCAAGTGTTGGCAAGAAGGTGGAGCAACTAGAATTCTCAGATGCTATTCTTGGTATAATCACTTTAGAAAACTGGTATCATCTACTAAAATTAAACATATATACCACATGACCAAGCAATTCCTCTCCTATTGGAGGTAAGAAACCCACCAACAATGCGTTATGTGTAATTAAAATCCTGAAACGTTTTTTTTATCATATAGACATAACTTTTTTAACTACAAAAAATAAACAAGCCAGGTGCAGTGGCTCACGCCTGTAATCCCAGCACTTTGGGAGGCCAAGGCAGGCAGATCACCTGAGGTCAGGAGTTCGAAACTAGTCTGGCCAACATGGCAAAATCTCATCTCTACTAAAACTACAAAAATTAACCAGGCATGGTGGTGCATGCCTGTAGTCCCAGCTACTTGGGAGGCAGAGACAGCAGAATCACTTGAACCCAGGAGATGGAGGGTGCAGTGAGTTGAGATCGAGCTACTGCACTCCAACCTGGGCAACAGAGTAAGATTCCGTCTCGAAAAAAAAATTGACTTTGAAATGCAATGTGCAAGAATTCCAAATATAGGATCACAGAGCCTTTTTTTGGGCTATTTTTAATGCCATAATAGGTCGTTAAATTTCATTCTACATTTCAATATACCCTGGGTCCCCAAATTAACAAGCACAATATGGTATAATGTCACTCTGAAATTTATTGTTGTCGACCGGACAAGACGGCTCAGGCCTGTAATCCCAGCACTTTGGGAGGCCGAGGCGGGCGGATCACGAGGTCAGGAGATCGAGACCATCCTGGCGAACACGGTGAAACCCTGTCTCTACTAAAAATACAAAAAAATTAGCCAGGCGTGGTCGCGGGCACCTGTAGTCCCAGCTACTTGGGAGGCTGAGGTAGGAGAATGGTGTGAACCCGGGAGGCGACGGAGCTTGCAGTGAGCCGAGCTCATGCCACTGCACTCCAGCCTGAGAGACAGAGTGAGACTCCGTCTCAAAAAAAAAAAAAAAAAAAAAATACAGAAGTTAGCCGGGAATGGTGGCACACACCTGTAATCCCAGCTACTTGGTAGGCTGAGCCAGGAGAATCGCTTGAATCTGGGAAGCAGAGGCTGCAGCGAACCAGGATTGCACCACCGTACTCCAGCCTGGGTGACAGAGCAAGACTCCGTCTCAGACAAAAAAAAAAAATTGTTGCCAACAACATGAATCTCAAACACATTATGCTTAGCAAAAGAAGTCAGATACACAAGAATATATACTGTATGATTCTATTTTTTGCAAGGTTCAAGAATAGGCAAAACTAATCCATGACAATAGAAATCAGAATAGAGGTTGTGTCTGAGCAGAGAGGAGGGCAGAGACTAGAAACTAACATGAGGGAACTATTCAGGGTTTACGGCTATGCCTTAGTTACATAGGGCTTTAGTTACATAGGTATATAAATTTATCAAAACTCATCACCCTATACACTTGATATCTGTGCATTTTATGGTATTCAATTGTACCTTAATAAAAATGTATTTGTTAACAAAAAAGCTCTTTATTACATAAATATGTAGTAAGAAATTGTATTGGTTTTTTTATGAAGCAGAGTGACTTCCTGAGTAATTTACACTGTATTTTTATTGCTGCGTCTTTCTGAGAAAGGAAGTAGATTCACGTTTTCCCATACCAAAGAAGGCAGCCAGGCCTTTGTTCATAGGGTTTTAGAACTCCTAATGCACAGCAGGGACTTAGTTTTTCAGGACTTAAAAAATTGTCAGGAACCTAAAACACAACCGTCAAATAAGTCTAGATCTGCGAAAATTTTAAATTGAAATGTGCCAGAGGGTTGAGACAGGAGGAAAGCTGGCCTCTTGAAATGGAAACAATGCTGAAGCCGCAGGTGCAGTAGACACGAGGACCCTCAGTAGGGGGTCCCGGAGCCCTTCTGGTGTTAAGAGCCCAGGTGCAGCAGTTTAGGGACCTTAACAAAGACCCCTGAGACTGGCAGAGAGAGGTTGAGACACAGTTTTTTGACTTCAGATTGCTAAGAAGAAAAGCAAGAGCTATCCCTGTGGCTTAAGGCCCTGACTCACTTCTACTCTGGATAAACTGCAGACACTCTGGAGTTCTTTTTTTTTTTTTTTTTTTTTTTTTTGAGACGGAGTCTTGCTCTGCCGCCCAGGCTGGGGTGCAGTGGCCGGATCTCAGCTCACTGCAAGCTCCGCCTCCCAGGTTCACGCCATTCTCCCGCCTCAGCCTCCTGAGTAGCTGGGACTACAGGCGCCCGCCACCTCACCCGGCTAGTTTTTTGTATTTTTTAGTAGAGACGGGGTTTCACCGTGTTAGCCAGGATGGTCTCGATCTCCTGACCTCGTGATCCGCCCGTCTCGGCCTCCCAAAGTGCTGGGATTACAGGCTTGAGCCACCGCGCCCGGCCACTCTGGAGTTCTTACACAACACAAAGGTTGGAGAGGAAAAATGATACTGGACTTTTTTTTTTTTTTGCCAACCTAGTTAAAGCGAGACTTAAGCCAGATTATATTTGATATAGACAAAAAAAAAAAAAAAAAAAGAAAGAAAGAAAAAAGCCCTTGCCATTTCTCATACCCAATTGTTGTGAAAATTCTCATACCTAATATAAAATCAATTAAATGTCATGCATCACTTGTTACAGAAGAAAAAGTAGACATACATCTTTTGCTCTTAAAGATGATGTTAAAAATAACTTTGCAATTATAAAAAGATATTGTTTTAAAATAAAATTTATTTAAATAACTCATGAAAAACAGACAAAATGCTTTTTAAGTTCCTAAGGAGGTTGACAAAATTATGAGAATGAAAGAAGTTTGAGAGTCAAAAAAGTTTTGGAAATGCTGCTGCAGGCAATAGAGTACACAAAAATTTTGTGTGCTTAGTTACCTTTAGCAGAGTGACACAATTAGCTTTGGGGGTTTTGTGTGTGTTGTCTTTGTTTGTTTGTGTTTGTTTGTTTTGAGACAGTGTCTTGCTCTGTCATCCAGGCTGGAGTGCAGTGCAGTGGGACGATCTTGGCTCACTGCAATCTCTGCCTCCCAGGTTCAAGCCATTGAACCTGGGAGCCTCTGGAGTAGCTGGGACTCCCTAGTAGCGGGGACTACAGGTGCACGCCACCATACCCAGCTGTATTTTCAGTAGAGACAGGGTGGTCTCGAACTCCTGACCTTAGGTAATCCACCTGCCTCAGCCTCCCAAAGTGCTGGGATTACAGGCACGAGCCACCATGCCCAACCTGTGTGCTGTCTTTTTGTTTTGTAGAGGCAAGGTCTGTGCTCCAGGCTGGAAAAGTAGGAGACCAGTTATAAGACTGTAAATAGTTCAAGAGATGAAGTTTTAGTTAAGACGATCTAGATCTCGATTGCTGAATTTGAGAGATGTTCCTGATAAAATAAATGGAAAGGACCTTGTGACCCCCACATAACTATAGCCACATCTGTCTTCAAGATCTAGGTCTAGGCTGGCACTACCCAATAGAATTTTCTATGATGATGGAAATATTCTACATCTGTCCTATCCAATATGAGAGCCTCTAGTTACATATGAGCACTTGAAATGTAGCTACTGCAATAGAGGAACTGAATTTTATTTATTTTTATTTTTATTTTTTTGAGATAGAGTCTCTCACTCCAGGCTGGAGTGCAGTGGTGCAACATCGGCTCACAGCAACTTCTGCCTCCCAGGTTCAAGCGGTTCTCCTGCCTCAGCCTCCTGAGTAGCTGGGACTACAGGTATGCGCCACCACACCTGGCTAATTTTTGTATTTTTAGTAGAGATGGGGTTTCACCGTGTTTGCCAGGCTGGTCTCAAACTCCTGACCTCAAGTGATCCACCTGCCTCGGCCTCCCAAAGTGCCGGGATTATAGGCGTGAGCCACCGTGCCCAGCCAGAAACTGAATTTTAAATTTTATTTAATTTTAATTAACTTAAGGTCGGGTATGGTGACTCATGCCTGTAGTCCCAGCACTTTGGAAGGCTGAGGTGTGGGGATCGCTTGAGCCCAGGAGTTTGAGACCAGCTGGGCACCATGGTGATACCCTCTCTCTACCAAAAAATACAAAAATTAGCTAGGCATGGTGGCATGGGCTGGTAGTCTCAGCTAATCGGGAGACTGTGGTAGGAGAATCACTTGAGCTTGGGAGGTTGAGGTTGCAGTGAGCCGTGAGTTGCACTACAGCCTGGATGACAGAGTGAGACTTTGTCTCAAAAATAAATAATTTAAATGGTCACATATGACTAGCGGATACCATATTGAACATCACAAGTCTCGGCCATTAATTTGAGCTGCTTGATGAATATCTCCACATAAATTTTACAAGCACTTCCAACACAATAGTTCATATTCTGCCTCCCACCACATTCACAGCATTTCCTGTCTAATGTTGCCTATGTTGTTTAAAATACCATCATCTTGTGAGTCATTCAGGGTTAAAACTGAGAAGTCGTTCGTTCATTTCACAAACAACTACGGAGTACTTACTATATGCCAGCCAGTATACAAGACGCTAGAAATACCATGATGAATATAGTCCTCATAGAAAATGATGATAATGTTTATAATTAACTTTCTGCATCAGGAAAAATAGACTCGGTCTCTTCTCCCTCCTTTGCAAGGGAGTCTTGCAACACCTTCCACATCCAAACATTTACCCCAATACCTCCTCCACTTTCACATCCCTGATAGCAGATATTTTTGTCTCTTCCACTTACTGCTGTATCAATAGTGCACAGAGGAGTTGAAATGGGGGTAGGAGTGGGTGATAAATACTTGGGGAATTAATTTATGTTCTCTTTTCCTTTTTTTTTTTTTTTTTTTTTTTTTTCTGAGACAGAGTATTGCTCTGTGACCCAGGCTGGAGTGCAATGGCATGGTCTCAGCTCACTGCCACCTCCACCTCCCGGGTTCAAGCAATTCTCCTGCCTCAGCCTCCCTGGTAGCTAAGACTACAAGTACATGCCACCACGTCCGGCTAATTTAGTATTTTTAGTAGACACAGGGTTCCACCATGCTGGCCAGGCTGGTCTCGAACTCCTGACCTCAAGTGATCTGCCCACCTCTGCCTCCCAAAGTGCTGGGAGGCATGTGCCACCGCACCCAGCTATGTTCTCTTTTTAACCGTACCGCTCTGATTTTTTTGTTTCCTCCCTTCTTCCCACTAAACCATGAAAATGGCCTAGCTATGCCAGAGAACTATCATATAAGCTTACTGGAAGTATTTAAAACCTCACTCTTAGTGTGTGGTCCTCAGTCCAAGGGCAGCAGCATCATCTGGGAGCTTGTTAGAACTGTAGAAACTCAGTCCTGACTCCAGACTTACTACATCAGAATCTGCTTTTTAACAAGACCCGCCAGGTGATTCATATGCATGTTAAAGTTTGAGAAGCACTTCTCAAAGCACAGATCTAAGCACATTTTTATCTGGCTTTAAAATCTTTGATGTCTTTCAAACTGCACAGAGTCATATTTATGCAAAGTATTCAGCCTGGCGTTCAAAGCTCTACAACGTGACCTCTGTCAACTTGTCAACTTTTTCT
The DNA here is from genome assembly GCF_043159975.1 of Macaca nemestrina. NCBI lineage: Eukaryota > Metazoa > Chordata > Mammalia > Primates > Cercopithecidae > Macaca > Macaca nemestrina. The sequence continues at coordinate 27,535,239 of NC_092137.1, read as the reverse complement.
CTCTCTGAGTCCCTACAGTCCTATGCTCCATCCAGACTGCTGACATCTCTCCTCAAACACATCCAATACTCTTCCCGTTCCCACACCTTTTTTCCAATGTATTCCCTCTTTTTTGAAATGTTTCCACTGCCTTCCTCTATTCACCCCAACCACCTTCAAAATCTCACTCTTCCTCTGAAGCACACTCAAACCTGAGCTCTCCCAGGTGGCATTTTATAGACCCCCTAGTTCAAAATAATGTCTCCCTCCCATGTCTTTAGCAACATTTATACCTCTATTAACTCTTATCACATTCTCTTTTCAGTTACGTGTATATCCGTCTCCCCCACTTCATCTCGAGCTCCTAGAGAGTGGGGATAGTCTTTTATTCCCCCTCAATGTCTACTACACTGCCATATATAACAGGTGCTCAAGGTCTGTTGAAATGAATTGAAGGAAAAAGGATTTACAGTGACCTATAGGAAGACATCCATGGGCACTGTCTCAGCTCCCCTCTCCCTGCATCCAGTTCCTCCCATGGCCCAAAGTATGGCAGTTTCTATGGCCTCAGGAGTGGGACCAGTTCTTTTCAAGGGAGGGCTACATCACATACCTCTGAGTTTATCTTGGCTGCCACCTGCTTCCGGCTCCGATTCCCAGAAAACAGCATCCAAAGCCCCCAAATAAAAAAAACAAATAGTAATAGAAGGCTGATATATGATGGCAGTGGGATGTCCATCCCCCAAATTGGTGCCATTTCTCAACCCCATGCTCTTCTCAGCCAAAGAGTTTTCTGCCTCAAGGCTGTGACTCCATATGACATCACAATGGGCATCCCAAGGTAAATCTGATGGCATCCAGCCAATGTGCATGCTACTTAGGTCTCTTCTCTGAGCCATACCCAGAGTACCATCTGCTGCCCCTTCCTGCAGTTGTCCACAGGCTCTGCTCTGACAGCCAAAGCTCAGGGAAGAACTCCTTTATGACTCTTCTAGCATTGGGCTAGACAGCTTGTCGTTAAGTAGGGAGTATGGAGGCAAGGTTTTAAAGAAGCAGGCCTCCCAAGTGGCCCGTTCTGCCCTACAAGCATTTTCTCTGGAGCTAGTCACTCCCCGGAAGTCCAGGTATGGTGTTAAATGTCCCAAACCACAAACTAGAATATAAGGTCAAGTAATTTTTTTTTTTTTTTTTTTTTTTGAGCTGGAGTCTCACTCTGTCTCCAGGCTGGAGTGCAGTGGCACAATCTCAGCTCACTGCAATCTCTGCCTCCCAGGTTCAAGCCATTCTCCTGCCTCAGCCTCCCAAGTAGCTGGTATTACAGGCGCCCGCCACCACACCTAGCTAATTTTTGTATTTTTAGTAGAGAAGGGTTTTGCCATGTTGACCAGGCCGGTCTTGAACTTCTAACCTCAAGTGATCCACCTGCCTTGGCCTCCCAAAGTGCTGGGATTACAGGCGAGCCACCACGCCCAGCCTATTTCGATTTTTAGATCCCACAAGTAAGTGAGAACACGCAACATTTGTTTTTCTGTACCTGGCTTATTTCACCTAACATAATAAGTGAAATAAGTTCTATCCATGTTGTTGCAAATGACAGAATCTTATTTTTTTATGGATGAATAGTACTCCATTGTGTATATGTACCACATTTTCTTTACTTGTTCATCTGTTGATGGACACTTAGGTTGCTTCCAAATTTTGGCTATTGTGAACAGTGCTGCAGCAAACATGGGAGTGCAGACATCTCTTCAATATACTGGTTTCCTTTCTTTTGTCTTTATATCCAGCAGTGGTATTGCTCTCCATAGCGGCTATACTAATTTACATTCCCAACAGTATACGAGGGTTCCCTTTTCTACACATTCTCTCCAGCATTTGTTACTGCCTGTCTTTTGTATAAAAGCCATTTTAATTGGAGTGAGATAATATCTCATTGTAGTTTTGATTTGCATTTCTCTAATGATCAGTGATGTTGAGTTGAGCACTTTTTCATATAATTGTTTGCCGTTTGTATGTCTTCTTTTGAGAAATGTCTATTCAAATCTTTTTTTTTTTTTTTTTTTTGGAGATAGAGTCTTGCTCTGTAGCCCAGGCTGGAGTGCAATGGTACAATCTCGGCTCACTACAACCTCCACCTCCTGGGTCCTGGTTCAAGCAATTCTCCTGCCTTAACGTCCCTAGTAGCTGGGATTACAGGCACGTGCCACCACGCCCAGCTAATTTTTGTATTTTTAGTAGAGACGGGGTTTCACCATGTTGGCCAGGCTGTTCTTGAACTCCTGACCTCGTGATTCGCCCACCTCAGCCTCCCAAAGTACTGGGATTACAGGCATAAGCCACCGCACCTGGCCGTCTATTCGAATCTTTTGCCAATTTTTAAATTGGATTATTAGATTTCTTCCTATAGAGTTGAGCTCCACATATAATATATACAGTTATTAATCCCTTGTCATATGGGTAGTTTCTAAACATTTTCTCCCATTCTGTGGATTGTCTCTTCACTTTGTTATTTCCTTTGCTGTGCAAAAGCTTTTTAACTTAATGTGATCCCATTTGTCCATTTTTGCTTTGGTTTCCTGTGCTTATAGAAAATTACTCAAGAAACTTTTGCCCAAGGTACTGTCCTAGAGAGTTTCCCCCAATGTTTTCTGACAGTAGTTTCATAATTTGAGATTTAAGTCTCTAATCCATTTTGATTTGATTTTTGTATATGGCAAGAGATAGGGGTCTAGTTTCATTCTTCTGCATATGGATACACTACCTGAGAGTGAGTAATTTATGAAGAAAGGAGGTTTAATTGACTCACAGTTTCACAGGCTTAACAGGAAATATGACTGGGAGGCCTTAGGAAACTTACAATCATGGTGGAAGGCGAAGCAGAAGCCAACACCTTCTTCACACAGCAGCAGGAAAGAGAGAAAGCACGAAGAGGAGAGTGCCACACACTTTTAAACCATAAGATCTTGTGATAACTCATTCACTATCATGAAAACAGAATGGGGGAACTCTACTCCCATTATCCAGTCGCCTCCCAGCAGGTCCCTCCTGCAACATTGAGAATTATAATTCAACATGAGATTTGGGTGGCAACACAGAACCAAACCATATGAGAGATCCACTTTTCCCAGAATCATTTATTAAAGAAACTGTCTTTTCCCCAATGTATGTTCTTGGCACCTTTGTCAAAAATGAGTTCACTGTAGGTATATGAATTTGTTTTTGAGTTATCTATTCTGTTACATTGGTCTATGTATCTGTTTTTATGCCAGTACCATGCTGCTTTGGTTACTATAACTCTGTAATGTAATTTGAAGTTAGGTAATGGATTTCTCTAGTTTTGTTCTTTTTGCTCAGGATAGCTGTGGTTATTCTAGGTCTTTTGTGGTTCCATATAAATTTTAGGACTTTTTTTCTATTTCTGTGAAGAATGTCATTGATATTTTGATAGGGATTGCATTGAAGCTGTAGATTGCTTTGGGTACTATGGACATTTTAACACTGATTCTTCCAATCCATGATTATGGAATATCTTTCCATTTTTCTATGCCATCTTCAATTTCTCCTCATCACTGTTTTATAGTTTTCATTGTAGAGATTTTGCCGGGTGCAGTGGCTCACACCTGTAATCCCAACACTTTGGGAGGCTGAGGCAGGTGGATCACAAGGTCAGGAGTTCGAGACCAGCCTGGCCAACATGGTGAAACCCCGTCTCTACTAAAAAAATATATAAAAAATTAGCCAGGCATGGTGGCATGCACCTATAATCTCAGCTACTCAGGAGGCCGAGGCAGGAGAATCGATTGGACCCGGGAGGCGGAGGTTGCAGTGAGCCGAGATTGTGCCACTGCACCTCAGCCTGGGCGACAGAGCGAGACTGTGTCTCAAAAACAATAATAATAATTATTAAATAAATAAATAAATAATCACATCATCTTCAAATAAGGATAACTTGACTTCTTCCTTTCCAATTTGGATATCCTTTATTTCTTTCTCTTGTCTGATTGCTCTAGCTAGGACTTCCAGTACTACGTTGAATAACAGTAGTGAAAGTGGGGATCTTTGTCATGTTCCAGATCTAAGAGGAAAGGTTTTCAGTTTATTTTTTGAATAAACTTTTTTGTTTTCGAAAAATTTCAGGTTTACAGAAAAGTTACAAAGATAGTATATCCCATATATTCTTCACCTAGTTTCACCTAACATTAACATCTTATATAACTTTGGTACATTTGTCAAAACTATGAGATTAACATTGGTATATTTACTATTAACTAAACTCCAGATTTCATGTGATTTCACCAGTTTTGCCACTAACGTCCTTTATCTTTCCAGGATCCAACCGAGGGTAGCACCCTGTACATGAATCATGCCTCCTAAGCCTCTTCTGGTCTATGACAGTTTCTCAGTCTTTCCTTGTTTTCCACGACTGAAAATTTTCAGGTATTTTGTAATATGAACAGGTATTTTGTAATATGTCCCTAAAGGTGGGTTACTGTGATGTTTTCTTTATGCTTAGACTGAGGTTATGTGTTTGGGGGAAGAATACCACAGAGGTGACATGCCCTTCTCATATATCATATCAGGAGGTACGTGATACCAGCTGGTGATGCTCATTTTGATTACTTGATTAGGGTAGTGCTTGCCTGGTTTTTCCACTGTAAAATCCATTCCCTTTCCCATACTCTGTTTTTTTGTAAGAGAGCCCCTAAATCTAACCCACATTGGAGGAGAGGTGGTGTGGGGTGATTAAGCTCCATTTCCTAAAGGAGTGTGTGTGTGTGTGTGCGCGCGTGTGTATGTGTTTATTATTTAGAATTCTTTAGGAAAAATTGGTACTTTCCCACACTTTATTTATTCAATCATTTGCTTATAATGGTATGAATTCACGTGTATTTATGTATTTTTTTAACCAAGTGTTATTTTATTTTATTTATTTATTTGAGACAGGGTCTCACTCTGTCGCCCAGGCTGGAGTGCAGTGCATGATCACAGCTCATTGCAGACTCGACCTCCTGGGCTTACGGAATCGATCCTCCCACCTCACTTCCCAAGTAGCTGGGACTACTGTCATCTACCACCATGCCCAGCTTGTGTATTTATTTTGTTGCTCAAATTGTTCCCACTTTTGGCACTAGCAGCTCTTTCACAATGGTTCCTGTATCCCTTTGACATATTCTCATCCATGTGGAGGTTTTGAGCAATTCTTTACTTTCTGTGACTACAAGATGCTCCAGGGATCCTCTTCTTGTCTTTTTCCTTATCTTTTTTACAGCACCCCAGTCACTAGCTTAAAAATGACCCACTTCTGTCTCCCAGGATGGGAGCATTTTGCATCACCTAGATACAGTACCTGTCCTCTCAACCCTAGGATTTGACCCACCTGTCCAATTGGGTCCAACCCTAAGTTTCCACTGGATCTTAGGCATTTTTGCTGTATTTGTAGAGCCCATCCCTGAAACCAAATGGAGGCCCCTCTGTCTCCTACCTGGTCCCAACATCCTCTTTCAATGTTATAGCCTATCTAATATTCAAGAGCTGGCTCCAGGCTGTGTAACATTCTGAACAATCTGAATGTTAGACCAGATGAATGTTGGCCAGGTATGGTGATTTGCACATATGATCCCAGCACTTTGGGTGGCTAAAGCAGTAAGATCACTGGAGGCCAGGAATCAAGACCAGCCTGAGCAACGTAGCAAGGCCCTATCTCTACAAAAAAAAAAAAATTTGAGCCGGATGTGGTGGTGCACATTTGCAGTCTAGCTACTCGGGAGGCTGAGGCAGGAAGACTGCTTGAGCCAAGGAGTTCGAGGCTGCAGTGAGCTATGACCGCACCACTGCACTGCAATCTGGACAACATAGTGAGACTCTTCCCTTAAAAAAAAAAAAAAAAAGGAGAGACAGACAGTCTAAATTATGAAAAGAATAGCTAGCTGATTTTGGAGGCGAGTTCATTAGTTCCGTTATATATATAAAAAATATCAGGCTTAGAGTATGTGCAATATCCAAATATCTTTTGCCCCACCCCCTCTTGTTTTTTTTTTCTTTTTTAGAGCCAGGGTCTTGTTATGTTGCCCAGCCTGGCCTTGAACTCCTGGACTCAAGTGATCTTCCCATCTCAGCCTCTCAAGTAGCTAGGATGGCACACCTGGCCCCCTTTTGCTTTTGATCCAGCAAATACATACGCTGGGAAATTGTTTTCTTCATCTTCCACAATCTAATCCAGTCTTCAGGCCCAGGTCCTTTAGTACTTTCTACATAATTACTGCCTTGTATTAATAATGGATTACTCTCTTGCTGTTTTTGCCCTCAGATGTTTACTTTCTCCAAATAACCGCAAAAGTTGTCACCCTATCATTTGTCTCTGAATAGTTCTAAAAAAATCTTTGAACTTGTTTAGCTCTGCCTAGAGCACAAATCCCATTGACAATGACCGGATTCTCTGCTATCAGATCCATATCCCACTGTGAGTCTTCAAACCTTCTTGGGTTTTCTTTGGCTGTTCCTTTACCCCACCCCAGCCTCCTTTCTTCCAAAACTTTCCTTGACTCTTGGCCTACTCTGTAATTTCAACAGCTCTCTGTACTTACCCTGCTGTTTAATCCACTTCAACTCTGTCTTGTATTCCAATTGCTATGTGCTTGTGAGTTTCTAAGGGGTAGGGATCAGATCTTAGTCATCTTTGTCTCTGCCACAATGCCAGAATGTGTCTAGCTTCTAATGTCCCCCAAGGCTGAACAGTCCTCCACCTTGTCCATAATACCTGAATATTGTGTCCAACTATGTAAGAATTGAATTCACTTGATGTCTTCATGCCATCCATGTACTTGGCAACTAAAAGAACTCAGGGCTTCTAGAGTTCTTCTGCATCCAGCCTTGAAGAAATCTAACCCTGTGCCCTAGCCCCTCCAAATGTGGGAGGGGAGCTACTGTACAGGTCGGTATTATCAACAGGATCAAGGGGTGCTCTGACTTTTGGGGTCCCAGAATGCTAGGTATCGTCTCAGACTTGACACTGTTCATGACACCATGCTCAGAGATGAACTGACCCCATGAAAGAATGTGGTAGGGAGTTGTGGGTAAAGAGAAGCAGAGGGCCTTTGCAGGAGCCTTTCCTAATTTTAGCTATCTTGAATTTGGGAGAGGTGTTTGTGGAGGATGAAAGGGGTGGTACTCAGAAAGCACCGTGAGAGTAGTGGCTGGGGAAAGGGGGATTACTGATGATCCAAGGCATCAGTGTGAAGATGTGGAACAGGAAAACAGAGCTCAGATAGAGGCTGCAGGCCCGCAGATGCACAGAGGGGCCCATGGCCACCTTAAAAAGGTTGATTACCCTATCCCCATAAAACCAAAATCTGGCTCCTTTGCAGTCACCCTCCTGCCTAAAAGTTCCGGGTACCTTTCCAGCAAGTTTCATCCCCAGAGGAATGTTCCTGAGTGTCTATTACCTGGATATTTCTCAGGCACAAGGAGGAATCAGCTCTCTACTGTCAGGGCCATATATCACAGGCCCTAACGAGCTGCCATGAATCTAGGATGAACAAGGGTCCTTTAATTTGTCAAAACATGGGGCAGCTGATGTCTAAAATGTACAGCCTGGGGTTTCTAGTGTTTGTTGGGTCCCACCACCAAGGGCTTTCAGCACCCCCAGAGTTCCTTATGTTCCTCTTACAAACACAGGCAGGGGATGTGACCCTCATTTCATGGTCTAATGTGTGGATGTAGCATTCATTCTAGATCTTGTCATGTCTGATGAAGACTGCCCTTTTTCTGGATTTCCTATGTTAAGTACACAACTTCTTCCCTCTTCCCCTGGAATTATCTAAAAGTTCCCACCTCTCATTGTGTGTCTGTGTGGGATTGGAGTGTGTGTGCACGTATGTACACCTGGCTGCATGTTGGTAATGAAAATATAGGGATGTTAGTATAAGGCTTGTATTAGGGACCAATGAAATTGAGTTGGGGGCAGAATTAAAGAAACAAATCTGCTGTTAAGACCAACCCATGCCACCCATCCTGTCCCACCTCTAATCTACTATTTGATTTACTGACTTTGAAAGGTTAACTTTCCAAAATAAGACATTTCATTTTATTTCTCAAATCGGAATAAGTCGCTGAGAGTAGAAACCACTAGGTCAAGAGCAAGAACTCTCCCCCAAAATGGAGAGAATCTTTCTCCCTACCCTGGGCTGCTGGTGCCCCTGGAAACGGGACTTCTTCCTCCCACATATGCTACTAGCACAAGTCCCCTTGGGCCGGCTGGGCTGAAGTGGGCAGGGTTGGGCCCCTTTCACCCACCCAGAAACACGGGTTCACTGACCGTCAGGCTCTAGGATCTCCAGGGGGTCCGCGGTGCGCTTCTGACCTGGCCCAGCAAGAGCACTCCTGACAGCCTCACAGACAGAAGGAGCTGCAACCAGGTGTGCCTGAGCCTCAGTAATCGAGCACCGGAATAGGAGGCTCAGCAAGGCGATGGGGATCACCTGTGGGGAAGAGGCAGTGGACACTGAAGCCTGAGGGAATTAGGTCATTTGAGAAAGAACCCCGGGGGAAGGTCGGGCACAGTGGCTCACACCTGTAATCCCAGCACTTTGGGAGGCCGAGGCGGGCAGATCACTTAAGTTCAGGAGTTTGAGACAAGCCTGGCCAATATGGCGATACCCCATCTCTACTAAAAATACAAAAATTAGCCAGGCATTGGTGGCTGGCACCTGTAATCCCAGTTATTTGGGAGGATGAAGCAAGAGAATCTCTTGAACCCGGGAGCGCAGAGGTTGCAGTGAGCCAAGATCGCGCCACTGCACTCCAGCAGCCCAGGTGACAGAGCAAGACTCCCTCTCAAAAAAAAAAACAGAACCCTGCAGGAGTTAAAGCATTTGATATAGGAATCAGGAGCCACCAGGTTAGATGGAAATTGGATGTTATGAAGACTAGAAGGTGGTAACAAGGTGGATTAAGAGCAGAGAGAAACCTTCATTTTGACCAGGAAAACTCCTATTCGTCCTTCAAAACCCAGTCCAAATACCCTTTCTGCCTCTTTTTCCTGACTCCCTTCCTAGGCAGAATAGAAGACCCCTTTTCTGTGCCCCTGTAGTACCTTTTTCACACCTCCATGACCACTTATCACAGTCATGTCTCCCCCATGAATGTGGAGGTCCTTGTGAGGAGAATGTCACTGAGCTTTGTAAACCCAGTGCCAAACAAACTTCTTGGCACATTGAAAGTACTCAAGAAGTATTTGTTGAATGACCAGCAGTGGGCAGGATACCTGTTCCTTCTCATGTGCAACCTGGACATGGCAGGAGATGGGAGCAGCCCGAATATCATCTGACAGTGGCTGGGGAAAGTGGATTGCTCGGAGGAGGCTCTCGATGCATCGAGCCTTGGACTGTCCAGAGAACCGCTAAGGAGAAAGTGGTAAGATCAGTGTCAGGCTAAAGGCCAGAGGAACTAAGAATGGAGTCACGGGAGAAGAAGCTATGAGAGTGGGAGGCTGGGATCCCAAAGCCTGGCTGTAGAGGCTGTAGATGATTTGTCCATGTTGGCAATCCTAAACTCATAATTCCCAGGTGTAAAGAAAAACTAGGTTAGCCGGGCGTGGTGGCTCAAGCCTGTAATCCCAGCACTTTGGGAGGCCAAGACAGGCGGATCATGAGGTCAGGAGATCAAGACCATCCTGGTTAATACGGTGAAACCCCGTCTCTACTAAAAAATACAAAAAAAAAAACTAGCCGGGCGAGGTGGCAGGCGCCTGTAGTCCCAGCTACTCGGGAGGCTGAGGCAGGAGAATGGCGTAAACCCGGGAGGCGGAGCTTGCAGTGAGCTGAGATCCAGCCACTGCACTCCAGCCCGGGCGACAGGGCAAGACTCCGTCTCAAAAAAAAAAAAAGAAAAGAAAAACTAGGTTAAGGGGGTTGGTGGTGGGCTTGATTGGCTGGGTTAAACTGGAGAATTAATGGCAAATTGGTCAAATTTGCATGCATGTCACACCAATCTTGTAGGTTGGTAATCTGGACTCCCTCTCTCTAGTTTCCTCTATAACCACATCCATCTTGCACACTAATGTAAGACTGTTCATCTGCAAACACTGCTTCCATTTTGTCACTACCCTCCTCTCTGTCTAGCTCAGCATTGTCCGGTAGAAATATAATGCAAGGCTGGGCATGGTGGCTCACACCTGTAATCCCAGCACTTTGGGAGGTCAAAACAGGAGGATCACTGGAGCCCAGGAGTTCAAGACCAGCCTAGGGAACATAGCAAGACCCCATCTCTACAAAAAATAAAATAAATTAGCTGGGTGTGGTGGCACCTGCCTATCGTCCCAGCTACTCAGGAGGCTGAGGTGGGAGGATTGCCTGAGCTCAGGAGTTTGAGCTGTAGGGAGCCATGATGGTGCCACTGCACTGCACTCCAGCTTTGGTAACAGCGTGAGACCCTGTCTCTAAAAAAATAAAAATAAAGAAAAAAAAATAATGCAAACCACACGTATGTTTTTAGTAGATGTATTAAAAAAAAGAAATAGGTGAAATTGGCCGGGCACGGCGGCTCACGCCTGTAATTCCAGCACTTTGAGAGGCCAAGGCAGGCAGATCACAAGGTCAGGAGTTGGAGACCAGCCTGGCCAATATGGTGAAACCTCATCTCTACTAAAAATACAAAAAAAAAATTAGCTGGGCGTGGTGGTGCATGCCTGTAATCCCAGCTACTCAGGAGGCTGAGGCAGGAGAATCATTTGAACCCAGGAGGCAGAGGTTGCAGTGAGCCAAGATCATGCCACTGCACTCCAGCCTGGGTGACAGAGCGAGAATACATCTCAAAAAAAAAAAAAAAAATTGATTTCACCTATTTCTCCTGACCTTGTGATCTGCCCACCTTGTCCTCCCAAAGTGCTGGGATTATAGGCATGAGCCACCACGCCTGGCCTGAAATCAATTTTAATAATATATTTCATTTAACCCAGTATATAACCCAATGTAAACAACATTAAACATTATTAGTGAGATATTTTGCAATATTTTTCTATATTCATATTTTGTATTTTGAAATCAAGTGTGTATTTTACAACTAGAGCACACCTCAATTTGGTTTTTTGTGACTCTTTTTGATTTTTTTTTTTTTTTTTTGAGAGAGAGTCTCACTCTGTCACCTAGGCTGGAGTGGAGTGGCACTGTCTTGGCTCACTGAAACCTCCACCTCCCAGATTCAAGCAATTCTCCTGCCTCAGCCTCCCTAATAGAGGACTATAGGCCTGTGCCAACATGCCCGGAATTTTTTTGTTTTGTTTTGTTTTGTTTTGTTTTTAGTAGAGACAGGATTTCACCATGTTGGCCAGGCTGGTCTCGAACTCCTGACCTCAAGTGATCTGTCCGCTTTGGCTTCCCAGAATGCTGGGATTACAGCATGAGCCACCATGCCCAGCCAGCCCACCTCAATTTGGGTGCTAGATTTGCAATGCTAAAAAGCGAAATGTAGTCCTACCAAAACATTAAAGTTACATTTAATTTAAAAATTATACAGCTTTGGTTTTTACATAAAATTAAAAATTCAGTTCCTTAGTCACACTAGCCACATTTCAAGTGCTCAGTAGCCACATGCGACTAGTGGCCAGTGTTTTGGACAGCACAGGTCTAGCTGCATCTGGCAAGTCCAAATTCCTGCCTGACTTTAACCTTCCACATCCTCCCCTTCCTACTTCTTCACAATCCCTCACTGTGCTCTAAAGTGACTCGCCACTCTGGTCAGACCTGTGTCCCTCACATATCATGCCCAGTCCCCCTTCTGGGACTTGGTGAATGACCTAACAGGAATGCCCTTCTATCCATATGTCCAAGCCATAACCACCAGGCCTAGCTCAAATACCACCTCTTCCATGAGGCCTTCTTTTTGCTATAATGCATACTGACCCCCACCTTCTTTGTACCTCCACTGGACTTCAGTAAGAACCATAGTTTATTTTGGGGACCTGGTGGGTGCTCACTAAATGTTCATCAATTGATTCCTTTCACATAGGGTTGCCAGATTTTGTGAACAAAAATACAGGACATCCAAATATATAATGAAAAAAATTAAAAAATCTCTAATATTACATAGAGCATACTTAATGAAAAAATTATTCAAATTTATCTGAAAATTCTGAAATTCAGAATTTATCTGAAATTCAAATTTAACTGGGTGTCCTGTATTTTTATTTGCTGAATCTGGCGACCCCATTTTCATGACCACCTGTTGTGCCGTCTGCTCAGCATCCACTCCTCCTTCTGGTATCAGCACCTTGATTTTCCTCTGAGGATCTATCACTCCCCCATGCTCAGGTAATGAGGTTGGATTGAGGCTCACCTCCCAGCCCTTTTTCCACCACCATCCTGAAGGGAGAGCTCATGAACCAGACTGGGCAGAGCACCCCTTGCCCTGGAAAACAGTGATTGCTTCAGGGACATGCATGTGTCCCAAGCAAGAGCCTCCGATCAGGCATTTGCAAGAACCACAGGACAGGCAAGTTCTTTGCCCACTAGTATTGCCAACTAAGTTGTCAGGCTGGCACTACTGGTGGCCAGTTTGCCACCTAATGGAGAAAACTTGCCTAAGAATGAGAACAACGACTGGGCGCAGTGACTTACGCCTGTAATCCCAGCACTTAGGGAGGCTGAGGCGGGTGGATCACCTGAGGTCAGGAGTTCCAGACCAGCCTGGCCAACATGGCGAAACCCTGTCTCTGCTAAAAAATACAAAATTAGCTGGGCGTGGTGGTGGGTGCCTGTAATCCCAGATACTCAGGAGACTGAGGCAGGAGAATCACTGGAACCTCAGAGGCGGAGGCTGCGCTGAGCTGAAATAGCGCTGCTGTACTCCAGCCTGGGCGATAGCGCAAGACCTCATCTCAAAAAAAAAAAAAAGAATGAGAGCCACACAGAGGAAAGCAGAGTTAAGGGTGGAAAGTTCTGGAACACATTAGATTTAGCTGCCCTAAGATTGTTCAGTTATATCAGTTGTCATTTTCTTTGTTTAGCTTAAACCAGTATAAACTCGTTTTCCATCACATTTGTAACTGAAACAGTCTTGCCTAATAATTACAATTTCACAAACACACCCAAGTGTGCTCACATACTCCTTAAGGAGAAGATGCACCTAATCGGAGGAGCAGAAGCACATAGAAAAGGCAGCCTGTACTCTTACACATTTCCATACCTCTGCAAAATGCCCTCCTCTGACAGCCTAAGCATTGAGGCCAGGCCCCACCCAGCCCTGCCCCATCATATCCCTACCTGCAGCATGGCCAGTGCCCGCCAGAAGAGCTTGGAGTTGCTAATTCGAAGGTCCAACATGTGGTTTTGTAGGATCTTCCCAAGAAGCACATGAGCACCTGTACTCACTGTATTCAGCACCCATTTGGTGCTTAGCTCACGCTGGAACTTCTGAAAAGGGCAGACACACAGGGGTGTCAAAAATTAGAGGACAGAAGAGCAGCAGAGTGAACAGGGTCCTGTTATCAGACGGGAAACCAACTGTCAAGAACCAGGGACCAAAATGCAGACATGATTTGTTTGAGCAGCCCAGGATTTAAATGTCAGGGCAGTAGATGTAAACCAGAACTGTCTCAGGCAAACCTGGTAGCTTCACCCATTTGTGTTTTTTTTTTTTTTTTTTTTTTTTTGAGGCGGAGTCTCGCTCTGTCGCCCAGGCTGGAGTGCAGTGGCGCGATCTCGGCTTACTGCAAGCTCCGCCTCCCGGGTTCACGCCATTCTCCTGCCTCAGCCTCCCGAGTAGCTGGGACTACAGGCGCCGCCACCACGCCCGGCTAATTTTTTTGTATTTTTAGTGGAGACGGGGTTTCATTGTGTTAGCCAGGATGGTCTCGATCTCCTGACCTCGTGATCCGCCCGTCTCGGCCTCCCAAAGTGCTGGGATTACAGGCTTGAGCCACCGCGCCCGGCCCATTTGTGTTTTTGACCCCTAGGTAGACAGACATGTTCTCTGAGTCCTTCCACATTAGGATTTTGATCCTGCTGAATCGTTCCTTTTTCTCCCGGGGTATCTGACAGCAGGAGTGGGATTCATTCCACTAAACCACAGGCTTCTTGAGAGGGCAGAGATGGTAACTTACTCTGCTCCAGGGCCCCAGTTTTTTAGACCATGACTGACATGTTTGCTGATCAATACATTTGTTAAGGCCAGGCACAGTGGCTCACTCCTGTAATCCCACCACTTTGGGAGTGCAAGGTGGGCAGATCACCTGAAGTCAGGAGTTCTTGACAAACCTAGCCAACACGATGAAACACTGTCTCTACTAAAAATACAAACATTAGCCGGGAGTGCTGGCATACACCTGTAATCCCAGCTACGCGGGGGGCTGAGGCACAAGAATCACTTGAATCCGGGAGGTGGAGGTTGCAGTGAGCCTAGATTGTGCCACTGCACTCCAGCCTGGGCAACAGAGTGAGACTATGTCTCAGGGGAAAAAAAATGTTTGTTGAAAAATGAATTCTATTTAATTTTCGTAACAACCCTACACAATAAGTTTATCTATCCTCATTTTTACATATAGGGCAACTAGAGGTCAGAAGTAAATTAACTTGGAGCAGCTCATATGATAACGAGACGCAGAATGAGGACCTAAATCCAGGTCTTCTGATTCAATGATGAGGGCATTTCCTACTTTGCCGCAAATATTTCCTGGATGAATGAGAGAACCTATGTGAAGGCATGTCAAAAACTAAAAAGTTGTACAAACATGGTATCGCGAGTATAAAACTGCCACTTGTTTTTGGCCCTTATATTTTGTCCACTTTGGGGCACTTATAACACCTATTGGCACATTAGCAGGGAAACTGGGGCCCAGTAAAGGTGTTGAGGGGATTAATTAATTGGTGATATGGTTAGGCAGCTTTGTGTCCTCACCCAAATCTCATCTTGAATTGTAATCCCCACAGTCCCCATGTGTCAAGGGAGAGACCAGGGGGAGGTAATTGAATCATAGTGGCGGGGGGGTTCCCCCATGCTATTCTTGGGATAGTGAGTGAGTTCTCATGAGATCTGATGGTTTTATAAGGGGGTCTTCCCCCTTCACTTGGCACTTCTTTCTGCCACCTTGGGAAGAAGATACCTTGCTTTCCCTTTACCTTCCACCATGATTGTAAGTTTCCTGAGGCCTCCCCAGCCATACTGAACTGTGGATCAATTAAACCTCTTTCCTTTATAAATCACCTAGTCTCAGGCAGTTCTTTAGAGCAGTATGAAAATGTACTGGCCAAGGTAGGCGGATCATGAGGTCAGGAGACTGAGACCATCCTGGCTAACATGGTGAAATCCCATCTCTACTAAAAATACAAAAATTAGCCAGGTATGGTAGCAAGCACCTGTAAGTCAGAGCTACTCAGGAGGCTGAGGCAGGAGAATTGCTTCAACCCAGGAGGCAGAGGTTGCAGTGAGCTGAGATCGCACCACTGCACTCCAGCCTGATGACAGAATGAGACTCTATATCATCAAAAAAAAAAAAGTACTAATATACGTGGTCCTAGCCAGGCTGAGGAAACAGGCTACTGCTACTTTTACTTCTTTATTCTGGAATTCTAGAAATAGCTGTTCACACAAAACCCTGGAAGAGGGTATATTGAAAACATTTTAACAAATGAATGACCAGGACACTAAGTATAAGAACAGATATCTGACCAATTTCAGCATGAAACTGGCCAGTAAGTATGCAGTACTGATGCTATAGGGTGTATGTCAGACTGCACTTTGGGAGAAAGGTCAGTTAGATTTGGGTTATAACACTAACCATTTATACCACTAACATGAACACCATTAACACAAAAATATTTTAAATTTTATATAATTTGGAGTAAGACACGTTCATTTTAAAGTACACATGGAAAAATCGGCCTGGTTATAGCCAGGAAAATCCTTAAAAAGAAGAATAGGCTGGGTGCAGTGGCTCACGCCTATAATCCCAGCACTTTGGGAGGCTGAGGTGAGCAGATCACTTGAGGTCAGCCTGGCCAACAGGGTGAAACCTGATCTCTACTAAAAACACAAAAGAAAATTTGCCTGGCGTGCTGGCACCTGCCTGTAATCCCAGCTACTTGGGAGACTGAGGCAAGATAATCACTTGAACCTGGAGAGTGGAGGTTGCAGTGAGCCGAGATCATGCCATTGAACTCCAATTTGGGCAACAGAATGAGACTCCGTCTCCAAAAAAAAAAAAAAGAAGAAGAAGAATGAAGAACAAACCCTACTGGCACTAAACATACCATAACGCCTCTATAATTAAAACATATGGTACCAGCACATCAATAGACAAACCAGTGGAACAGAATAGAAAGTCCTTAAATAGACCAATGCACATAGAAACTGAGTATGTGACACAGGTAGCATCCTAAATCATTCAGGGAAAGATGAACTTAAAAAAATTATATTGGAGCCAGGCATGGTGGCTCACCCCTGTAATCCCAGCTCTTTGGGTGGTCGGGGCAGGAGGATTGCTTGAGGCCAGGGATTTGAGACCAGCCTGTACAACACAGCAAAATCCTGTCTCTACAAAAAAAAAAAAAAATTTAATTAGCCAGGCATGGTGGTGTGTGCCTGTAGTCCCAGCTACTTGGGAGGCTGAGGTGACATGATTGCTTCAGCCCAGGAGTTTGAGGTTGCTGTGAAATCTGATCACATCACTGCACTCCAGCCTGGGTGTCAGAGTGAGATTCTGTCTCAAAAAAATAAAAAATATATACATATATATGGACAATTCGATAATCACTTAGAAAAATATATAATTGGATTCATGCCTTACCCCATACACAAGAATAAACTCCCAATAAATTAAAGATCTAAGTGTTTAAAAAAGAAAAAAAGAGGCCGGGCGCGGTGGCTCAAGCCTGTAATCCCAGCACTTTGGGAGGCCGAGGCGGGTGGATCACGAGGTCAGGAGATCGAGACTATCCTGGCTAACATGGTGAAACCCCATCTCTACTAAAAATACAAAAAACTAGCCGGGCGTGGTGGCGGGCGCCTGTAGTCTCAGCTACTTGGGAGGCTGAGGCGGGAGAATGGCGTGAACCCGGGAGGCGGAGCTTGCAGTGAGCCCAGATCACGCCACTGCACTCCAGCCTGGGAGACACAGCGAGACTCCATCTCAAAAAAAAAAAAAAAAAAAAGAAACCATCTTTACTAGCAGAAAACATGGATGAAATTCCTTTACAATTTAGGTGTTAGAAAAAGCTTTCTGGACCACGCCTACAATCCCAGTGCTTTGGGAGGCAGAGGTGGGTGGATCACTTGAGGTCAGGAGTTCAAGACCAGCCTGGCCAACATGGTGAAACCCCTGGCCAACATGGTGAAACAAAATTAGCACAACACTGAAATGCCCTTTTGTTGCTTTGCTAATTAGCAAAGATTTTTTATAAGGATACTATCCAGTATTTATAAAGGTGTAAGGGAACAAGCAACTTCACACTTTATTTATAAACCTCTTTGGAGGGCAATTTGACTATATGTACCAAAAAGCTTCAAAATTTTACATCCCCTTTGACCCAATGATTTCGCTTTTGAGGTTTATCCTGGTGAAATAGTCAAATTCCCAAAAAATGTGTGTATAAGGATGTTCAGTGCAGCACTTTAATAAAAACCCTAATATTGAAGCTGTCTCTGTGTCTAATAGTTGGAGTTAGAGTAAACAATTTATGGTACATCCATACAGCGGATACAATATTACATTGACATTAAAAATGATAGCAGTGATCTATTAGATGAGAACATGTCCTGGCATGATAAAAACATAATAATAATAACAATTTTTGACAATGAGAGTGATCTGTTAGTACAGAAAGATGTTCATAATTTTAAATGAAAAAAAGCAACTTTAAAACAGCATATCAAGTATGGTCTTACTTTTGTACAAATATATTTATATATGCATATAACAGAAATTTAGAAGGACATTCTCCAAAATCTGTCAGTCTCTTTTTTTTTTTTTTTTTTCGAAGATGGTGGATTTGGAGTGATTTTTTCCTTTTTGCATTTCTGTAATTTGTAATGTTTTTACTACAAAAAAATGTATTGCTATTAAAATGAACATTTTTCTTTAAAAATACAGTGTTTTGGATAGGCGTGGTGGCTCACGCCTGTAATCCCAGCACTTTGGGAGGCCAAGGCGGGTGGATCACTTGAGTCTAGGAGTTGGCAACCAGCCTGGGCAACATGGAGAAACCTCGTCTCTACAAAAAATACAAAAATTAGCCAGTCATGGTGGTGAGTGCCTGTGGTCCTACTTACTTCAGAAGCTGAGGTGGGAGGATCAGTTGAGCAGGGGAGGCGGAGGTTGCAGTGAGCTGAGATGGCACCACTGCACTCTAGCCTGGGCCAAAGAGTGAAACCTTGTCAAAAAAAGAAAAGAAAAGAAAAGAGGGAGGGAAGGAGGGAAGGAAGGAATGAAGGAAAGAAGGAAGGATGGAAGGAAGGAAGGAAGGAAGGAAGGAAGGAAGGAAGGAAGGAAGGAAGGAAGGAAGGAAGGAGAGAGAGAAAGAGAGAGAGAAAGAAAAGAAAAGAAAACGAAACGAAATGAAATGAAACTGGAAGGAGGTGGATTCCCTGTTCAGGGGCAGAGAAACTTCCTCTTCTTGTTACAAGAGCTCTAAGTCCAGGTAGGTCAGTGTTTCAGCTGTGTCTGGTCAAACCAGGAAACTTCCTGACAGACGTGGTTTGAATAACGAATAAGAGACCACACCTCTCCAGAGCAACCCTTCAGGGCCCTGATTCTGCCCGTGGAGGGTGGGCCGGTGGTGTATGAGAAAACGGAGAACCACAGATGCAAAATTGCTTGCTTTCTTGGGCCACACAGCAGAGCTAGACTGGCATCCAGAGTTCCCAAAGCCCACACAAAGCTCTAAATTGCAAAGAGTACACACACTGACTATTATTTCTGTAATTATTATCAGTACTTGTGCTGGATTATAATTCACTGGCAAGCAGGGACTATATGCATGTAAAGTTATCTGCAATGAATTCAGCATAGTAAATTTGCAAAAAATAAAAAATAAAAGGTGCTGTAAAAGCTTTTGAATAATGATGATGACTTTGGTATCAAGAATTAACATGTCCCAGCCAGGCACAATGGCTCATACCTGTAATCCCAGCACTTTGGGAGGTCGAGGCAGGCAGATCACTTGAGGTCAGGAGTTTGAGACCAGCCTGGCCAACATGAGGAAACCCTATCCCTACTAAAAATACAAAAGTTAGCTGGGCATGGTGGCACGCACCTGTAGTGCCAGCTACTTGAGGCACGAGAATCACTTGAACCCAAGAGGCGGAAGTTGCAGTGAGCCGAGATCGCGCCACTGCACTCCAACCTGGGCGACAGAGTGAGACTCTGTCTCAAATTAAAAAGAATTAACCTGTCCCAAAGGACAAATGAACATCTGTCAGGTGACTGGTGGCCTATCCCGCACTTTTTGCATATTCCTAGAGACAGCTGAGCCCAGTAAATCATTGCCTTGGGAATTCTGACTAGTGGCCTGGTAACCCATGACCTTGCCCAGCTGGCTTTGTGAAGGTCAGAGAGGTCTCCAAGCTTTCTACCCTCCAGCCTCCGGTTTTTTGATTTCTGGAATCCCTCTCCCTCTGAGCCCCTTACTGCAGATAGGACCTTCTCATTCCCCATACCTGGATGAAGTTTCCTTCATATTCAAAGAAAAGCAGTGGCCATGTGATGCTGATGATGGAGGGAAAGAGCTTCTTCAGAGGGATCTGGAGAGAGAGAAAGAGGAGCAGGAGAGCCATCTCCAGGAAGGCCTGGCCACAACTGCCACCTGGGTCCCCTCGTCACAGCTGGACTCTCACCGGCAAGTTCTGCCCCACGGTGCTGTGTGCCAGGGCCTGGATGTGGCTGGTTTTCTCTTTCACCTGCTCCACTATAGTCTGCACCTCCGTGAGGTTGTCTAGGAGAAGGGGAGGACATTAGAGTCGAAAGGCTGGCTATGCAGCTGTTCCTCCTGCTCCCCTGGCTGGGTCAGGATGTTCACCTATTCCCTCCCTCTAAGCAGGTACCCTAAGACTGAGAAAAATGACAGCTCCTCTGAGTCATTCTACTTCCCCACTCCCCAGCCCTCACCGCTCCCATCTTCCCTCTCACCATCCAGGGTGAAAATGAAGACCACAGTGTCAATTTCCGTGAGGGAGGGCAGGATGGAAGTCAAGAAGTCCTCCTGGGAGAAGGTGAACTGGGGACCCTGGGGCAGAAGAAGATGGGAGGGTCCCTCCCATGCAAACACCCTAAAACACAGACTTGAGGACTAAAGCGGGCCGTGGAGGAGATCTAACACTTTTGTCTACAGGTGAGAGAGCTGAGGTTCAAAAAGGTACAGTGTTTTGTCCAAGACGATGTAACAAGTCAGTGGACTAGTGCCAGGTTTGGGGACTGGATCTAGAGCCTTCCACACTGCCCATGCTGCGCCAGAGCCTCATGACTTCCGACCCATATTCTCTTCTCTGCACCACCTATTCCAATGAACTTCTCAACTAGCTTCACCTTCCCCTTTTCTTCCACCCTCAGCACACCAGTGTTCTCCCCAACTTCCCCAAGTCCTGTTCTTCTCCGACCTGGTTGGTGAGCTCAGCCTTCTGATTAAACATGTCACTGTGATCACCAATGAGAAAGCCACGGACATCTCGGAAATCTGGGAAGTTTAAGGACAAGGAGAGATGAGTGATTGGCTATATAGAAAAGGAAGGTTCTAGGCTTCAGGGTAAGAAAATGGGACTGGGAGGAAAAGTAGCAAGTGGGGCATCGAGTGAGGAGTAGCCCATGTGGGAGGCAATAGTTAAGCACAGGGGTGGGAGCTGAGAAGGAATCAAGGACTGAGTTGGGGTTCAAAGGAAGAAGAATTTGACTGAAGTGCCTATTTAGACAGGGAAGGAGGGACACTGAGGAACACCCATGGGTTGGGAGTAGGACAGTGTCTGGACAGCAGCCCAATTGGTTGGGATCAGGAGGAAGCAGGAAGAACGTCTGGACTGGGGTCCCACCAGCGCCAAAGGTGTGGATGCACTCTACTCCATCCATGATGGCGATGATGCCCAGGGTCTGCCAGCCAACCAGGTACACATGGCCTTTCTTCTCCAGACTGAGAATGGGTCAGAGGTCAGGACATGAGAGATCACAGTGAAAAGAGGCCAGAGATGTCCACAGAAGAGCACAGGAGTCAACAAACCATGCAATCCCATCGCCCATACCATGCTAACAAGTCTCATAGAGTCTCCCTGCTCTCGGTAGTCTCCATCCAGGCCACATCCCCACCTCTAAACACATATCCACACACCTGGTGCTGACGCTTTTCATCAGGGTGGCAATCTTGGGGCTTTGGCTGTAGGTCACCTGATGAGCTCGCTCGAATGTCCGCAAGATTTCCAGGAGGCATCTGGGAGAAAAGCCACCAGCTCCCAAGAAGGGCCCAATGCCCCCTCAGAAAGCTTAGGTACCTCCCTGAGCGGGGAGGTGAAGGCACAGCTCCCTTAGAACTAAGTTCTGCTGGTCCCTGGAGAGGTGCAGAGAGTAGGCCCAGACTGCGTTCGGGAGGGGCAGCAAGGGCTTCAATGGGCAGAAAACAAAAGAGCAGAAAGAGGGAGGAGTGCATCAGGAAAGCACCTGGAGGAGCAGGATCTGAGAGCCACTGGGAAGGGGAGTGAGCAGCCTGGGAGTGAGGCTAGAGACCCTGGAGAGGGAGGCAAGCCCCAAGTAGGATAGCTCTACCTGCATGACCTGGACCACCCCCAAATCAAAGGACCCTAGGGAGCCAGGCCAACTTTGGAGGCCCCAGGCTGGCTCAGGGATTAGGTCTGGACCTGAGGAATCCAGGATCCACTGGAAACAATTCGGACTCTGCGACCATGTGGTGGGAACAACAGCATGTTCCAGCCAGCTCCCTTCCCAGGGGAGGCGTGGTGGGCTGCAGTCTTATTGCCACCAGACCAGTCCTGGGATCTAGACCTGCCAATCCCCATCCACACCATCTCATGCTTGCCTGACTCTGAGCTCTCTCTTGTCCAGATCCTCCCTACCTTTGAGATGCTGCAATGCCCTGGTCCACAGTCTTATGGGCTGCTAATAACAGGGTTTCCAGCAGGATCTTGGTGGCACTTCCACCTTTCATCCGGGAGGAGCCGCTGAGACCCTCGGGCTGAGGAGGTGAAGACACCCAGGAGGAATTGGGAGAGGATGAAGACCCCAGAGACCACTTGTTAGTAACCCCCGGGCATGCATGTGATAGCACTGGTGGCCCCCAGTGTGCTTGTGAGGAAGGGTGCTGGGGTGGGCTTAACCAAGAGGAAGATTAGAAAGAGGGGAAGGGCCTCCTCTGGTCACTCCTAGGTATATTCAGGACTTTCTGGAGAGGAAGTCACAGTGATTGGGTCTCTTGTCAGCTGGGTCAAGGGTTTTTCATAGAGTGCTTTTCTTTTCTTTCTTTCTTTCCTTTTTTTTTTGAGATGGAGTCTCGCTCTGTCACCCTGTCACCCAGGCTGGAGTGCAGTGGCAGGATCTCAGCTCACTGCAAGCTCTGCCTCCTGGGTTCACACCATTCTCCTGCCTCAGCCTCCTCAATAGCTGGGACTACAGGCGCCTGCCACCACGCCCGGCTAATTTTTTGTATTTTTAGTAGAGACGGGGTTTCACCATGGTAGCCAGGATGGTCTCCATCTCCTGACCTCGTGATTCGCAATCCTCGGCCTCCCAAAGTGCTTTTATTTATTTATTTATTTACTTACTTACTTATTTATTTATTTTTGAGATGGAGTCTCGCTCTGCCACCCAGGCTGGAGTGCAGTGGTGCAATCTTGGATCACTGCAACCTCTACCTCCCAAATTCAAGTGATTCACCTGCCTCAGCCTCCCAGGTAGCTGGGATTACAGGCACCTGCCACCATGCCTGGCTAATTTTTGTATTTTGTGTTTTTTTTTTTTTTTGAGACGGAGTCTCACTCTGTTGCCCAGGCTGGAGCGCAGTGGCATGATCTCGGCTCACTGCAAGCTCCGCCTCCCGCATTCACGCCATTCTCCTGCCTCAGCCTGCCGAGTAGCTGGGACTACAGGCGCCCGCCACCACGTCCAGCTAATTTTTTGCATTTTTAATAGAGACGGGGTTTCACCATGTTTGCCAGGATGGTCTTGATCTCCTGACCTCGTGATCCGCCTGCCTCGGCCTCCCAAAGTGCTGGGATTACAGGCGTGAGCCACTGTGCCCGGCCTAATTTCTGTATTTTTAGCAGAGACGTGGTTTCACCATGTTAGCCAAGCCGGTCTTGAACTCCTGACCTCAAGTGATCTGACCACCTTGGCCTCCCAAAGTGCTGAGATTACAAGCATGAGCCACCACACCCAGACCAGAGAGCACTTTTCTTTCCAAGAAATTTCTCCCCCACCTCCCCAACCTCCACCATTTTCTGTGGTAGTTTATCAATCCAAATACCACATGTCATATGCTTTTCAGAGACCAATGAAGCAGTGATTGCAGCAGTCCAGATGTGGAACACAGCACACCAGACAGACAAAGAGGCTACAGCAAACAGAATGATAACAGTAGTGGCTGAGGCTGGGTGCAGTGGCTCACGCCTATAATCCCAGGACTTTGGGAGGCTGAGGCGGGCATATCACCTGAGGTCAGGAGTTTGAGACCAGCCTGGCCAACAGGCTGTCTATTAAAAATACAAAAATTAGCCAGACACGGTGGCAGGTGCCTACAATCCCAGCTACTCCCCAGGCTGAGGCAGGAGAATTGCTTGAACTAGGGAAGCAGAGGTTGCAGTGAGCCAAGATTGCGCCATTGCTCTCCAGCCTGGGTGACAAGAGCAAGACTTCATTTCAAAAAAAAAAAAACAGTAGTGACTGAGAAAAGAAGATTGAAAGTCAACATTTGCATAGAGGAGGAAAGAAAGATGAGGATTTGGGAGGTGAAAGCTGTGGAATTCTTATGTCATGGGGAATTCTACCTTCCTATCTCACAAAAGGAAGATGGAGGAGAATGTCACGGATGGTGTGCCCGTCACTGATAGAAGGAGGCACCGGCTGGAATTTGGCTAAGGCCCTCATAAGGCCCAAGTAAGGAGAAATGGTGCTAGTGAAAGGTATCCGCAATCCAGATGAGAAAAAAGGAACAGGAGAAAACAGCTTTCAAGCTAAGAAGGGCCACCAAATTGTAGAGAGGATTTACAAAGGCAGAAGAATAAAACAAAACTGCACCCCATTTTTTAAAGCCCATATTTAAAATGTAAATATGTGAGAGAGACAGACTGAGACATAATAATGGCTATTCAACGCTGTCTATACATAGATGGCAAAGAGCTTCTTTAAACAGAAACTGTCCCAGACCACTGAAGTGTTTAAGGCTTACCAATTTGAGAGACAGGGTTGGAATGAAGATGAAATATCTTAAGGTGAAAACGTAAATGGGAAAATAGGATTTGGTTTATAACATTTTAGCTGACTCACAATGCCTCAGGAATTTAAACAAGATGTAACAGAACCTAAACTCAGAGGCCCCAAGGAAGTGGCAAGCAGTTCCCAGGTGTTGGGGGGGGGGTGGAGAACATAGAAAAAGGAGAGGCCCTACCCCGATGGCAGGATTGAGCACAAAAGCTTTCTGTTTCTCCTGCATTTTCTGCATCCGCTCTGCTACTTGTCGGAATGTTGAACTCCAGTCTTCAATGGGGTCATTTCTGAGATCCAGAGAGACATAAGGTGGGGAGATTGTCTATGAGGATCTCAAAGAAGGGTCTCAGCTGGGAGTCATGATCAAAGACTGCATCGGGATTGAGGTCAGAGGTCAACAACTTCATACAGACATATGCTTTGGAGCTTTTAGAGGCACTGTGTCCCTGAACCCCGAGGACAGGGGTTCATAAAACATTCAGCACCTCAAGCCCAGAGCAAAGTCAACACTCAAGTTTAAAGTCCCAGCCTGAGACCAAAACCGTCTTGTGTCCTGCTCCTTGCATAAGCTCCAATGCCATGGCTACACTCATCTCGCCCTCTGCAGGTCCTTTAGGGAATGTCTGTCATTCAAATGTCAAAATTGCCACCTCATGTTCCATCTTAGGGTCCATCAGAAGCCCTTCCCATTCATGGGAATACATTCTGGAAATCCCTCCAAAGAGCGAACTCTCAGTACCAGAGGGAGGGATAACAGTGAAGGAACCAAGCTGCCCGGTAGCACCTCACAGTTGTCGAACATTCCTTGAGTAAATTAATTGGGAACAAATCAATGTGTTCATGAGACAAGAGAGCTACAGACTTGTTATCTGCTTAGTTACAAATCATGGAATCTCAAAGAATGACGATCTTCTTTAGTTGATTTTTAATGGCTTTGCTAGGGGATAATTTGTGAATCTCCCATTGTGGCAGGACCTCAAAGAGACAGTTACTTCTGTACATGGCACCCCTAATTTCGCCTTATCATCCCATCATGCAAAGGTTCCCTCCCTTCTTGAACTATTTTTGTATTTTTTTCTTCTGTATTACTTCTAGGGCAGACAAGTTTCACATATTTCATGCCCGTTGTATAAAATGTCTCCTGTCATTTTTCCTCAAACTATTTCTGAAACTTCTAGAGTCCTAAGAAAGAGGAGACTAAAGCAGAGAGGGTTCATATTGTACGGTTTAACGTCGAGTTTCCTAAACACAACTGGGCATCCAAATCATCTGGGGAGTTTTGTTTTTTGATAACTACCCATTTCTGGGTACCACATCCACCCTAAGATTCAGATTCAGTAGTTCGGGAGTGGAGCCCAAAAATCTGTATTTTAAAAAAGCTTCCCAGATGACTCTGAAAATCAGCCAAGTTTGGGAGCCACTGATTTAAGGAACAACTGGAAGATCTCCACGCCTACGTTGTTTGAAATTCTTCATTTCACTTAGTCATAGGGCCTGAAATTAGCATCCACTGCAGCAGATACATTTTTGGTGAAGGAGAGCCCTCCATGAAAAGGATCAGGGTTAGGAGTATTTCAGATTCATCTACACCTTTGCATAAATTACACTACAGCCTAGAATCTAGGAGGTGAAAAAGCACCTTGGAAAAACCCATTTGTCCCCCTTCCCAAGACCACCGCTAAATACAAAAAGCTGCTCTAAAATAATCAACAAGCCTTTGCCGCATCCCTCTGGTGTCAGGAAACCCTCAGCTTTGTCAGGTGGCCCACTCCAATGGTTTATTTAGCAGAGTTCCCCAAACCTGGCTGTGCATCAGAATCTCCAGGGTTGCTTTCAAAAAATAGATATTCCAGGGCCTTACTCCAAACCTACAAAATCAGACCTCTTACACAAGGAACTAAGAATCTTCTTTATTTTTTTGTAACATTCCCCAGGCAGCTCATGCACAGAACCACATCTGAGCACTACTGGTTTAATATGTTGACTTATTCTGAGATCAGAGTGACCACTGACATAGAGAATAAGAGGGAGGTGATTTGGTAATGAGGGGCTCTCAGGAAAGGGAAAAGGGTGAGAGATCTGAGGAGCCTCAGGGGAGGAAAGGGGTGCCTGGAATGATGAGAGAGAATGGGCACTAAATAAAGGAACTGGACAAAGAGGAGTAGCAGGCCTTCTGGCACCCACTGCTACTACTTTGAAAAGGTGCTTGGGGCTCATCCCTCTATGAAAGCAAAGATATTTGTGGTATGCATCTTCCTGACCCCATTTTATCCTCCATTTTATCCCTTGTTTTTCTTGCCTCTTCAATCTCTGTTTCGAATGTATGCTATCTTGTATTTTATGCATCCTTTATAAGCTGCCTTTAATGCTTTGCGAAACAAGGAGAGAATAATTCAACCAACCAACAAACAAAAAAACCTTATAAGCTTAGGGGCACCCCATATTTACTTTCATATTCTGAGATTTGGCGAACAAGACTATCTGTTCTCTCCCTTGTGGTTGTACTATAGACTTTGACATGTTCCCTTCCAGCCTGCCCCAGGACTGCCCAGTCATTCCAGAAGGCTCACCTGGCCATGCTCACTGGATTGAAGCCAACCAAGACTGGCAAGAAGACAGCTGTGTTGTTCATGCAGTAGTCCATCTGGCCTGCCACAAAGGGAGCCTGATGGTGAAGAGAGAGAAGGGCATGATGAGGGGGTCATTACTCTGACTGGTGCCCGAGGCTCAAGTGCATCAGAATCCTTCAGAATGCTTGTTCAAAATGCAGATTCCTAGGTATAGTTACAATCTACTGGATCCACATTTGAAGGGGGAGCACATTTTTCACAAGTACCTCAAGGGCACTACATTTTTAACAAGTTCCCCAAGGAAATCTTCTGCATGGTAAAGTTGGAATACTATTGAACTAAATCATAAGCTCTTTGAAGTCAATATCCTCTTCTCTTTGTGTGCTTCCTTCCATATATAACACTGGTGGGATCTGGTTTCTGCTCAGTGAATTCTTAGAGCCAGAGAGCTGCAGAATTGAGAGGAAACTTGGAGTTATCTGGTTCAGTGCTTCTCAAACTACCTGGAAATCTTGTTAAAATGCTCAGTAGGTCTGGAGTAGGGCCTGAGATTTTGTGTTTCTAACAAGTCCCAGGTGACACTGATGTTGCTGGTGCAGGCACCATATTTTAAGTAGCAAGGGATTAGTCCAGGGGCCATATTTTTCTGTAAAAGGCCAGATAGTAAATACTTTAGGGTTTGTGGGCCCTATGGTCTCTGTTCAACTGCTCAACCCTATGGCTATAGCATGAAAGAGGCCCTGGGCCATATGTAAACAAAAATGGCTGTGTTCCAATAAAACTTTATTTTAGGGGCTGGACATGGTGACTCACACCTGTAATCCTAGCACTTTGGGAAGCCAAGGTGGGCAGATCACTTGAGGTCAGGAGTTCAAGACTAGCCTGGCCAACATGGTGAAACCCTGTCTCTACTAAAAATACAAAATTAGCGGGGCATCATGTCATGTGCCACTCACTGGGGAGACTGAGGTAGGAGAATCGCTTGAACCTGGGAGGAGGAGGCTGCAGTGAGCCGAGATTATGCCACCGCACTCCAGCCTGGGAGACAGAGGGAGACTCCGCCTCAAAAAACAACAACAACAAAAACAAAACAAAACAAAACTAATCTTTATTTTAGGGCCCAGTGGGTGGCTCATGCCTGTAATCCCAGCACTTTGAGAGGCCGAGTGAGGCGAGTGGATCACCTGGTGTCAGGAGTTCGAGACCAGCCTGGCCAACATGGTGAAACCCTGTCTCTGCTACAAATGCAAAAATTAGGCAGACATGGTGGTGGGCACTTGTAATCCCAGCTTTTCGGGAGGCTGAGCCAGGAGAATTGCTTGAACCCAGGAGGCGGAAGTTACAGTGAGCCGAAATCATGCCATTGCACTCCAGCCTGGGTGACAGAGAGAGACTCCATCTCAAAAACAAACAAACAAACAAACAAATAAACTTTAAAAACAGGCAGCTGGCTGCATTGGCCAGCCAGTATAGTTTGCTCAGCCCTGGACTAGTCCACCTATCTTGGTTGCTGATTGATTGATACACAGTTATTCTGAAATAGAATCCCTTCCCCATCTTCCCACATTCACATGACTCGATCCAAGTTAGTGAAACTAAAACCAAAATTCCTTGAGCAAACTTCCTGCTTTCTAGCACCCATCTCATTGATCTATCTTCCATGCTATTCCATTCCCACTCACTTCCTCTCTCTAAAATTGATCTGCTCAACCCATCTTTCTACTCACAGAGAGTCCCACAGAAATGCCGATAACAATCACCCTCTTCTTCCCAGCAGCCACCTAGGAGACGAGGATGGACAAGGCAGTGTAACTGGGAGGATTCCAGGGCACAAACCTACTGTGTGAGGATATCAGGGCCAGGAACAGGGGAGGGAGGAAATAGGCTTTGGCTGAATGCTGGGGCTTTTATGTCCCCATGAGAAGATAGAGGTCTCTGGTCAATATCAGTAAAAAGCACAGACCTTCTTCAGTTCCTCAATCCCGTGTAAGGCACTATCTTCTGTCCCCTCCCTAGAGGCCACCACAGACCTAAGAAGATAGACTTAAGGTCAGTGGCACTGGTTGGGAAGCAGAAGCCTATGGTTTATTAGGGCAAGCTACATTAAGAGATGGGAATAAAGGGAAAACTATCATTGAATGAACACCCACAGTTTGTTGGGCACCATGATAGACACTCTGCAGAGTTGAAAAACCCAAATACCTACAACAGCCAGTCAGGCAACATGAGTATGTGAAGTGGGCCAAGTGTGAGGGAATAAGGAATGGTGGGGACTAAGGCAAGCTGGACACAATCTCTGTCTAAAGGCATTCAAACTCAGTTTCTAAGAAATACTATTTAGGTCAAACAAAATATTCATAGGCTAACTTGACTTACCTGTCACCCCCTGCAATGAGGTAGGTGTAAAGAGATTTCTGTCCCAGACCTTTCATCAGCTGATTAAAGGACACCTGTAAGGGGGAGAGGATGTAAAGAGGTAATGACAGAGAAGAAACAATTATCTTGAATTTTCAACTCCTAGAGGGCACAGACTATGTAATGATTCTCTTAGACCAGTGCTTAACCCAGTCCTAGATGGAATCTGGCACTTAAAGCTGCTACTTGGAGATGATTACTTGGTGGTGCGTGGGATGTAGAGACATTGACAACATACTAGCAGGACTCAGATGGGCCCAGAAGAAATGGGACTTCATGGTGCCATCTAGCTTTTGGAAGAGAGAGAGAGCCAGGCTTGGAGTCCAAGTCTAGTGAGGGGCCACCTGGGAGCTTAGTTATGATGATCTTTATGCTTCTGAGGGTCACCTCCAGAAGTGGAGGGGGAAGAAAACTGGGGACCAGGGTGCTCACCGACATGAGGAATGCCATCCGGCCAGAGGTACCCCCTCCACTCAGCACAACCAGCCCCCCATCTGGCTCCTAAAGAAGGAAAGAGGCATATATCACCAGGGCCTGGCTCAGGTTGGAGGAAGAATATTCTTTTTTTTGTCAGTAATGCAAGAGGAATTGGAAAGACTCCTTATCCCTCCTCTCATCACAAAACTGAACAAATACATGCAGTGTAATGTAGCAAAAAGAACAGTGGATTAGAGAAACCAGTTTCACTCCCACGTCTTGCTCCACTAGTTGTTCAAATCCTTACTTATTCCAGAAAGAACCGAAAGCAGCTTTGTCATCTAAATAAAAGTAAATAACAAAAGCAGCATTATCCAGCAATTATTAGCTGAGTGTATTTGAGCAAGCTACAGTGATCATCCTTTCTAAATCTTTGTTTTTCCATCTGACAAAAACAAACAGAAGTCATATCAACTTCACAGGCTTTTGTGAGGGTAATAGGTGTGAAAGTAGACTGTCAATTATAAAGTATTAAGCAGATGAGTAATTATTATTTATTCATAAGATGAAAATAAGCATCCAAAAGGGAGGATTTCCAAAAGGGAGAAAGGAGAATGAGATCTATCAAAGTGAGAAATAGAGACAATAAAAAAAGAAAGACGGAAACAGGAAAGTTTAGGCAGGGAACAGAAGGAAGGGTTAGTACCTTCAGCACTTCCTGAACTTTCCCAGCCACCTGAGCCATGGTGGTCAGAATGGATTCGCTGTAGAGTCTCTGTAGGGAACAGGCAGGAATGAGAAGCCAAGAAAAGGAGGAAGATGGATGGCGGAGGGGGACTCAGGGTTTCTGATATTAGGAGCCATGGTCAGGGAGAGCAGAGGTGGGGTTGGAGTTGGCATGTTTATGTGCAGGGTCCAGGTTTTGGGTCTTGGTCACCTGGTATGTGGGCAGGGCTTGCCCCTCCTCCTGGAAGATCTCAGCATCACATTGTCCCAGCAGTCGAACAATTTCCTCAGCATCTGCTTTGTCTAGGTCCTGGGTCAGTGGGTTCGACTTCTCTGTGATTGGCACAGCTGCCTCATACCCAGATAACTAGAAGGAAGAGGGGACAAGGATGGAGCAGCAAGCCAAAGCTTCATTCACACCTGCTAAGCTGGAGGTGGGAGTGGCAGGAGGCACAGAGTTGGGACTCACACACACGCACACACACACCACACTAGAAACTCAGCTTGCACTTGGTACTCTGGGCATATTAGGGAAAGAACATCAGGAAAGAAGAAGAGGTGAGCAGAAACCAGGGTGGAGGGAAGACTGGATGAAAAATAATTCTAGGAATCAGCACAGAAAGCCAACATGAAGAAGGGGTCTCACCTCCCACTTGCCAGGCTCCGGGGTCTCAATGACATGTTGAAACCGTTTTGTGCCTGGCATGGTCCCGTGCTGTGGACACACTGTTCCACCTGCCTCTTCAGCCACACAAACCCCTCTGGTCACAATGACTCTGCTTCTAGTTGGCAGGGCCTTATCTGAGCCACAGTGATGATTAACTCAAGCACCCTAGGCTCTCAGAGCACCACCCCCTGTACCACCGCCTGCACCACCCTTTCCTGGTCACTAGGCCCCCAGCCCTCTGGTAACCCCAGGGAAACTCCTGGGGTTCCTCTTTGCATGCATCCTGACTCGCCAAGTCTCTGCTTTGGCCCTTGAAGATGAAGACCTGAGGCTCAGGACTTTTGCCCTACAGGGACAATGCCCTCTTCTCCGGAGGACCTGGAGCCTGGGAGTGCAGGACAACACCCATGGCAGTGAGAATCCCTGGGCAAGTGTCCTCCGAGGCCAGAGATCAGGGTCGCCAGGTCAGCAGAAGTCAGAGGACCCGGCCCATGGCTTGATCACATGCTTAGCACGCACAGTCCCGCTGGTCCCATTTTATCCTCTCCTCTCAGAAAGGAAGGTAGCAGAAGCTTCCGAGCCCCAAGTGTGCACACACTGTACTGGATATTACAGCGGGAAAAATCTCACAGAAACAGAAATACTGCATTGAGAATTAGAAACCAAAGGATCTGCCCTAAATACAATGTTAGCCAACATTTATTTACACTGAACAACATACTTTTCACAGACAGTATTTCACTGGATACACCAACACTAACATGTTGGTCAATACTGACACCCTCATTTTTCAGGTGATGAAACAGGCTCAGAGTAGTTGAGCTGGTTGCTTAAGATCACACAACTGGACAAATTGGGACTCATACACAGGTTCTCAATTCAGATTTCAGACTCAACCAAAGCATGAAATAATGTAAGGGCTTACATGTTATTGAACAAAGAAGTAACTAACAGATTGGTGGAAATTAATCACCATCATCCAGTCACATAGTGTTGTGAGATTTATAAAGATCCTTCCCCCACATTGTCTCATTTGAGCCTCACAACAACCCTGTGAGATTTCACACGCTTTGCTTTACAGGTGGGAAACCTGAGGCACAAATAAACCAGTTTCTCCAAAATCACACCGTAAGTGGCAGAGCTTTAGAAAAACAAAAAAAGAAAAGAAAGGAACAGTAATTCTTTTTAAAAAGCCGGGGTCTTTGCGCTTTGATTCTCCCTAGAAGCCCAACACTCTTAACAATCGCTGTATCTCCGGGTTTTAACATAATGCCAGACACATAGGAGATGTTCAATAAATATTTGCTGAATAAATGAAAGAATGAATGAGAAAGTGAACGGAATTAAATCAGATTATGAATGGGAAAGAGACTTAAATGCTGACGCAGTCTACAAGTAAGGGATCGTTAAAGCAATTATTATCTCCCTCCCTGTCTCCCCTCTCCTCTTAGCCCCTCGGGCACTGGAGATGGAATTCCTCCTCTCAACTTGGCTCGTCCACGCGGGGAGGAGGGGGATCTCCCAGGTGCCGGAGACCCTAGCACCTGCGCCTCCCCGCACGCCCCCACCGGCTCGTCCGCTTGAGCTGGGAGAGAGAAGGGATAAGGGATGGGGGCCCCGGAGGCGCCATTGGGAGGGTCATGGGAGGAGCCCCGAGAGGACTGGGGGTGAGGGGGCGGGAGGGGAATGACGGCGGCGAGAACCCCAGCTGGGCGGGGCGGGCCCGCGCGTCCCGGCCGGGCTGCGGCGGAGCGAGCGGGGCCAGCGCTGCAGAAGGCGGCGGCTGGCTCTCCGGGACGGTCACATCCCGCTGCAGGGGCGGGCGGAGGCCGCCGCACTGCCTCCCGCACCGGGGACCCAGGCCAGCGTCCGGGCAACGCCCCCTGCTCCCGGACAGACTCCGCGGCCCGCCCGAGCCCTGGGGGTTCCGCAGACCCGCGCCCGCTCGGCCCGCAGCTCGGCCCCGCGCTACCCGCCTCGCCGGGCCCGCGCCGGGATGGGGTAGGGGCAGCGCCACCGAGTCGGGCGATGG
The DNA here is from genome assembly GCF_043159975.1 of Macaca nemestrina. NCBI lineage: Eukaryota > Metazoa > Chordata > Mammalia > Primates > Cercopithecidae > Macaca > Macaca nemestrina. The sequence goes on along the minus strand of NC_092137.1, from coordinate 27,502,030 downwards.
GCCGCCCTCTGGGCACCGAGCAGCCCCCGGAGGCCTGACCAACCGCGAGGACCGGCGGAGGTGGGTGTGGGCAGGGTTGACCGCACTCTGGGGGCGCCCGGGCAATGCGGGGGTGGGAGGGCGCGGAGAAAATAGGGTTGCTGTGAGCTGTGAGGAGCCTAGGAGAGCTGCTGCCTGACCGCCCCCCCCCCCCCCCGCCGTGCGTTGTGGGCAGTCCTTGACCCCCCACAACTCCTGCCACCTCCAGGAGCCCCGCCTGGATGTCAAGCGGATGCCACAGTGCCCCCCCCAGCGGACTCGGTGGGGACATGGCTTCGCTGATGCCCCTTTCCCCATATCTAAGCCCCACGGTCCTCCTGCTGGTCAGCTGTGACCTGGGCTTCCTGCGAGCAGGTAAGTAAAGGGGAACGGGGCTGAGGGTCAACCAGAGCTAGTCAGTGGGTGAAACCTGTTAACACCCTGGCTCCCACAGACCGGCCTCCCTCTCCTGTGAATGTGACGGTCACTCACCTCAGAGCCAACTCGGCCACTGTGTCCTGGGACGTCCCAGAAGGCAACATCGTCATTGGCTACTCCATTTCCCAGCAAGTATGAATCACCCTTCTGCTCCCCCAACCTGTGTCCTTAGATTTCTGCACATTTCTTCACTTAGGTGGGGGGATCTGGAAGCTGCCGTATCCTGGCTCAGGCTGCCCTTTTCACGCTACTCCCCCGGAGTGCTTGGATGTTGAAGAGTCTCTGGTTGAGCCTTGTAGCCTGGCACTGGGGTGAGGCTGTCCTCCTCTCCCCTCATCTCCCTGCAGCGGCAGAATGGCCCCGGGCAGCGTGTGATTCGGGAGGTGAACACCACCACCCGGGCCTGTGCCCTCTGGGGCCTGGCTGAAGACAGTGACTACACAGTGCAGGTCAGGAGCATCGGCCTTCGGGGAGAGAGCCCCCCAGGGCCCCGGGTGCACTTCCGAACTCTCAAGGGTTCTGACCGGCTACCTTCAAACAGCTCAAGCCCAGGTGAGGGTCTGTGCTATTGGATTCTCTGGCTGCTCACCTGGCTTGCAGCCTCTTACTTACTTCTCTAAGACAAGCAACAGACTAGCTGAGTTGAATAGGATGATTTAATTCATTGTACTGCCAGGAAAGGAAGGAAAAGCAGGTGGGAAGGGGACTGGGTATAGACAGGCTGGTATTGAGTTTTTCGGGGGAAGGGCTTTTAAGCTTCCTGTTACCCAACTTCACATCAGCTGCAGCCTGCATGAGTGCGTAATAAACCTGCAGCCATCCTGCTTTTTGGTCGCTAACCACCTGTCCACCAATGGCTTCCTCCCAGGGAGGGGCTACCCTACACTCCAAGGGCAATATTATGATGCGTCTACCCTCTCTAATCCCCAGCATCTCCATCCTGCATATGTCTACATAGATAGCTATTCCCCAGTAACCCGGAGTCTGCCTTCTTCTTTCTCAGGTGACATCACAGTGGAGGGTCTGGATGGAGAGCGGCCACTGCAGACCGGGGAAGTGGTCATCATTGTGGTGGTGTTGCTCATGTGGGCTGGTGAGTAAGCAGCTAGACAGGGGACTAGGGACTCAGTAAAGGTGTGAGGTGGCAAAGGTTGTCAGGAGAAAAAGAAGTGAGAGATGGGCCAGTCGCAGTGGCTCACACCTATAATCCCAGCACTTTGGGAGGCCAAGGCAGGCAGATCACCTGAGGTCAGGAGTTCAAGACCAGCCTGGCCAACACAGTGAAACCTGTCTCTACTAAAAATACAAAAATTAGCGGAGTGTGTTGGAGGGTGCCTGTAATCCCAGCTACTCGGGAGGCTGAGGCAGAAGAATCGCTTGAACTCAGGAGGTGGAAGTTGCAGTGAGTGAGCCAAGATTGTGCCACTGCACTCCAGCCTGGGTGACAGGGCGAGACTCTGTCTCAAAAAAAAAAAAAAAAAAAAAAAGAAGCGAGAGAAATGAGAAATGGAGTGAGGAGATAATTAGTTGAGGAGGGATGATTTGAACTTTGAAGAGAGGGAGAGGAGGCTGTTGAGAGCCCGGAGAGGAGGACTGCATGGGCACCAGGAGTTCAGGATGTTCTTCATGGATTTTCTAGAAGCTATGTGGGTATCTCCCTGTGAGGAGGGAGGTGGAGATGAAGGCTCAGACTGTATTGTGTTTCAGCTGTAATTGGGCTGTTCTGCCGTCAGTATGACATCATCAAGGACAATGACTCCAACAACAATCCCAAGGAGAAGGGAAAGGGGCCGGAACAGAGTCCTCAGGGAAGGCCAGTGGGGACAAGACAGGTGATGTGGGGGCCAGTGAGGGCGGAAAGGGTGATTCTGCCCCTGAGGGGCAGCCAGGGAAAGGAAGAAGGCCAAAGAGGGGCAGAAAAAGATGGAAAATGGAAGACCTGAGATGGGGGAGGCTGGAGAGAAAGGGTGGCACCTATTACCTTCCTGAAATTGAGACACAGGCCATTTTCTTTCACAGAAAAAATCACCATCTATCAACACCATCGATGTTTGAGTGAAGAAACACACCCAGAAGAGAGATGCACTAACAACTGGGGATGGGGATGGGGTCAGGGAGAGCCCAAGATGGTGATCTGCCTGAGACTCCCAGAGGGTAATGACACTCCCACAATCTCAGGCCTGGTACCCATCCTCTTTCCACTGTGAGCAGAGCCAGAAGGTAGGTCTGTTAAGAGTCTGTGCCCCTGGACCTGGGGAGTGGATATCAGATGGGATATCTCCTTCCATCCCCCGGTCCAGGGGAGAGTCACTCGTTGTACCCTACTCCATTAGGTCCCAAATGGGGGCCCCATTTCACCTGTATCAGGACTCTCAGCATCCCCAGCTGCCCCCACATCTTGCCTCTGGGCCTCAGAGAGGGACTGGTCGCATTTTCTGTGGGTACTCCTCTTACCCCAACAAATAAAAGGAATTGTCTGAGCCTAGAGGCAGATGCTGCACTGCACTACTCCAATGTCTTCCATGGAGCCTCAGGTGCTCCCCCTCTCACCTGGCAGCCCCTTCAGCTGCTAGTGATCTCACTCCTTGGACATTTTTCCAATAAAGGTTCTTGGACAAACTGGAGCTGACTGTATAGTATGCTGAAAACATTTCTTCACCTTGTCTCTCTCCCGACCCTCCAAGGGCCCCTTACACCACCACCTACTTGACAGGAGCATTGCAAGGTGTGATAATACCCCACCCTAGGATAGGGCCAGGAAGAAGAGGTGTAGGAAACTAGAACCCCAGATTATTTTGCTTTGTTGGGTGAGAAGGGGAAAAAAGAGAAGAGAAAGATATAAGTTCCTGTACCACTGAAAACAAAGGCATATCATATGAAAGAGCACCAGCCTTTTTATCTTCACTGCTTGCATTGACAGCACAGCTCCTCAGCACTTATTCTTCTGACTCCTCCATCAACCCTGGGCTAATGGTCAGAAAAGGACTAAGCAGTGTCTTGGGGACTAATGAAAGGACAGCTACACTCATGGATTCCTTGGCGCCACATGCTCCTATCCTATGTGTTCCTGTGTCTGTTCTTCCCTCCTTTGTGTTCATCTCTGTCTCTGTTTAGTCAAAGTCAATAATAACTGTAAATCATAAATGAGTTTATATTCATGCTCTGCCACCATATCCAGAGGAGGATCCTGAAAATAAAACTGAGGGGTTGGGACTCCCCTGTCAAAAGAATTATCATTTGAGCTCTGAGGCCTACTTGTTTCCTGTGAAAATAGGGGCTGTCCTCTGCTCTTTCCTATTTTCTAAGGGTTGGTTGGTAGCCATGAGACAAACACCTGTTGACATTTGCAACCACTGTTGGGGAAGGCTTCTGGACCCACAGTCTGTCTGGAGAGCATATGCTACACTTTCTGGAGAGTTACAGATCTTCCCAACTTTGGATCATTTCAGAGCAGGCTTATGAATAACTCCTTTCTGCATTTCAATCTCTCTGGTATGTTAGAAGATAGGCCAAAAAGTCTGAAAGGGACTCCAATCCAAACAAAGACCAACAGGTCAATCCCTCTTCTACTTAACCAACTTCTAACCCCAGGTATCACAAGACAACCTGTCGGGTGAGCCAAGTCAGGTCTGCCCTCAAAACTGAACCATAGGCCGGGAACCATGGTTTACGCCTGTAATCCCAGCATTTTGGGAGGCTGAGGCAGGTGAATCACATGAGGTTGGGAGCTCAAGACCAGCCTGACCAACATGGAGAAACCCAGTCTCTACTAAAATACAAAATTAGTCGGGCATGGTGGCGCATGCCTGTAATCCCAGCTACTTGGGAGGCTGAGGCAGGAAAATCGCTTGAACCTGGGAGGCAGAGGTTGCAGTGAGTCAAGATCGCGCTATTGCACTCCAGCCTGGGCAACAAGAGCGAAATTCACTCTCAAAACAACTACAACAACAACAAACTGAACCATAAAAGCATTCCAATATAAACAGCAGTCTTTAACTCACCATTAACTGATTTGGAAGTAGGGTACCTTACGTTTCTTTGGCAGCTGGTTCCAAAACACTCATCTCTCAGATTCTGAGAATAAATGTCATTTATTGGAATGGGAGTGTCACAGATTATAGTATCGTGGCATGCAGAGAGCGAGCTTGGAGTTGAGAAGGAACATAAAAGCTGTTTAAAGCTACTAACTCTGGGTTGAATCCCAGTTCCAAGTCCTTCGCTGGCTGTGTTAGTCTGAGCAAGTGCCTTGAGTCTCCTGTTGTGTAAAATGAGACTAATAATAACGCTATCCTCTTCAAAAGGCGGTTTTGGGATTAAATGACATAAATACACGTACAATACTTTACACAGTATCTGGCAGACACATAGTATTCATCGTTAGCTATCGTTATCAGCCTTGCGATTCCGTGCAAGTCATGTAACCTATTTGGGTACAATTCCGCCAACTGCAAAAGGCCTATCATGGCAACCGCCCTGCTTCCCTCCAGGGTTGTGAGGATTAAAAGAGAGTGCACTCAGCAACAGCCAGGTACATCAAAGAGCGAGACGAACCGCTATGACGTAGGACCCAGGGCTGGCCGAAGACTTGTGGGCGGGGCTTGGTCTCGAGTTTGCATGCGGCGACGGGATTGGTCAAGGGGAGCATTCATCAAGCCCTCTCAAGGGCCCGCCCTAGATCTCACCGCGCTTGCGCACGTTCTGTTTGCTTCGCCGCAAAGCTACGTGTGACCTTGCGACGCGTGTTGCGCTCCGGTCGCATAAGCGTCAGCGGCTGTCGCTGCGACTGCGTGGCGGGTTGTCCAGGTAACCACGGGAGTTGTCGCTGTCTGGTAGCATCTGAGAGACAAGTGTGCGTCATGCAGTTGAAGCACCTGAGGACCCTGCTGAGCCCTCAGGTGAGGAGTTGCGTGCCAGTCCCTCCCCCTTCCGCTTTATGTTCCAAGAAAAGTGGGGGAACTGAAGTTTAATGATATTGAGCTCCTACTGTGTGCAGAAGGCTATAAAGGATATAGCGATGATCTGGACCCTGTCCTGTCGATACAGTGTTCAGGAGGCGAGATGCAGCGCTAAGGACTTGCAGCTTTCCTTACATTTCATTCACATCAGTTGTGTACAGGCCCCGTGCTGGGACTCGAAGGATACCCAAACCACCCGACTTATTCCCCTGCCTTCAGGAGGCTCGTATTAGAGGGAGAGGTGCACATGTAAGCAGCGAGTATGAATCTGCCCATAATTAAATAAACGCCTTAGGTGCAAGCCCTGAAGGGGGAGTGCAAAGACCGAACCGTGTATTCTGATTCAGGAGAGGCTGGGCACCAGGTGAGGAGCCCTGAAACATGGTGAAGAAAGGGTGGACTTTGGAGTTAGCACAGCAGAATTTAAGTCCTAGCTCCACCACTTCTTTCTTACTTTCTTTCTAAAATTTCTTACCTTGCCCTTATTTCAGATCCACCACTATTTATTTATTTAACTATTTGAGTCAGAGTCTTGCTCTGTCGCCCAGGCTGGAGTGCAGTGGCGTGATCTCACTGCAACCTCCGCCTCCCGGGTTCAAGCGATTTTCCTGCCATAGCCTCCCAAGTAGCACCCCCGGTTAATTTTCGTTTGTTTGTTTGCTTGCTTTTGTTTTTGTTTTTTGTGGAGATGAGGTTTCCCCATGTTGACCAGGCTGGCCACCACTACTTTAAACAAATGAGCTGATATCTCTAACTTTAGCCTTTATCATACAGTGTCTCGGAGCACTCACAAACTTCTTCATTTGAAAAACATGAGTACTAAAGGCAACTTTGGGGGACTTGGGGAAGAGTTATATAGAGTAATATACACAAAAGAGCACTGTAAACTGAAAAGCAGTGTGAAAAATTGATAGACAAGAGGAAAGGACATTTAAAAATCAAAGGACAGAATAATACAAAGCTAATAAGAATAAGATGTCTGGCCAGGCACAGTGGCTCACACCTGTAATCCCAGCAATTTGGGAGGCCAAGGTGGGAGGATCACTTGGGCCCAGGAGTCCAGGACCTCTACAAAAAAATTTTGACCAGATGCAGTGGCTCACGCCTGTAATCCCAGCACTTTGGGAGGCCGAGGCGGGCGGATCACCTGAGGTCAGGAGTTCGAGTCCAGCCTGGTCAACATGGTGAAACCCCATCTCTACTAAAAATACAAAAATTAGCCAGGTGTGGTGGCAGCTGCCTGTAATCCCAGCTGCTCAGGAGGCTGAGGAAGGAGAATCGCTTGAACCTGGGAAGCAGAGGTTGCAGTGAGCCGAGATCGTGGGGGACAGGAGTGACACTATGTCAAAAAAAAAAAAAATTAGCCACGTGTGGTGGCAAGCACCTGTAGGCCCAGCTGCTGGGGTCACTGAGGTGGGAGGATCTCCTGAGCCCAGGAGGTCAAGGCTGCAGTGAGACGTGATCACACCACTGCACTCCAGCCTGGGTGACAGAGCGAGACTCTGCCTCAAAAAGTAAATTAATTAATTAAATAAATCATGGTCCTACCACTTACAAACGGTGTATGTGAACTTGGGCAAATTACTTAATCTTTTTGGGCTTCCATTCCTCCATCTGTAAAAGGGGGATAATAGCATCTACCTCAGTGTTATGAGGTAAAATGAGATTATGCTTGTCAGGCACTTATCAAAATGCCTATTCTATGGTAAGTACTTGTTAAAGGCAAGCTCTTATTATTTTATTCCCTACCTCACTTAATAAAACAATCTAGTGAGGTACATATTGTAGAGAAAGCAGAATTGATTATGGAAATCAGGAAGGCTTCACAGAGGGTGTGGCATTTGGACAATAGAAGGAAATTAGAACACAGGCCGGGCATGATGGCTCACATCTGTAATCCCAGCACTTCGGGAGGCCAAGGCAAGTGGATCACTTGAGGTCAGGAGTTCAAGACCAGCCTGGGCAATATGGTGAAACCCTGTCTCTACCAAAAATACAAAAAAATTAGCCGGGCACGATAGCGCACGCCTGTGGCCTCAGCTATTTGGGAGGCTGAGGCAGGAGAATCCTTGAGCCTAAGAAACAGAGGTTGCAGTGAGCTGAGATTGTGACACTGCACTCCAGCCTGGGGGACAGAGTGAGACTCCATCAAAAAAAAAAAAAAAGAAAAAGAAAAAGAAAGAAGGAAATTAGAACAGAAAATAGTTGTGCTCTCTCCACAGTTGAAGACAAAAAAAAAGAAAGAGATTTGTGCTCATTGCTCAGCAAGCTGTCTCTTGAATATGTAATTTAAACATTTCTTTGCCCTAACGGAAAAATTGGAAATGAAATCCTCCTTCAGTCTCTCAAAATAAGATGATGTCATGATGCAGGTAGGGCTGCATGCCCAGGATTGGGCAAAGCGATAAAGCAGGAGGATCAGCAACGGTTGATGAGGAGCCCTCAGCCCTTCTAACCTAATATAATGAAGAGTTAGAGGATCATAGTGATGGTGGTGTGGCTATTTTCTGGCTTGAGGATTTGGAGGAAAAGAGCCTTTTTATTTCTGACTTTGGAGATAGGTGAGTTTGGAGTGAAAAGTGTCAATGTTTTAAGCCAGAACTCTAGTATCCAAATAATTAATCAAACAATTGGGGCAGAAGAAAAGCAGAATAAATGTTTTGTTTTCGAGGAAGGAAACCCTTCATAACAGAACTAGTCCCTTAGGACCAGAGCTAGTGTTGGAAGGGTCAGATCCAGTCAGAATAATTCACCTGGATAACTTCTAACTTGAGTTTCTGTGAAATGGGTAGTTAAGAAGAAAAGAAAGTGGGATTGTTCATCCTGAGTCTCAACTCGTACTCCCCCTATCTTGAACTCTCACTGTCTCTCCCTTTCCTGCCAAATAAGCCCAAACTCCTTTGCCTGGCTTTAAAGACTTCCTTAGCTGGCCGTTTTTCCTGCCTTACCCCTTCTATTCTACTGTTTATAAGGTATAATAGTTTCAAATAAACTAAATTACTGTTTCTTGTCCAGAACTTGCCTTTGCTCATTGCCATTCCTTCCATCTCAGATAACTTCCTACTCAACTGCATTCATTCTTCAAAGCTTAATTTTGATAATTTAAGCATAAAATTCTCTCAGGCTTCTCCAAACTATTGCAGTATTTTATACATACTTTAATAGGACTTTTCCTACTTTACACCATCTTATTAGACCTGGAGGCAGGATCTATGGTTTGTTTTTTGTCTCTTAGCCTAGCCCCTGGCCATGTGCCTTGATCAATAAGGTGCTCAAAAACTATTAATTGAATGAATGGCTAACAACCAAAACTTACCAGACTAATTGAATTTATTTCAGTAGTAGATCTGGGAACAAGGAGGCCATTGCAGAGATTCATTCATACAGTTGACTTAGCACACTGCCTCTTAGTGCATTTGCATATGAGTCTCTGGAAACACATTGTTCTCACAGTCCAGGATCTGAAGGCCTTGGAGACCAGGATGGGCTACAGGCATCTCTTTGTTTTGAGGATAGAATCATGACAGAGACAGGTGGATCACGAGGTCAGGAGATCGAGACCATCCTGGCTAACACGTTGAAACCCCGTCTCTACTAAAAAAAATACAAAAAACTAGCCGGGCGTGGTGGCGGGCGCCTGTAGTCCCAGCTGCTCGGAGGCTGAGGCAGGAGAATGGCATGAACCTGGGAGGCGGAGCTTGCAGTGAGCTGAGATCCGGCCACTGCACTCCAGCCTGGGGGACAGAGCGAGACTCCGTCTCAAAAAAAAAAGAATCATGGCCGGGCACGGTGGCTCAAGCCTGTAATCCCAGCACTTTGGGAGGCCGAGACGGGTGGATCACGAGGTCAGGAGATCGAGACCATCCTGGCTAACACGGTGAAACCCCGTCTCTACTAAGAAATACAAAAAACTAGCCGGGCGAGGTGGCGGGCGCCTGTAGTCCCAGCTACTTGGGAGGCTGAGGCCGGAGAATGGCGTGAACCCGGGAGGCGGAGCTTGCAGTGAGCTGAGATCCGGCCACTGCACTCCAGCCTGGGCGACAGAGTGAGACTCCGTCTCAAAAAAAAAAAAAAAAAAAAAAAAGAATCATGACAGAAAGAAAATTGACCAGAATTACACTAGAATTAATAGAACTAGAAATGCTTTTGGTATTCTAGACCAGCACATGGGTTTGTTTTTACCCCTTTGCCTCTGCAGGATGGAGCTGCAAAGGTGACTTGCATGGCTTGGTCCCAGAACAATGCCAAATTTGCTGTCTGCACAGTGGACCGAGTGGTCTTGCTGTATGATGAACATGGAGAACGGAGAGATAAATTCTCCACCAAACCAGCTGACATGAAGGTAAACAGTGTATTCACGTGTACCTTAACCTGTTGGTGGGGTCTCACAACCCTGGAAGACCTAGTCTGCCTCCTAGCCATCGGCATAGGAAATGGTGCACCCCACCTTTTTCTCAGTATAAATCCTCAAGCTCCCTTAGGAGCACACATATACCTTTTTTTTTCTCTTTTTTCTTTCATGTGTGCTCATTACTTCTTTTTCTTTTTCTTTCTTTCTTTTTTTTTTTGTTAGTATGGCAGGAAGAGCTATATGGTGAAGGGCATGGCTTTTTCTCCTGATTCCACTAAAATTGCCATAGGACAGACTGACAACATCATCTATGTCTACAAGATTGGAGAAGATTGGTGAGGATAGAGATTGGGAGATACGATTGCCCGGGAAAGAAGGGGAAGGCAAGAGAAATGCCTCACTGGGGAGGGGAAATAAAGAGGATGAGAAGCCAAGCTTGACCGTTGAAGGCAGAGACTTTCTGGAGTCTGTTGTTGCTTTTCTGCCTTCGCCTGTCCCACGTGTTCTGCAGTCCCATCCCTGGAGGAAACAGTCCAAGATCAACAGCAGGCCCTGTGAGATCCTGGAAGCCCAGAGTGATGTCGCATCTTTGTTATTGTTCTGAAACTTCTTAGGCTGCCTTATATGCCTCCCTTCAGGGCTCCTACAGAGTAGTCAGAAACACTAGTGGGCCAGGGAAGAAATCTGCTCTTTCTTCTCTTCCCTCAGCATCATTTTTGGCAATTTGTTTATGGAAGTGGTTTTTAATATGTTTCCCCTCCTTTTGTTTGGCAGGGGTGACAAGAAAGTCATCTGCAACAAGTTCATCCAGACGGTAAAGTTCAGACCAGTCACTGGAAGCTTAGGATGAACAAACATATATCAATATATCTACTTATAAATACAGCCAGGAGTTGCATTTCTAACATCTGAATGTGACTTTTCCTACTGCAAGGATGGTGCTTCGTGGCTGTACACGGTCATCTGCTGTCTTCCTTAGAGCCCTGTTGTGTCCCTTCCGTATAGGAGATTGACGTGGTGGTGTGTGGTGGGGTGTTGAAGTTGTTATAAATGTGTTGGCCCACACAGATGGGGTTATCCTTTTTATCATTTCCTTTCACACAGAGTGCTGTCACTTGTCTGCAGTGGCCCGCAGAGTACATCATTGTCTTTGGGCTGGCTGAAGGGAAGGTAAAAGAGGGAAGGGAAACACAAGAGAGGGGGTGGTAGGGATAATGGTTCTGGAGAGAGGAATATGGTTCACCCTCTTTCTTAGGATCAAGTTGTATGCTGGGGAGAATGCATAGGGACCAGTTTTGTGGGATAGTTTTTCCTTTTTTTCTTAAGGCCTAGTTAAATTTAAAATAGCCTAACCATACTTCTGTCATTTTTCCATTTTCAGGTTCGTTTAGCAAACACCAAAACTAATAAATCATCTACCATCTATGGGACAGAGTCTTACGTGGTGTCCCTGACAACAAAGTGAGTGAAGAGGAGTAGTATCACAAGAGTCTGGAAGTGTCAGAAAAACGCTGTGGGGAAATATGGACTGCAAGACCATAGTATGAAAGGCAGGAGAACTGGTAGCAGGAACCACAGACAGGGTTGTGTCTGACAGAGAAAGGGGCTTTCTTGGTGAGATAAAATAATCTCTTCCTATATTTCTCTCCTTTCTCCTTTTTTAGTTGCTCTGGGAAAGGAATTCTCTCTGGTCATGCAGATGGTACCATTGTTAGGTATTTCTTTGATGATGAAGGCTCTGGAGAGTCACAGGTATGAATAAAGAATGTTGTGGGAGGCTGACGTGGGTGGATTGCTTGAGTCTAGGAGTTTGAAACCAGCCTGGGCAACACAGTGAAACCCTGTCTCTACCCAAAAAAAAAAAAAAAAAAAAAATACAAAAATTAGTTGGGCATGGTGGCGTGGGCCTGTAATCCCAGCTACTCAGGAAGCTGAAGTGGGAGGATCACTTGAGCCCAGGAGGCTGAGGCTGCAGTGAGCTGAAATAGCACCACTGCACTACAGCCTGGGTGACAGAACAAGACCCTGTCTCAGAAAAAAAAAAAAAAAAAAAAAAAGGATGCTGTGGGATAGGGGATAAGGAAATTCCAGGAACCCTCCTAGAGGAGGTTGGACTTCTAAGGCATTTGGATTGAGGTACTAAGGGAGGAAGCTAGAGGAGTGAGACCTCAGGGACAGAGACAAAGTTGGATGTGGCCACTGAAAGGATTTGTGTTTAGGAGCCTGGAGCTTACTACTTATAAGAAGGGATGACTCAGGTGGAAGGGACTTTGAGACAAAGGGAAATAAAAACTCTTAGGGTAATGAAAAGTGAAAATTATTCCTATTTGTGTAAAATATATATAATATATATTTATGTATGTGGATTCATAGAAACAAGAGTTAACAGTTTACTCTGGAGAGGGGAAAGGAAAAAGATGGAGAATAAAAAGGAAACTTTCATGTTACTCTATATAATTCTGTATTGTTTGAATCATTTACATTAAGAATTACTTGTGGGCTGTGCACAGTTGTGCATGCCTGTAATCCCAGCACTTTGGGAGGCCAAGGCAGGTGGATCACCTGAGGTCAGGAGTTCGAGACCAGCCTGACGAACAAGGTGAAACCCTGTCTCTAATAGATACAAAAAAATTAGCTGGGCCTGGTGGCACATGCCTATAATCCCAGCTATTTGGGAGGCTGAGGCAGGAGAATCGCTTGAACCTGGGAGGCAGAGGTTGCAGTAAGCCAAGATCGCATGCCATTGTACTCCAGACTGGGCAACAAGAGGGAAACGCCGTCTTAAAAAAAAGAATTACTTGTATAAGCCGGGCACAGTGGCTTACTCCTGTAATCCCAGCACTTTGAGAGGCTGAGGCGGGTGGATCACCTGAGGTCAGGAGTTCGAGACCAGCCTGGCCAACATGGTGAAACCCCATCTCTACTAAAAATATAAAAATTAGCCAGGTGTGGTGGCATGTGCCTGGAATCCCAGCTACTCGGGAGACTGAGGCAGGAGAATCGGTTGAACCCAGGAGGCGAAGGTTGCAGTGAGGTGGAATGCGCCACTGCACTCTAGCCCAGGTGACAGAGTAGACTCCATCTCAAAAAAAAAAGAGAGAGAATTACTTGTATAATAATTAAATTTAACCCTCCTTAAAAAAAGAAGCCCTATGCTCTTTGTGGGCCTGGATGCTGTTGGTTAATGTGTAGGATGTCTCTGTTTTGGAGGAGCTTTACCAGGTATATATTTAAAATTTCCAATACGTGCCGGGCACGGTGGCTCATGCCTGTAATCCCAGCACTTTGAGAGGCCGAGAATCACAAGGTCAGGAGTTCAAGACCAGCCTGACCAACATGGTGAAACCCCATCTCTACTAAAAATACAAAAATTAGCCTGGTGTGGTGGCACACACCTGTAATCCCAGCTACTCAGGAGGCTGAGGCAGGAGAATCGCTTGAACCCAGGAGGCAGAGGTTGCAGCAAGCCGAGATCGCGCCACTGCATTCCAACCTGGGCAACAGAGTGAGAGTCTGTCTCAAAAAAAAAAAAAAAAGAAAAAAAAGAAAATTCCAATATACAAGCATTTTGAGGTTTTTCTAGAGCACAAGGTCAACAAGTGTTTGCACAGGGGTGTGTGTGTGTGTGTGTGTGTGTGTGTGTGACAATTTGTGAAGAGTTCAGGATTAGGATGTGTTGGGATAGGAAAATGTTGGAAGAGACTTCTGCAGGGTATGATGGTCAGAGTGAAGGTACCAGGTGTTGAGAATGAGGAATTTTTCGGGTGGAGTCTTCGGAGAGTGATTGAAACCCTCTACTTCTGTCTTAGGGGAAGTTGGTTAACCACCCGTGTCCACCCTATGCCTTGGCATGGGCAACCAATAGCATTGTGGCTGCGGGCTGTGATCGGAAGATTGTAGCCTATGGAAAAGAAGGCCACGTGCTACAAACTTTTGATTATAGCCGTGACCCTCAGGAGCGGGAGTTCACCACAGCTGTAGCAAGTCCTGGGGGCCAGTCTGTTGTGCTAGGAAGTTATGACAGGTGAGTCCCCTTTCCAGTTTTATCTTCTGCCTGCTTTCTCTGTGAACACTCTGCTTTAGCCAAATCATTCTGAGCCAGAGTGGGAGACTGGAGCAGAATCAAATGTATGTATGTAATTCATGCGCTTTCCTCTTCCTGCTCCCTCCATCCATTGGTGTGCTGGCAGTTCCAAAACGTCCTGGGCTCTTGTTTTGTCTCTGTGCCTCTCCCTGCACTTCCATAGCAAAATTCATCTCTATTTTCTGTTTCCATTGCCCTCTTTGAGACCGCTTAGAGTTTCTCACATTATATTACAGTTTGTTGTTTGCAAACTGTTGTTGTGTAGCCAGATAGATGGCTGAATCAGAGTCCTATAGAAGGCGGCTTATTATTCATCTTTTTATCTCCAGTGCCTAGATTAGCATCTACATGCTTTATATCTAAGATATGCTCAGATGTTTGGCGAATGAATGAATGAATGATGGAACAGCAGATAAACAGCCATGTTCCAGGTCTCGTCATTTCTCTGGCATGTGTTTAACCCCAGCTTTGTCAGTCCTGTGTTTCTACCCCCTTCAATCTTATGTCTCCTTGTGTTCTCTTCTTTCTTCACTGACTCCTAGCATTTATCTCCTTGTTGCATATTTTTTTTGCTTCTAGTAGCTTATTTTTCTCACCTGCCCTGGTCTTTTTGTTTTCTCTGCTCCCCTCACACTTATTCTATTTTAGTTTTGCCTTGATTTTCCCAGCTTATTTCCTGTGCACCTTTATATCCTCTCCTGCTAGACTGCCTAGCTTGTCTGTTCTTTTTATTTCCTTTCTTTTCTGATATAGCAAGACTAATTTCCTTTGCTTATAAGCCCATTTGCACTCTTTAGCTCAGCCTTGATCTCTTCTAAAAGCCACATACTTTATTTCAGGCTTCGGGTGTTCAACTGGAGCCCTCAAAGAAGCATCTGGGAAGAGGCAAAGCCCAAGGAGATTGCCAATTTATACACCATCACTGCCTTGGCCTGGAAGCGGGATGGCTCACGGCTCTGTGTGGTGTGTTACTAGTAATCCCTTTCTGGATTGGTGACTTTCACCAAACTAGAAAAAAATCCTGCCTTATCCTAAAGCACTCTTCCCTGACACTAGAAAATCTCCTCTTTCCTTTTGACCCTAACCTAAAATTCTGGCGTTAAAGGCAGGAAAGAGAAATTTATACTTTATTGGAGGTCACAAAAGAGACAAAAAATTGTGTGTAGGCAGGGCTAGTTTCTCCCTTTTATCCCATTAATATGTTGTGCCCTTGAGTCCAATGATTGTAGCCTGTTTCCTTATGGTAATTCCAAAAACTGCCAGGTCTTTCACTGCCAACTCTTCTCTAGACTCTAGAGCCTAGGTTTTGAGGATGTCTCTAGATATTCTCCCCATGCCAGTGTACTATGTGTGTGACCTTTTATGCTGTCACTTTCCCTTCTAGGGCACACTATGTGGTGGGGTGGAACAGTTTGACTGCTGTCTCCGAAGGAGTATTTACAAGAACAAGTTTGAGTTGACATATGTGGGACCTAGCCAGGTAAGCAGGATGGTAGCCTACTGCACTGAGACTTTGCGTGGCTCATTCATCCTTATAACATTTCCCTGCCTCTGGCCACAGCCGTAGTTCAAATTTCATCTTCATCCCTCTGGAAGAGCTGTTCTGGGCAACAGAATATGTCAGGGCAACACCTTGGTAACTTTCCTGCTGTAGTTCTTGCAGCTTATCGTAAGAGAAGTTTTGACGGGGCGCGGTGGCTCATGCCTGTAATCCCAGCACTTTAGGGGGCCGAGGTGGGCAGATCACGAGGTCAGGAGATCGAGACTATCCTGGCTAACATGGTGAAACCCCGTCTTTACTAAAAATACAAAGAAATTAGCCAGGCGTGGTGGCGGGCGCCTGTAGTCCCAGCTACTTGGAAGGCTGAGGCAGGAGAATGGCATGAACCTGGGAGGTGGAGGTTGCAATGAGCCAAGATCCTGCCACTGCACTCCAGCCTGGGTGACAGAGCAAGACTCTGTCTCAAAAAAAGAAAAAGAAAAGTTTTAAGCACCAGGCGTAAGGTGTGCAGATTGCCACTTAAGCCTTCCTGGCTTAAAACTTTACTGTCTACACACTGGCATTTGGGCAATTGGATAAATAGGATTATAAATGTGAACTCTGTTGTTTTAAGGCCTCTGAGCTCACTGTGTATGATGTTGCAAGCTAAAAATTTCTCAGTTCCTGGGCCCACTTTTCTCTTTTTTCTACCTCTGTCCTTCCATTTATTATACATTGGTTTCTTCATTCTTTTATTCTTTCCAGAAACATTTATTCATTCTCTACTTTGTGTCAGCAGTGTTAGGCATTGGGAATACACAGATAATTATCTGTAAGACATTGTCCCTTGATCGAGGAGATCATTATAACAGAGGACACAGACATATCAAAAAATAATATTAGCCAGATGCAGTGGCACATGCCTGTAGTCTCAGCTACTCAGGAGGCCGAGACAGGAGGATTGCTTAAACCCAGGAGTTCAAGGCCAGCCTAAGCAACATACTGAGACCCTGTCAGTCAGTCAGTCAACCGATCAATACGTACACTGTGATCAGTGATATGTAAGGTTTGTACAAAGACTATGAGAACATAGAATGATTGGTTTTACCCAGTGGAACTTTCAGAATTATATAAATTGTGAGCGTCAAAAGAGATAATATAGGAAAGCATTTCATAAATAGTAAATCCCCATATAAACGTAAGATATCATTACTATCAACAATATCCTAGACCCAGGGAGGAAACAAGGTATTAGCTTTGTTTAGCACTGTGGAGGTAGGCAAAGGGCATCGTTGTTCACCCTTCTTTTGGGCTGGGGAAGCCTAAGGGGCTCAGACTTGTCCTTTACCAAGGTGATTGTGAAGAACCTGTCATCAGGAACCCGAGTGGTGCTCAAGTCACACTATGGCTATGAGGTGGAAGAGGTGAAAATCCTAGGAAAGGAACGTTACTTGGTGGCCCACACATCAGACACACTGCTGCTGGGGGACCTGAACACTAATCGGCTTAGTGAGGTAGGAACCAAAATTGATGGTAGGGTGGGGAATAGGGCATCTTGGCTTAATACTTGTGGGGACCCAAAATCCCTTCTGTCCGTGAGAAGTTCTAACATTCTGGTGTAGGGGACCTGGTTTCAGGGAAGGAGACCCAGGAAGTTATAATCTCAGAGTATGAATCACCATATTTGGACTGTTTTTATGCCATCTCTCAGAAACATCTCTCTGGTTTCTCTCAGGGACCAGAGCAAATTCTGATATAGCACCTCTTTTGTGTAGTGCCAAAGCCTATGTAAATATGATCTTTCCGCTTCCCAACCTGTCATTCTTTCGGCATTATCTTGGGTATTTATCCACGTTGCTTCTTAAGTCTTCTCCCATTGCAGATAGCCTGGCAAGGATCTGGTGGCAATGAGAAGTATTTCTTTGAAAATGAGAATGTGAGTAGAACTTGATTCACTATCACCATCTCGATAAGCCTCCTTCTAGCTTCTGTGTCATAAAGATGGCAAGTTGCAAGGGATAGGGAAACAGCAGATAAATGGGAGGATGAAATTGGCAGGGTAAGAGAGCAAGGAGAAAAGTGGTAGTCACCTGGAACTGACAGTACATCTCCCACTACTGTTTTTCTTCATGTAGCCTTTCCACCATATAACAACTCCATTTTTCCCAGGTATGCATGATCTTCAATGCCGGAGAGCTAACCCTGGTGGAATATGGGAATAATGACACCTTGGGTTCCGTACGCACTGAATTCATGAACCCCCACCTCATCAGGTACCCTCACAAGATTCTCTAAATCCCTGAAACCCAAAATAATTCCTTCTGGACTCCTAAATTCTGCGTCCTCCAGTTAATCTAAAAGATTCAGCCAGGCGTGATGGCTCACGCCTATAATCCCAGCACTTTGGGAGGCAGAGGCAAGCAGATTACTTGAGTCAAGGAGTTCAAGAGCAGCCTGGGCAACATGGTGAAACCCCCTCTCTACTAAAAATACAAAAAATTATCCAGGCATGGTGGCACACCCCTGTAGTCCCAGTTACTCAGGAGGCTGAGGTGGGAGAATCACCTGGAGCTTAGGAAGTTGAAGTTGTAGTGAGCCGTGATCACACCACTGCACTACAGCTTTGGCAACCAGAGTGAGACCCTGTCTCAAAATAAATAAATAAATAAAAGCTTCATCCCATATGGTACTTCAGAGCCTTTAATAAACATCCCAGCTACCTCAGCCCATTTTGCCTTACCTCGCCCTTCATGTTTCAGTGTTCGTATTAATGAGAGGTGTCAGCGAGGAACAGAAGATAATAAGAAATTGGCTTATCTTATTGATATTAAGACTATTGCTATAGGTGAGTAAGACTCTCTCATAATTTTAATAACAAAATAGATGTTTATATCACACTTCCATACCACAGGATTGTGTTCAGTGGGGAATGCAGGAATCTGAGAAGCACCAGGTAAATAGTAACCCCACATGTACAGTGGATATATATGAAATGTTTAAGTCAATATGTGTGCATCTGTACCTGGATATCTAGATATAAAAACAAAGGTGCAGGCCAGGCATAGTTACTCATGCTTGTAATACCAGCAGTTTGGAAGGGCAAGGCAGGAGGATCATTTGAGCCCAGTAGTTCAAGGCTGCAGTGAGCCATGATTGTGCCACTGCACTCCAGCCTAGATGATGGAGTAAGACCCCATCTCTTAAAACAAAAACAAAAACAAATCCCAAAGGTCCATATAATTATTCATGTTCTCTAGACATATATCTTAGGGTTGGCAAATTGTGAGTGGTAGAGAAGGCCCATTAAATTTATGAATTTTCCTGTTTAGACTTCATAGAATCATAGACTGTTAGAACTGGAAGAGGTCTTATTTTTTGTATAGTTTATCATTGGTAACTAATAATGACAGAAACTTTTTTGCATTTCACAATTATCATGAAATGTTTCAAGCATAAAAAATAGTATAGATTGCATTACCTATACAATGTAGCTGTTAAAAATGGGGCTCTGGGCCAGGCACAGTGGCTCACACCTGTAATCCCACCACCACTTTGGGAGGCTGAGGCGGGCGGGTTGCTTGAGCTCAGGAGTTTGAGATCAGCCTAGGCAATGTGGTGAGACTCTGTCTCTATGAAAAAAGAAATTAATTAAATTAAAAAAAAAAAAAAAAGAATGGGGCTCTGGAGTCAAACCGTCTCACTTCTCTACCTGTGTGATCTTAGGAAGTTACTTCATCTTTCTAATATCTCGGTTTCCTACAAAATAGGGATAAAAATAGTACCTACTTTATATGAAATACACTTATCCCTGGTACATAGTAATAAATGTTAGCTATTAATAATAATGATATTTTTCTTGCTTTGGCAGTACATATATTAAAATTGGAATGATAAAGAGAAGATTAGCATGGCCCCATGCAAGGATGACACACAAATTTATGAAGCTTTCCACTTTAAACCAATTTTTTTGAAAGAAGATATTATCACTTGTTTATTCATACCCAGTTCTGTCAAATCCTGATATTTTGTTATATTTACGTTGAATCATTTTATATCCTCCCTCTTATTGATGGGCATTTAAGTTGCTGATTTTTCACTATTACAGTGATTTGGTTCTCTGAGTTCCACGCCTAGAATGGAACTGCTAAATCATAGAGGACCTGTGTCTTCAACTTCACTAAATATTTCCAAATTGTTCTCTAAAAAAGTTATACCAATTTCTATTCCCACCAGCAGTTAGAGTTTCTATTGTCCGACATCTTCTGTAATACTTGAAATTGCCTGACTTCATAATTTGGCTTAAACATGATCTATATAAAATTATATCTCTATATTAATTTCATATATAATAATTATTGACCATTTATATTTCTTCTTCTGTGAATTGCTAGTTCCTATCTCTTATCCATTTTTAAAATCAGAGTGTCTCGGCCGGGCGCCGGTGGCTCAAGCCTGTAATCCCAGCACTTTGGGAGGCCGAGACGGGCGGATCACAAGGTCAGGAGATCGAGACCATCCTGGCTAACACGATGAAACCCCATCTCTACTAAAAAAATACAAAAAACTAGCCGGGCGAGGTGGCGGGCGCCTGTAGTCCCAGCTACTCGGCAGGCTGAGGCAGGAGAATGGCATGAACCTGGGAGGCGGAGCTTGCAGTGAGCCGAGATCTGGCCACTGCACTCCAGCCTGGGCAACAGAGCAACACTCCGTCTCAAAAAAAAAAAAAAAAAAAAAATCAGTGTCTCTTCCTCATTGATTTGAAGTCTTTGCATATGCTTGTTTAGACTTTGGTGGTTATTTGCATTGCAGATATTTTTGCCTTAGCCTGTGGCTTGTCTTTTCTCTTCTTTTGGGAGTCTTTCACTGTTCAGACATTTTCACTTTAAAATAGTCCATTTTTTTCACTTAAAAAAAATTAGTTTGAGGCCGGACACAGTGGCTTACGCCTGTAATCCCAGCACTTTGGGAGGCCAAGGCAGGCGGATCACTTGAGGTCAGGAGTTCGAGAATAGCCTGGCCAATATGGTGAAACCCCATCTCTGCTAAAAATGCAAAAATTAGCCGGGCATGGTGAAGGGCACCTGTAATCCCAGCTACTCGGAAGGCTAAGGCAGGAGAATTGCTTGAACCGGGGAGGCAGAGATTGCAGTGAGCTGAGATTGCGCCACTGCGCTCCAGCCTGGGCAATAAGAGTGAAACTCTGTCTCCAAAAAAAAAAAAAAAAAAGTGTGTGTGTGTGTGTATATATATATATATAGTTTGTGATGCTTTAGGTCTTATTTAAGAAATCCTCCATCCTGGCTAACACGGTGAAACCCCGTCTCTACTAAAAATACAAAAAACTAGCCGGGCGTGGTGGCGGCGCCTGTAGTCCCAGCTACTTGGGAGGCTGAGGCAGGAGAATGGCGTGAACCCGGGAGGCGGAGCTTGCAGTGAGCTGAGATCCGGCCACTGCACTCCAGCCTGGGGAGACAGAGCGAGACTCCGTCTCAAAAAAAAAAAGAAAAGAAATCCTTTCCTATTCCCTCCTATATTTTAACATTTTTAAATTTTGCTTTTCACCTGGAATTTGTTTTATGTATAATGTGGGTAGGGATCTAATTTTATTTTATTTTTCCATATGTTTAACCATTTGTTGAAAGTCCATTCTTCACCCTCTAATTTGTAATGCAATCTGTCATAAATCAAGTTTCCATATACATATGAGTCTATTCTTAAAGTAGTTGCACATTTCATGAATATTATATTTCACATGAGGTTTCTGCACTCAGAAATGTAGGTATCTATAATGGAAACAATAATGTAGACCAAGAGGCCTAAGATTCCAGCAGCAAAAATGAGTTGTGAGAACTTGGACAAGCAATTTCACTCCGTAGGTCTCATTTTCTTTTTTTTTTTTTTTTTTGAGATGGAGTCTTGCTCTGTTGCCCAGGCTGGAGTGCAGTGGCCGGATCTCAGCTCACTGTAAGCTCCGCCTCCCAGGTTTACGCCATTCTCCTGCCTCAGCCTCCTGAGTAGCTGGGACTACAGGCGCCCACCACCTCGCCCGGCTAGTTTTTTTTTTTTGTATTTTTTAGTAGAGACGGGGTTTCACCGGGTTAGCCAGGATGGTCTCGATCTCCTGACCTTGTGATCCGCCCGTCTCGGCCTCCCAAAGTGCTGGGATTACAGGCTTGAGCCACCGCGCCCAGCCGGTCTCATTTTCAATGTATGTAAAATGACAGAGTTCAAGGCCAGGTATGGTGGCTCATGTCTGTAATCCCAGTACTTTGAGAGGCCGAGGCGGGTGGATCACCTGAGGTCAGGAGTTCGAGACCAGCCTGACCAATGTGGTGAAACCCTATCTCTACTAAAAATACAAAAATTAACTGGGCATGGTGGCGGGTACCTATAATCCCAGCTACTCAGGAGGCTGAGGCAGGAGAATCGCCTGAATCTGAGAGGCGGAGGTTACAGTGAGCCAAGATGGTGCCACTGCATTCCAGCTGGGTAAGAAGAGTGAAACTCTGTCTTGGGGGGAAAAAAAAAAGAGTTCCTCTCTTAACTTTTTTGGGCTATCAACCCTTTGGAGTACCTAAAATCGTAGACCTTCTCAGAGAAAAATATATACTATACACACATAATTTTATGTATAATTTCAGGGTTCTCAGGAGTTAGGGTCCTTGCTACTCTAGAACTCTGATTCTTCTTATAATTGGGGCATTAAAATATGGCTTTATCATTTTCCTTTTTTTTTTTTTTTTTGAGACTGTCTTGCTCTGTCGTCCAGGCTGGAGTGCAGTGGCGTGATATTGGCTTACTGCAGCCTCTGCCTCCTGGGTTCAAGCGATTCTCTTGCCTCAGCCTCCCAAGTAGCTGGGACTACAGGCGCCCACCACCACATCCAGCTAATTTTTTTTGTATTTTTAGTAGAGACAGGGTTTCACCACATTGGCCAGGCTGGTCTCCAAATCCTAACCTCAGGTGATCTGCCCACCTCGGCCTCCCAAAGTGCTGAGATTGCAGGCGTGAGCCACCATGCCCAGCCAATTTTACTTTTTAATTAAAGGAAGATTGTTTTTTAAATTGGTCTTCACAATTATAGACAGCAGCAGACATTTGGTCCTTAGCTTAAGCATATATAACAAAGTGAGGCACATTGTTCGTTAATAATGGATATCACTAAAACTTATAAGTAGGCTTTGACCAAGAGACTCCCTGAAAGCATCCCAGCCAACCCTAATTGGTCTGCTCTAAATGTGATAGTTTCTGATATTGTCTACAAGATTCAAATCAAACTAAAATATTCATCCTCTGCAGTGACCAGCCTAACTTTAGTCAGAGGTTTGTCTGCGTGCCTTCCCCACCATCCACCCTTGCAGTGCTCTTACACAGTAGGCATTCAAATTTGCAGGTAACTTCTTAGAGCATATGACCATCAAGGTCATTTATTCATCAGCCTTGTCTCACTGCTGTGTTGTATCAGGCTTATCTTTAATGTGCTCAGTGCTGCCTTCGAGGGGATTCGATGAGTAGGAGAAGCCTCTTGCTCAATAGTTCTAGTCTGCTCTGAGGTAACTCCGTAAGTCCCAAAGTGACATTTCTGTGGGTCTGGACCTTTTGAGTTAACAACATAGTTGAACAAAACTTCTACAATTCTAAAAGAGACCCAGCTTCCTACACTTCCTATCAAAATTATGTGTGTTGGCCACACTATGTACATGTGTGGAATCTCTCTTCTTAACCCTGTCTCCTTTATTCTATAGTGGATCTGATTGGTGGCTACAACATTGGCACCGTGAGCCATGAGAGCCGCGTGGATTGGCTGGAACTTAATGAGACTGGACACAAGCTCCTCTTCAGGGACCGGAAACTTCGTGTGAGAAGAGCTACTAAGGCCTTAGGCATTGGCTGGACCACAGAGGGTGTGAGACAAGCTGCTACCAGGGACTGAGGGAGGCAGGATGGAGCATGTTGTCTTTGCTGTGTCATCAGCATAGCAGAAGGCACAGAAGAATCAACATTCTCTGTAGCTGATACCGAAATCCATCCTTTATTACCTCTTTTTTTTTTTTTTTTTTTTTTTTTTTTGGAGACAGAGTCTCACTCTGTCACCCAGGCTGGAGTGCAGTGGTATGATCTCGCCTCACTGCAACCCCTGCCTCCCAGGTTCAAGCGATTCTCCTGCCTCAGCCTCCCATCTGCCTCAGATGGTGTAGCAGGGACTATAGGCACATGCCACCACACCTAGATAATTTTTGTATTTTTAGTAGAGATGGGTTTTCACCATGTTGGTCAGGCTGGTCTCAAACTCCTGACCTCAGGTGATCTGCCCGCCTCAGCCTCCCAAAGTGCTGGGATTACAGGTGTGAGCCACCACGCCCAGCCATCCTATATTACCTCAGAGGTGATTGTATTATGGCAACAAAGTCAAGAAGGGAGCTTGGAAGTTGGTGTCTCTTACTGTTCAGTCTGTGCCCTCAGGAAACTTCCTTAACCCTGCATTCCTCCTGCTCATGCCTAGCTGACCTTCACCTAGACCTGCTGTCCAGTGCTTTTCAGCCACACTTATCTGATGGCACGAACTGGCTGGAGGACAGCCTCTTCGTCCCTCATTGATTCTCATCCCAATATGGTAGCACCAGAGTGTTCAACCTCAGATCAAAGAGACAACCTGATGATTTTAATTTCAGTGAAAGCCACATCACAACTTTCCAGATAATTTAATTTTTCTAGTGGCCTGCCATTTGTAATCCAAGTTGGTAACTCTGGCCCAGAGTTATTTCAAGAAGGAAAGTCTGACCTTCACCTAACTTAAAATTCCTGGGATGTAGATCTTTGTTCTGTGGGCCATCTCTTACTTGACCAGAGTTAGGATATACCAGCTCAGCAGAAAGCAGATCAGTAAGCTTTGAAATGCAGCATGAACCTGAGTGGTGGGTTAGCTCACCACATCTCACCATTAAGGAAATAGTCAAAAGCAAGAGACAGCCCCACATCCCCTTCTAATTGTGTTATCTGCCTCTTCTTTCTTCAGTTGCATCTATATGATATTGAAAGCTGCTCTAAGACGATGATCCTCAACTTCTGCTCCTACGTGCAGTGGGTCCCAGGAAGTGATGTGCTGGTAGCTCAGAACCGAAACAGCCTGTGTGTGTGGTACAACATTGAGGCACCTGAGAGAGTCACCATGTTCACTATTAGGGTATGTTGGACACTAGGGGCCCTCAGATGTGATATTGAGCTGATTAATTAGAGCCATGAGGAGACTCTCAAGGCTGCTTGGTTTTCTGTGTCCACCACCCTTAATCTCTGTGATAGAATTGGCAAATGAAGCTTAGACTTATGGACTAACACCCAGAACCATCCTTTTTCAGATTCCTGACATTATATTAGACCCTTGGAGTATGGGTTCATTACAGTGGCCCTGGGAAGTCACCAGGTCATAATATGGAGATCCCTCTAGGCTGGAAATCCCTGATAGGAGAGGCAGTTCTAATGTCATCTCCTTCTGTGCTGATTCTCCGTTATAAGCCATGCAAAGTGCCTTTTTTTCTTAAATTACAGATCAGATCTTCTCTCCTATCCTACCACAACATCACACATAGCCGGTAGTCTTCCAAAATCTGGGGGGAGCCAGAGAAAACAAGAGAGGCAGGCTCCTATGCTAGACTAGGATGACTGGTGTGTGTATGGGTAGAGCGCTTGATGCTTTCTTTTTGTCCTTTTCCATACCTTTTTTTATCTCCTTTTTGCCTCATTTTAAACTGATTAGGGTCTAAAATTTATTTGTTTAGTTCTTTCTTTCTTTTTATCTCTCTCTCTCTTTCTCTCCTTCTCTCTTTTACTCTCTCTTCTCTGTTTTCTTTTTTTTTCTCTCTCTCTCTATTCTTTCTTTCTGAGACAGGGTCTCACACTATCTCCCAGGCTGGAGTGCAGTGATACAGTCATAGCTCATTGCAACCTCAACCTCCTGGGCTCAACCAATCCTCCTGCCTCAGCCTTCTGTATAGCTAGGACTACAGGTGCATGCCACCATGTCTGGCTAATTCTGTCCTTTCTTTAAACACTTTTTTTTTTTTACATTTTGGGTTTGAAAGTTATATATCCTATTTCTGTAGAGGCTACCTTGAAAGTTTTAACGTGTACTTAAATGAACAAAGTCTAAAGTTAATCAGCATCTAACCACCCCCTCCCCTGCAAACAATACAAGGACTTTAAAAGACTTTAACTTTCATCTCCTCCCCTTTGTCATTTTTGTCCAGTATTTTAGTTCTAATCTTACTTTGTCCCCAAAGATAGGCATGATTATTTTATTTTATTTGAGACAGAGTCTCTCTGTCTCAAATAAAATAAAATAGACAGAGTCTCTCTGTCACCCAGGCTGGGGTGCAGTGGCGCGATCTTGGCTCACTGCAACCTCCGTCTCCTGGGTTCAAGAGAGTCCTCTGCGTCAGCCTCCCAGGTAGCTGGGATTACAGGAACCCATCATCACGCCCAGCTAATTTTTGTACTTTTAGTAGAGATGAGGTTTTGCCATGTTGGCCAGGCTGATCTCGAACTCCTGACCTTAGGTGATCCACCCGCCTCGGCCTCCCAAAGTGCTGGGATTACAGGCATGAGCTACCACGCCCTGCCTGATTATTTTATCAGACAGGATTCATTTAGATTTACCATCAAAGTACCAGTTCCTTTGTTTACCTTTTCTTGCAATGCCAGTCTTCTCTCTGGAATAACTTTTCTTCTTCCTGAAGAATGTTATTTAGAAGTTTTTTTGTTTCTGTTTCTTTGTTTTTTGAGACAGGGTCTCACTCTGTTGCCCAGGCTGGAGTGCAGTGGCATGATCTTGGCTCATTGCAACCTCCACCTCCCAAGTTCAGGTGATTCTCCCACCTCAGCCTCCTGAGTAGCTGAGATTACAGGCATGTGCCACCTCGCCCAGCTAATTTTTATACTTTTAGTAGAGATGGGTTTCACCATGTTGGCCAGGCTGGTCTCAAACTCCTGACCTCAAGTGATCTGCCTCCGTCGGGCTCCCAAAGTGCTGGGTTTACAGACATGAGCCACTGTGCCCAGCCTTATTTAGAAATTTCTTTAGTGAAAGATGACAAATTTTCAGTTTTTCATTATCTGAACATGTTTCTATTTAGCCTTTGTTCTGAAAAGATGCTTGGACTCAGTACCCAGTTCCAGATTGACAGTTAATTTTTCTTAATTTATAAATGTTGTCTCATTGATTGACTTCCATTGCTGTTCTGAAAAATTTATCAGCAGCCATTTCTGTACAGGTGATCTATCTTTTCTCTTTGGTTTCTTTTTTTTTTTTTCCTTTTTTTTTTTTGAGACGGAGTCTTGCTGTGTTGCCCAGGCTGGAGTGCAGTGGCGCGATCTGTCGCCCACGCTGGTGTGCAGTGGCGTGATCTTGGCTCACTGCAAGGTCCGCCTCCCAGGTTCATGCCATTCTCCTGCCTCAGCCTCCCGAGTAGCTGGGACTACAGGTGCCTGCCACCATGCCTGGCTAATTTTTTGTATTTTTAATAGAGATGGGGTTTCACCGTGTTAGCCAGGATGGTCTCAATCTCCTGACCTCGTGATCTGCCCGCCTCGGCCTCCTAAAGTGCTGGGATTACAGGCGTGATCCACTGTGCCTGGCCTCTCTTTGGTTTCTTTTAAAGTCTTCTTTTTTAGGGCTGGGTACAGTGGCTTACGCCTGTAATTCTAGCACTTTGGTGAGGCTGAGATAGGCAGATCACTTGAGGCCTGGAGTTCAAGACCAGCCTGGCCAACATGACGAAACCCCATCTCTACTAAAAAGAATAAAAATTAGCCGGGCATGGTGGCGCTTTCCTGCAATCCTGCCTACTTGAGAGGCGAGGCATGAGAATCGCTTGAACCTGGGAGGCAAAGGTTGCAGTGAACCAAGGTTGTACCACTGCTCTCTAGCCTGAACGACAAAGTGAGACTCTGTCTCAGAAAAAAAAAAAAAATCTTCTCTTTTTCTTAGGTGTTTTGAAGTTTCACTACAATGTGTCTAGATTTTTTTTTTTTTTTTTTTGAGACGGAGTCTTTCTCTGTCACCCAGGCTGGAGTGCAGTGGCACGATCTTGGTTTACTGCAACCTCTACCTCCCGGGTTCAAGCGATTCTCCTGCCTCAACCTCCTAAGTAGCTGGGACTATAGGCACGTGCCACCACACCTGGCTAATTTTTTGTATTTTTAGTAGAGATGGAGTTTCACCGTGTTGGCCAGGGTGGTCTCAGTCTCCTGACCTTGTGATCCGCCTGCCTTAGCCTCCCAAAGTGCTGGGATTATAAGCATGAGCCACTGCACCCAGCCATAAATTTTTAAAATTTATCCTGCTTAGTATAGATCGTGTTTCTTATATTTATGAATACACGTATTTTCATCACTCTTGGAAGTTTCTCAGTTATTATCTCTTCGAACATTGCTTCTCCTCAGCTATTCTCTAGTCTCTTCGTCAGAACTCTAGTTAGGCAAATGTTAGATTTCTTGTTTTGCATTTTTAATTTATCTTTCATAGTTTCTTTCTTCCTGCTCCATGCTCCATGCTCAGGTTTTTTGTTTTGTTTTGTTTTGTTTCAATTTTCTGTAAAGACAAGTTCTCATTGTGTTTCCCAGGCTGGTCTCAAACTCCTGGTCTCAAGCAATCCTCCCGCCTCAGCCTCCAAAAGTGCTGGGATTACAGGCATGAGCCACTGCATCTGGCCTCTGGATAATTTCTTTAGATCTGTTTCGATTCATTAGTTTGCTAATCTGCTACTAATCATTGTCTAATCTGCTATTTAAACTGTACATTGAGGTTTTTACTTCAAACATTAAATATTTCTTTAAGTTTTATTTGATTATTTCTCCAGTCTGCCTGGTCATATTGATAATTTCTTGTTCCTTGCTTAATTTTTCATTTCATCTTTTAAGGTATTTAGGTGCTTCATAAATAATCATTTTATATTCCATAACTGGGCTTAAAAACAAAAACAAAACAAAACAAAAAACAGGGTCTCACTTTGTCACCCAGGCTGTGCGGCGGCATGATCACGGCTCACTGCGTGCGCAAACTCCCGGGCTCAAGTGATCCTCTCACCTTAGCCTCCTGAATAGCTGGGACTACAGGCACATGCAACCACACCCAGATATTTTAATGTCTGAAATTCTTGAAGGTCTAAAACTGTTGTTTGTAGTTGTTATTTACTGTTTCATAGTGGTTGGTTTCCTTGGGGTTTTTTTTTTTTTTTTTTTTTTATTGTGAGCTCATGTTGCTTTGAATGTATTCTTTTGGAATCCTGAGGGCCTAAAATGGATATGTTTTCCTCCAGTGGTGATTCGGTCTTGTTTCTGCAGGAATCAGGCATATTAATTATCTGTAACCATTTATTTTGTTCCCTTTACTGAAGAGTGGATCCCAGGTTTAATTAAGGATTTTCAAATTCAGCCTCCCCATCCTGTTGGGGGGCCTGAGGTTTATTCTCCTGACACTGCATTTGCTTTCAGGACAACTGTACCTTCTCCGTTTGCTCACTTTCCTTTTTTTCTTGCTCAGGATTTTAGCTTATTGACCTTTTTCTTTCTGTCTGTCTTTTTTTGAGAGAGAAGGGTAGGATATGGGTAGGGAATTCTTCAAGTAAGTGAAGCAATGCATTAAAAGTGATTTCTTCAAGTAAGCCCAAGCAATGCATTAAAAAGTATGTTCCAGGTTCAAGTCATATTTTAACGAGAGAACCCTTAAGAATATCTACTCTCATGGTACTGCTGGAAGCAGAAGTGAATGCCACACTTTGTACCTCCAGGAGTTGGCGCTGTCATAGTTAGGAGTATACTTTAACCCAAGGATATTGCTATAAATGAAGTATTTTTTTATGCTTGAGAGAAACTAAAATGTTAGGAAAATCAGGGCCGCTGTGACTTTCTTGACTACTGATTGGGTTGGATGAGGGTGGGTCTTTTCTACAATTGATTCAGTGGAAACTAATCTGAAATTGGGGTGGGGTGAACTTTTACAGGGTGATGTTATAGGTCTGGAGCGGGGCGGGGGAAAGACCGAGGTGATGGTGATGGAAGGTGTGACTACTGTTGCCTACACACTGGATGAGGGCCTCATCGAGTTTGGAACAGCCATTGATGATGGCAACTACATCCGGTGAGAGGCTGGCCAATAACCTGGGAGGTGGTGGGAAAGTCTGGTTCTGAGAGGGGAGGACCTGGGGTGGGGTGTAAAACTGGCCAGCACTGATAAGGATCCAGTGATCCTGGGAGGCGATGAGACAAAGATGGCTCTTCTCCCTCCCCTTGCCCCATCACCAGTATTCTGCTGTATCTTCCTAGCCCATTCCTTATTCATTATGCTTTGCTTCCTTCCCTTTCCAGGGCAACAGCCTTCTTAGAGACTCTGGAAATGACCCCAGAAACAGAGGCAATGTGGAAAACCTTGAGTAAACTGGCACTAGAGGCAAGGCAACTACACATTGCGGAGAGGTGAGCTAGACGTGTAGAACAGAGGTGCCAGGTAGCTAGGAGGGATGACCACATGAGTATTTTCCCTGTGGGCTGCTCCAATCCAGTGTTAAGGTACTCCCTACCTTCCCACTGCCAGCAAATAACATAGAGCCCTTCTGCAGTACAATATTCCAAACACTCTCCCATCCTAGATTATAAGAGTATGCCTTGACCGGGTGTGGTGGCTCACGCCTGTAATCCCAGCACTTTGGGAGGCCGAGGCAGGCAGATCACAAGGTCAGGAGTTTGAGACCAGCCTGGCCAACATGGTGAAACCCCATCTCTACTAAAAATACAAAAATTAGCCAGGCGTATTGGCGGGCGCCTGTAATCCCAGCTACTGAGGAAGCTGAGGCAGAAGAATTGCTTGAACCCAGGAGGCAGAGGTTGCAGTGAGCTGAGATGGCGCCACTGCACTCCAGCCTGGGCGACAGAGCAAGACTCCGTCTCAAAAAAAAGAGTATGTCTTAGCTGGGCACAGTGGCTCATGCCTATAATCCTAGCACTTTGGGAGGGTGAGGCAGGCAGATCACTTAAAGCCAGGAGTTTGAGAGCAGCCTGGCCAACATGGCGAAAACCCAGCTCTACTAAAAATACAAAAATTAGCCGGGCATGGTGGTGCACACCTGTGGTCCCAGCTATTCAGGAGGCTGAGGCACAGGAATCACTTGAACCCGGGAGGCAAAGGTTGCAGTGAGCTGAGATCATGCAACTGCACTCCAGCCTGGCTGACAAGCGAGACCGTATCTCAAAAAAAGAAAAAGTGAAAAAACAAGAGTATGTCTTTTATTATTTTTACTGCCCCTTCTTGTAACTAGGTTCCCCTTAACATTTTTTTACTATTCTTACCCTTCAATCCATGCGTATGTGTATAATTGAGGTTTGGTATAGGAGTGTAGTTCACAGGACAAACTTGGGACTCCAGACTCCTTTAGTTCAAATCTTGGTTCCAATTACCAACTTGTATAACCATAGAGAGGTTATTTGACCTTCCCAAACCTTGGCTTCTTGATTTTCTCCATGTAGACTAGGATAATAATAGTATTTGCCTCATATGATGATAAAGAAGATGGTAAGGATATTGGTAGTGAAGGAGTGATGAAAGAATCTGTGCAAAGTGCTCAGTAAATGTCATCTGCTGCCATTTTGGCTAGGAATCATCCTTGATCCCATTTTGTCCACACTTCCCACGTGTAGATTATCAGCAAGTCCTAACGATTCTGTCTTCAAAACACATCCTGATGTCTCCATCCTCATGCAGACCACTGCCATCTCCCACCTGCAGTATTGCACAGCCTCTTAGTCTCACTGATACTATTTCTTGTACCCCTACCATCTATTCATCCCAGAGCAGCTGAGGTCACTTTTTAAACATAGATTGTGTCATTTTCACGACTGGAACCTTCCATTAGCTTACTGTTTTACTTACTATAAAACCCAAACTCCTTGTATGGCCTTACCCCTGAAGTTTTTTGACCTCTGCTTCTTTCTCATGCCAGTCTCCTACTTGGCCATTAGTCTCCAACCACACTGGCATCCTTCTGGCTCTGTGAGCGTGCCAAGCTCACACCTGCTATAGGCCTTTACACTAGCTGTTCCCTCTCCAGGAATGACTTTTCCCCATCCTGCCATGACTGGCTTTTTCTTGTATTCAGGTCTCAGCTCAAATGTCAATTCATCAGAGAGACCTTCTCCAACTACCAAGTTAAGTGGCCCCTTCAGTCACTATCTATAACGGGTGTCCAATCTTTTGGCTTCCCTGAGCCACATCGGAAGAATTATTATCTTGGGGCCACACATAAAATATACTAACACTAATGATAGCTGATGGGCTTAAAAAAAAAAAAAAAAAAGAATCACAAAAAAATCTCATAATGTTTTAAGAAAGTTTATGAATTTGTGTTGGGCCACATTCAAAGCCATCTTGGGCCATGGGTTGAACAAGTTTGATCTATAATATTACATTATTTTATTTTTTATTATCTCCAATTTTACTAATTATTTGTCTCCACCAGAATGGAAGTTCTCAGAGAGCAAAGCCCTCATCTTCCTTAGTCTCTGTATGTCTCCAGTGACAAGCACATTGCCTGGCACATCATAGATGCACATCAATTTGTATTTGCTGAACCAATGAATTAATGATGATTCTATAATAATATTACTATCAATGTCATTGTTTCCATGCCATAGGTGCTTTTCTGCTTTGGGCCAAGTAGCAAAAGCTCGATTCCTGCATGAGACCAATGAGATTGCAGATCAAGTGTCCCGGGAATATGCAAGTATTATGCTCCTGATTCATTCTGTCTGTCTCCCAAGCTGATTTCTCTTAGTATTCAGCCCCATGATTTCTAGCTTTCCAGCCATCCCTAGTTTCCTTTACCCTGCCCACCCTACCTCTACCCTCAAGTCAGACCGTTTCAGAATTGCTTTTGCTAAACCTCAAACCTTTAAGCTCCATGAAGTGTTTTACCTTCCCAAGTCTTTTGTTTTCTCCATCCTTCTGGCCTTCCAAATTCAGCCCTCACAGACAGAATAGCAGCACCTACAGAAAAACCAGAACCTCCTTTTTCCCCCACAGGGCGGAGAAGGAACAGACTTTTATCAGGTCCGAGCACGTCTAGCCATGCTGGAAAAGAACTACAAACTGGCCGAAATGATCTTTTTGGAACAGGTAATAGGTAAAGAGAGACAGGTTGGAAGAGGGGATACGAGGGAAAAAGAAGGAAAAGGGGATGCAAACTCAAGGGAGGAAAGCATGCTGGTAAGCTAGGCTTGCAAAGGTTTGGTGAAAACTTTCGAAGAGGTTTATGTAGTTAATTTCACCCCTTCCTTAACTTCCTCCTCTTGTGTTAGTCCTTACTTTTCTAGACAAACTTCCTTCTTTGGCCTTTGATTACTACTTTCTTTCATACGCAGTCTACTACCTCCCCTCTAGTCCAGAGCCTGTCTTTGCAGTTCTTGTGCATAGGGGTAGATCCAGGTTTTGTGGGCCGGAAGCTTATACAATTTGAGGAGCTCTCTTTAAGAACAGTTGCCTTAGGCCGGGTGTGGTGGTTCACGCCAGTAATCCCAGCGCTTTGGGAGGCTGAGGCAGGTGGATCACATGAGGTCATGAGTTCAAGACCAGCCTGGCCAACATAGTGAAACCCCATCTCTACTAAAAATACAAAAAATTAGCCAGGCATGGTGGTGCATGCGTGTAATCCCAGCTACTTGGGAGGCTGAGGTGGGAGAATCGCTTGAGCCAAGGAAGCGGAGGTTGCAGTGAGCTGAGATCGCACCACTGCACTTCAGCCTCAGCAACAGAGTGAGACTCCATCTCAAAAAAAAGAACAGTTGCCTTGGAAAGGGCCTGTGCAAATAAGGAGGCCTGAAGCTTAAGCTTCTTTTAGTTTCCCAATATTTCTGCTGGTATAGTAGTTAAAAGGTAAGGCTTTTGGTCCTCATGTGCTGGCATCATAGCCAGGCTGAGGAGAGCTTGCTGCTTTCTGATCCTCATATCTTTCTGGCATCCCTCTCCGCTCTGCCTTTTTCCCCTAGAACGCTGTGGAGGAGGCCATGGGCATGTACCAGGAGCTACACCGTTGGGATGAGTGTATCGCTGTGGCTGAAGCCAAGGTACCTGTTTTGTCTTCTCCACAGTTGTTGAGAATTTGGTTCTGCCAATTTCAAAAACCTTCTTTTGTCAAGGAGGCCATAGAAACCAGAACAGGGTTGGGGCTTGGACTTGACATGGTGAGGAGTTAGGATACTACTGACCCAGGAGCACTCCCCTTGTTATAGAGGGATTGGAGAAGCATGGGAGGCAGAAGAGTAGGAAGGGGGATGTGACTTCTAGTTCTCCTCTGTGTGTGTCCAGGGGCACCCAGCCCTAGAGAAGCTACGCCGTAGTTACTACCAGTGGCTTATGGACACACAGCAGGAGGAGCGAGCAGGTGAACTACAGGAGAGCCAAGGGGATGGGCTAGCAGCCATCAGCCTCTACCTCAAAGCTGGGCTCCCTGCCAAAGCTGCTCGGCTGGTGCTGACCCGAGAGGAACTGCTAGCCAACACAGAGCTGGTAGAACACATCACTGCAGCCCTTATCAAGGGGGAACTCTACGAAAGGGTATGCTGGCTTCCTTTTCCTAGCCCTTATGTCCAGGAGCTCAGGACCCTTCCCTCACCCAGAGGAGTCTTGGGGTGCAGAGTACTTCCTGACTGCTGGTGTTCCCTTGTTTTTGGAGCTAATACTTAGTTCTTTGTGTTGTAGGGGTATCATAGTAATGTGCTATGTGTTAACAGGCAGGTGATCTCTTTGAGAAGATTCACAATCCACAGAAGGCCCTGGAGTGCTACCGTAAAGGCAACGCATTCATGAAAGGTACTAGCCACCTATGAGCCATCCTTTACTGTTGTGGACTCTTGCCCCTTTGATTCCCCGGCACCCCTTGGTGTGTGTGTTCAGGTTGCCTGGCTCCAGTTCTCCATTCCTCCCCTTCTTACCCATTCTCCATGCTTCATCTCCCTGTCCTACCTTTTTCCTGAGGCCTGTCCCTGGAAATCTGGGCTGAGCACCTTTTCTCTCCCTGGCAGCGGTAGAGCTGGCTCGATTGGCCTTCCCAGTGGAGGTGGTGAAACTAGAGGAGGCATGGGGGGACCACCTGGTGCAGCAGAAGCAGCTTGATGCAGCCATTAATCACTACATCGAAGCCAGGTATGGGAGTATGGGAATGTAAAGGAGATTTAGGTGTGAAGTGAGGGGCAGTGGAGCAAGTAAGGACACCAAGGCTTAAAAGAAGATATCTCAAAATGTAGGTTGATGAGTGCTTAAGGGGTCCTTTTACCTCCATTCATCTTCATCTTTCATCCTACATATTTATATCTTTCTCAACTTTGCCAGGTGCTCCATTAAGGCAATTGAGGCCGCCCTGGGTGCCCGCCAGTGGAAGAAGGCAATTTATATATTAGATCTACAGGACCGGAACACTGCGTCCAAATACTATCCTCTCGTGGCCCAACACTATGCATCCCTGCAGGAGTATGAGGTGAGGAAGAGTCCCTTTTTGCAGCATGAGGCGATGCAGTAGAGGATAACAATGAGAGAACCCAAAACAGGAAGTGGAGGCAAGCTCACCAGATCCTTCTTTCTGGGCCCCAAACAGCATCACAACCTTGAATGGGAAGAGAACAGTTTACTTTCCCAATTTCATTCCAGTGTGACACTGATACCTCCCTTCACCCCAGATACATAAAGTGAGTCTCTAGCTCTGTCCCAGCCAGCGTGAGTGATTCTTCATGAATAACACTAACATAGTTACAATATAAAATTGCTTTACATTGCAGAAATGTGAGGCCCTTTTGAATTCCACTGTATTGTCCTCATACTGCTTGGGGCTGGTCTTTCTTTTTAAATGGTAGAATATACGAGACACCCATACTCATCGTTTCTTCTCTATCATTACAAGGTCGTACTGCAGGCTCTCCACCATCTCAGCCGAGGTTTGTTCTTTCCTCGTTCAAGCTGCTTTAAGTCTGTTGCTCTGACCTTTTGTATCTACCTCCCATCAACTACAGATTGCTGAGGAGCTCTATACTAAGGGAGACCGGACAAAAGATGCTATAGACATGTACACCCAGGCTGGCCGTTGGGAACA
Source organism: Macaca nemestrina (assembly GCF_043159975.1). Classification (NCBI taxonomy): domain Eukaryota; kingdom Metazoa; phylum Chordata; class Mammalia; order Primates; family Cercopithecidae; genus Macaca; species Macaca nemestrina. Next base: position 27,466,578 of record NC_092137.1, on the reverse strand, counting down.
AGCCCACAAGGTAGGGATGAGTGGAGTTCATGATAAGAGAACTCTGCCTTAGTGGAAGTGTGGCCTCATTCCTCGGTCTCTGTTTCTCCTCTTCGCTTGACTCCCTGAAAGCTGACAAAGAGTACCAAAAAACAGTCTTTGATCCCTAGCCATAGGGAAAGGAAGGGATGAAGAGAGGCCCTTGTTTCCAGACCTATCTATCATTCTGAAGGAGCAGATGGGCTTGGGAGCTGGGGAATCTGAACTACCACTCCTGACGCCTCTGGTCACATTGATGTCTTTGTTCTCACCCCTACACTTCAGAGCCCAGTGGTTACAGCGGTAATGGGAGTGTATGCCCCAGCACAAGGCATCACAGACCCTCCCACCTTAGCGGAATATAGTTCTTCCTCTGCTTCTTATGGACTTGGAATTCCCCGACCTCACTAGTGACCTCAGGAGTGGCAATAACCAAACTCCTGTGATTGTTGGGAGAGTTCAGAGCTTCTGAACAAGCAGGTTTCCTTGAAGCCCTGCTTCCCTGGGGAATTGGACCTGAGGCTGCCCTGCCTCTGTGCCTCCACAGCTGGCGATGAAATGCATGAGACCAGAAGATGTATCAGTGTTATACATCACTCAGGCCCAGGAAATGGAGAAGCAGGGCAAGTACCGTGAGGCTGAAAGGTGAGCCGTGGCCTCAGAGGAGGTGTAGTGGGAGATGAGATTTCAAGGCTGGGAGGAGGGATGGGGCCTGAGGATGTGTACCTTCTGCCCAGAAGGCAGTGACAGCAGGGATCGGGTCTAGGAGGCCCCAGATGTATCTCCCTTCCCCAGGCTATATGTGACAGTAGAAGAGCCTGATCTTGCCATCACCATGTACAAAAAGCACAAGTTGTATGATGACATGATCCGCCTGGTAGGGAAGCACCATCCAGATCTCCTCAGTGACACACACCTACATCTGGGCAAGGTGAGCCCTTCTCCTGGCTCTACCTATCTCTTCCCCAACCAGGCTCCATCTCCCCATCTCTCCATCCTGACTCACCTTCCTGCAGGAGCTGGAGGCTGAAGGCCGACTACAGGAGGCCGAGTACCACTACCTCGAGGCCCAGGAATGGAAGGCAACAGTGAACATGTACCGGGCCAGTGGGCTTTGGGAAGAGGCCTACCGGGTAAGGAGTTCAGGCCATGCTGAGAGATACATCCATCCTTCTTTCCCAGGTTTTTTCCCTTTTTTTTCAGAAAGGGTCTCACTCTGTCACCCAGGCTGGAGTGTAGTGGTGCAATTACGGCTCACTGCAGCCTTGACCTCCTAGGCTTAAGCAATCGATCCTCCCACTTCAACCTCCTGAGTAGCTGGGACTACAGGTGTGCACCACCACAGCTGGCTAATTTTTTAATTTTTTTGTAGAGACAGGTTTTCACCATGTTGCCCAAGCTGGTCTTGAACTCCTGGGCTCAAGTGATCCACCTGCCTTGGCCTCCCAAAGTGTTGGGATTACAGCTATGAGCCACCATGCCCAGCCCTTCTTTTCCACTTTAAGTGACTAATTCACAATTGGTCAGAGCATCTTTGAAAATGTAGTGAAGATCAGAGTCTCTCTTGCCAGAACCATGTCCACATCTGTATACAGAAAATTTCACTTACAATTTTAAGGGTCTGTGGACCAGGTGAAGCCTATCCTTGGACCCTAAGTACTTCAACCTAAGTTAAGAAACCCTGAAATTTAGCCCTTTTCCTGTTAACTTTTTATTTTATTTCATTTTTTGAGACAGAGTCTTGCTCTGTCACCCAGGCTGAAGTGTGGTGGCACAGTCTTGGCTTACTGTAACCTCCACCTCTTGGGTTCAAGCAATTTTTCTGCCTCAGCCTCCCGAGTAGCTGGGATTACAGGCAGTCACCACCGTGCCCAGCTAATTTTTGTATTTTTAGTAGAGATGGGGTTTCACTATGTTGGCCAGGCTGGTCTCGAACTCCTGACCTCAAGTGATCCTTCCTGCCTCGGCCTCCAAAAATGCTGGGATTATAGGTATGAGCCATCGCGCCCAGCCTCTTCCTCTTCAATTTAGAACAGTTATTGGATCCTTGTCAAAGCCAAGGTCAGAGATAAGAAGGGAGCAGCTCTGTATTGAAGGATTATTGAGTGACTTTGCTTTATAGGTGGCCAGGACTCAAGGAGGGGCTAATGCCCACAAACACGTGGCCTATCTTTGGGCAAAGAGCCTGGGAGGAGAGGCTGCAGTTAGACTGCTTAACAAGCTGGGACTCCTGGAAGCTGCTGTTGACCATGCTGCGGACAATTGGTGAGGCCCCAAGCTTTCTCTCCATGGGCCCCATCGCAGGCAGAGCCACTATCTAGAGAAAGAAAATTGATGTATAACTGAAAGATCCTTGGAAGGACATGATAGAGTGGCATGAATAAATTAACTGCTCCTATTCCCTAGAGACTCAGAACAGTGTTTAACCTTTGGCTGTTCTAAGAAGGGTGGAGAGGAAACAGATTGTAAAGCTAGGACTGTAGACTGCACTAAACCAATAACTTACTCCTGGGTAATGGAAGTGTGATTCTGTCAAATGCAGAGTGAACTTTTTTTTTTTTTTTTTTTTTTTTTTTTTTTTTGAGACAGGGTCTCACTCTGTTGCCAGGCTGGAGAGCAGTGGCATGATATTGGCTCACTGCAACCTCCGCCTCCTGGTTCAAATGATTCTCCTGCCTCAGCCTCCCAAGTAGCTGGGACTACAGGCACGTGCCACCACGCTCAGCTAATTTTTGTATTTTTAGTAGGGATGGGGTTTCACCATGTTTGCCAGGATGGTCTTGATCTCTTGACCTAGTGATCCGCCCACCTTGGCCTCCCAAATTGCTGGGATTACAGGCGTGAGCCACTGCACCCGGCTGAACTTTTCTTTTTTTTGGAAGCACCAGAGTCCATGAGGCATTTTATTTGTAAATATGTATTACATCTCTAGAAAAAGAATCACAGGATTTTCCCTCGTATGTGTTGTCTTGCTTCTTCATGGTCCATGATGCCAGCTGAGGTTGTCAGTACAATAAAACCAAACTGGCAGGATGGGAGATTATTCTGCCATTTCTGTAGATCTCTGAGTTGCACGTCAAATCTGGGGCTGATCACTGTACACTTGTTTAGCCTGCCTGTGAGGTTCACAGCAGTTTTCCTAGCTGTGATCATTAATGATTTCAAAATCACCAATTTACGATACTTCAGCATCACAATTAGAAACCAGACGATGACTTTGGAGCACAGCCTAATAAGGACCTGGCGTTTGCCTCTCTTTCCGGCATTGTTGATGCTCTTGAGCGCATCAGCCAGGACATTCATGCACACCATTGTGGCGGCACAGAAAGATAGCCAAAAGAGCAAAGTGAACTTTTCTTAAGCTACTGTTATCGATGCCAATCATGGAGTCTGATGCTGAGGGTGGTCTTGCTCATATTTTGGAGAGACTATATTTCTGCTAATGTAGCTGGAGCTCAGGAGGAGGTGGTGAGCCCAGGAGTCCTCCTAGCCCTGTCAGCGTAGGGCTGCGAGGCTCACTCCTCCCTTACCCTTTGCAGGCCCAAATTCCTTCCTCAGGAGCAGCTGGCCGCAGGGAAGGCATAGGCTTTTCCAGACATCTCTTGATCCACACTGACAGTGACGTGGTCTTCACAGGGCTGCCTGCCTGTCTTCCTTTTTATCTCTCTATGCTCTTCTGTCACTTCATATCCGTTATCCTTAAATCTGTCACTTTTTCTCCCCTCAACTCTGTCCTTTCTGTTTTGTCTTGTCTTGTTCCCTTTTTGAATGGAAGCATGAAGTAAGAAAACCTTATCTGCACTTTCTGTTTCAGCTCTTTTGAATTTGCGTTTGAACTCGCTCGGCTGGCCCTCAAGCACAAAACCCCCGAGGTTCATCTCAAATATGCTATGTTCCTAGAGGATGAGGTATGGGTGTGACTTGGACCCTGACCGCAGAGCCCTCTTACTCCATCCCCTAGTGCACTGCTCCTGGGTGTGCATACCCCCAGGCTCATGCCTGCCTGTGATGCCAGTCTCCTTCTCACCATGCACGGCTGCCTTGCTCTCCCTGTAGGGGAAATTCGAAGAGGCTGAAGCTGAATTCATCAGAGCTGGTAAACCCAAGGAAGCAGTCCTCATGTGAGTTACCCCATACATTCCTTAATCCTGTTTCCCCAGTCACAGTCCCAGGATCTTTCATGATTATCTTGACCTTCACTCAAACCTGGAACAAATCAGTGTTACACCCCTCAGTGACATGGCTGTTTGTCTCCCACTACTGGGGCCTCAGTCCTATACTCAGTCTCTCCTCTGTCCCCATCCGGAGGCAGGTTTGTCCATAACCAGGATTGGGAGGCAGCTCAGCGTGTGGCTGAGGCCCACGACCCTGACAGTGTCGCCGAGGTGCTTGTGGGACAGGCCCGGGGGGCCTTGGAGGAGAAGGACTTTCAGAAAGCAGAAGGGCTGCTGCTCCGGGCCCAGAGACCAGGCCTGGCCCTCAATTATTATAAGGTGGGGCACTGGATGCAGGGCCATGAGGGGAGGGGAAGAGGTTCTGAGAGCCCACAGAGAGCCACACTGACCCCTGGTATGAAGAAAGATCAGGGAGGTTAGTATTGGGGAGTGGGAAAGACAGGAAAGAGGAAGGAGAAGAGAGGTCCAAGGACCCAGGAGTCTGTGGGCCAGAGCACCTGTGTGGCAGTGGGAAGCTGTCATGCCTGCCTCTGCCCTCTTGATACCTGGAAATCTGAGCAGGAGGCCGGATTATGGAGTGACGCTCTACGGATCTGCAAGGACTATGTGCCCAGCCAGCTGGAGGCTCTGCAGGAAGAGTATGAGCGGGAAGCTACTAAGAAGGGGGCCAGGTATGAGGCTAGAGGTCCAGGCAGCATTGGCAGGGCTGGGAGGGTCATGAGGCATGCACAGGATAGAGCACGCTGCTCCCCACCCCCATGCCAAGTCCCAGCGTTCTCATCTCCACAGGGGTGTGGAGGGACTCGTGGAACAAGCTCGACACTGGGAGCAGGCTGGAGAGTACAGCCGTGCTGTGGACTGCTACCTCAAAGTGCGAGACTCTGGGAACAGCGGACTGGCGGAGAAGTGCTGGATGAAGGTGAGGGCAGCAGGCCCTTTCTGGTGTTCCTTCTCCCTAGGCCTGTATTCACACTCAGCTCCACTTCTCACATCTGCAGCTCTTTCCTCTTGTGTCTTTTTCTTTTCAGTCAGGTAGCAGGAATCTGTGGAGTGCCTGCTGGATGATAGAGCCAGAACCTCTGAAGGCTGTAAAAGCAGATATAAGACAGACCCTGACAGCCAAAAGTTAGGGGAGTTAGACCAACACATGGCTCAATTAATATCATATCTGAGTAAAGACTAAAGTGCATGATTTAAAGTAGAGTTCAGAGAACAGTGAGATCTCTGTGGGCTAGAGGGGTCAGGAAGCCTCTGTGAAGAAGGAGGGAGGACTTGGACAGGAGCTGGAAGGGCAACTCCATGCACAGGAACTGGCCAGACAGGGAACATGAAAAAAGCATGGGCTCCATCTCCCCCACCCAACATTTCCTGAAAAGAAGCCTCCAGCAAATTAAGCCAGGCCAGTATGTGTCACAAATAATAAGACATACTATATTGGAGAAACCAGCAGGATATATAGAGTCATATGCCATATAACAACGTTTTGGTCAACAGTAGACCACATAGGTGGGCGTGGTGGCTCACGCCTATAATTGTAGCACTTTGGAAGCCGAGGTGGGTGGATCACTTGAGATGATCCCACGCCTGGCCTTAGATAGGTTTCAGTATACAAATACTTACCATTGTGTTATGGTTGCCTACAGTAGTCAGTACAGAAGTGTGCTGTACAGGTTTGTAGCCTAGGAGCAATAAGTTCTACGCAACCTCTACCTTGATGTATAGTAGACTATACCATCTAGGTTTGTGCTGTGATGTTTACATAACGATGAAATCCCCTAAGGACATATTTCTCAGAACATGCCCATCATTAGACAATGCATGACTGTAGGTATATGTGTGTACGTGTACATAAAGAGATTTATTAAAAGGAAGTGGCTCATGCAGTTATGAAGATAGACAAGGCCCAAGATCTGCAGGTGAACTGGCAAACTGACAACCCAGGAGAACTGATGGTGTAGTTCCTGTTTGAAGGCCAGCAAGCTTGAGTCCCAGGAAGAGCTGATGTTTCAGTTCAAATCTGAAGGCAGGAAGAAGCCAGTGTCCCAGTTTAAAGGCAGTCAAACAGGAAGAATTCTCTCTAACTTGGGAAGGAGCCAGCCTGTATGTTCTGTTCACGCCTTGAAATGATCAGATGAGGTCTATCTACAGTAGAGAGGGCAATTTGCTTTACTCAGTCTACCAGTTTAAATGTTAACCTCATCCAAAAACACTTACAGAAACACCCAGAATAGTGTCTGACCAAATACCTGGATACCCTGTAGCCCAGTCAAATTGATACATAAAGTTAACAGTGGCATATATGTATAATTATATTTTAATATCTTTAAAATTGGGATGCACGTATAGTTTTTTTTATACTTTAAGTTCTAGGGTACATGTACACAACATGCAGGTTTGTTACGTATGTATACATGTGCCATGTTGGTGGATGCACGTATAGTTTAAGTGCACCTTAGATACAGTGAAATCTGGTGGGTGGGGGTCATGAAAAGGGTGAAATTGACTGGCCGTCTAAATGACATGTTTGTATGGTGATGGCCCTGCAAAATTTCCCTTAGGTTTTTGAGTTTTTGTTTGTTTGTTTGTTTTTTGAGACAGAGTCTTGCTCTGTCGCCCAGGCTGTAGTGCAGTGGTGTGATCTCAGCTCACTGCAAGCTCCGCCTCCCGGGTTCACGCCATACTCCTGCCACAGCCTCCTGAGTAGCTGGGACTACAGGCACCCGCCACCACACCCAGCTGATTTTGTTGTATTTTTTTTTAGTAGAGACAGGGTTTCACTGTGTTAGCCAGGATGGTCTCAATCTCCTGACCTCGTGATCCACCCTCCTCGGCCTCCCAAAGTGCTGGGATTACAGGCGTGAGCCACTGTGCCCGGCCTTTTGAGGTCTTATAATTGAATAACCCCTAGAAGTTAGAAGGAGAGAAGTAGAAAGAGGGGCTGATGATTGGTTTTGAGGTTCTAGCAGATTTTAATTGGCAGTATTGAGTATCTGATATGTGTAACTTGGGAGCACGGCATGACTGTACCTTCTTCATATTAGTCAGAAGATGGCTCCCTGATGCGGACAGGGCAGATTAAGCTTTGAAGGGCTTAGCAGTAAGAAAGGGAGGCAAGAACAGGTGAGGGAAAGACCAGAGGGGATTAGCATAAACTACAGCTAAATTGGATTGTGTGGAAACTGAAATCTGGTGAAGATGTCAGCGTCCTAATGGAAACAGTATGATCTCATAGAACACTTGATTTTGTAGAATTTCTGAGTTTTAAGTGTTGAAAGGTATCATCAAGATCATCTATTCCAGCACTGGCACTAGAAATATAATGCAGGCCACAAATGTAAGCCATACATGTTATTTAAATTTTCTAGTAGCCACGTTTATAAAGAGTAAAAAGAAACGTGAAAATAATTGTAATATATTTTGTTTAACACAGTATATCTAAAATACCACCATTTCGTCTGGGCACAGTGGTTCATGCCTGTAATCCCAGAACTTTGGGAGGCCAAGGCGGGCAGATCACTTGAGGTCAGGAGTTTGAGACCAGCCTGGCCAACATGGTGAAACCCCGTCTCTACCAAAAATACAAAACTTACCTGGGCATGGTGGCAGGGGGCGGGGCCTGTAATCGGAGCTGCTCAGGAGGCTGAGGCAAGAGAATTGCTTGAACCTGGGAGGCAGAGGTTGCAGTGAGCTGAGATTATGCCACTTCACTCCAGCCTGGGCGACATAGCGAGACTCTGTCTCAAAAAAATTAAATAAATACTACCATTTCAACATGTACTCACACACATTATTTAGATGTTTTCCATTCTTTTTTTATACTAAGTCTTCAAAATCCAGTGTGTATGAATGAAGAAACCAAAGCTCATAAAAGCCCAACACAAATAGTTACAGAATGCCCTGGACTCCTCATTTTAGGAGTCCTTTCTCTGTACTCTGCTACAAAGATTTTACTTATGACAAAGACCTTGAAAATGATTTTGTCAAAGGTGGAAGGTTCAAATGCAGTGACCTCAGGCAGCACAGGAAGTGTCTGAAAGAGTTAATGAACTGAGAGGAAAGATAGGTCCACTGATGGCTAATTAAAGGATTTAATGGACCGTGGGTCAGGCTCTGCCCAGGAGGGTACAAGGTTGAAGGAGTAAGAGAAAAAGTTGGCATCTGGAGGAGAAAAATGTATGAAATGGATCAGGCTGAGGATTCAGCGGTATTTGTCTCTCCTACCCATTTCCATCTTCTCTTCAACCACTCAGGCAGCCGAACTCTCCATCAAGTTTCTGCCTCCTCAACGTAATATGGAGGTCGTTCTGGCTGTAGGACCCCAGCTGATTGGAATTGGAAAGCACAGTGCAGTAAGCAGGGTGATGGGATGGAACAGAAATAGATTTCACAGAGATGGGTGCAAGGGTGACATCTGCACCCAGGAAGGTGTATGAAGTGGGCCTCCTGGTGGGCAAGGCTTGCAGTCCTGGGGAAACAGATGGGAGAGCTCACAGCGGGAAGACTGGGAGCAAGGAGAAAGTCTCCATGCTGATTTCCCGTTGTGCAGGCTGCAGAGCTGTATCTGAATCTGGACCTTGTCAAGGAAGCAATTGATGCTTTCATCGAGGGTGAGGAGTGGAACAAGGCTAAGCGTGTAGCTAAGGAGTTAGATCCCAGGTAAGCTTGTAACCCCTTCTTACCGGGAAATTCTCTTTTACTTCCTTTTGTAAAGACTGGGAGAAAGTCTTATGGGGAGGGTTGGTATTCTGGAATATGAAGATGGAGCTCTCTGAACATCTTCACAGGTACGAAGACTATGTGGACCAGCATTATAAAGAGTTCCTCAAGAACCAGGGCAAAGTGGACTCGGTGAGACTTGCAGAATTAGCAGGAGGCAGAATGCAGGGAGAGACTCACAAGATTGATTCTCTCCCTCTTCTTTCCCTCATGTCATCTCTTTTCTCTTGTAACTCTGTCTTCCATTGACCCAGCTGGTGGGTGTGGATGTGATAGCTGCTTTGGACCTGTATGTGGAGCAGGGCCAGTGGGACAAGTGCATTGAAACAGCTACCAAGCAGGTACTGCTGTCTTTCCATTCCCAGTTTTCCTTTACATTTTCCCTTGATTCCCCACCTGCTTCAAAGCTGCATCTCTCCTACCTCCACAAAAACCCAAAGCCCAAAGATTTCTAATGGGCATCAGATAAGCTCAATCTGAAACTGGGGTCAGAGGTTTGCATACGCCCTTTGTCTCCTCAACAAATACATGGCCTCAAGTCACCTCACTGCTTGGTCTTGCTGATCCCAACTTCACACATGCTTTTCCTCCACCCCTGTACAGAACTACAAGATTCTGCACAAGTACGTGGCTTTGTATGCAACTCACTTGATCCGGGAGGGTAACTCTGCCCAGGCATTGGCCCTATATGTACAGCACGGAGCCCCTGCTAACCCACAGGTACCAGCCTTCTCCTTGGATTGAATGTTTCCACAAGGAAACTCTTTTCACTTCTAGAACCACCTATTTTCTCAGGAACTATCTTCTCAGAGGATTCTATCCTTAGAGAACATCATGCCCAGAGCCCCCAGTGCATCTCCAGAAAGGTACAGCCTCTCTGGAGGCTGTGTATTTGCTAAGAGCAAGGGGAGAAGTTTGCAGAAACTTTCAACTTCTGTTTGAAGAAACACCCATGGAGCTCCCCATGCTGTTAGCAAATACACAGGCACCTGTCTTTCAGAGCTGAATCCTGCACATACCTCTAGGACCTTTACTGACTTCCTCCAGAGAATGAACACTGCTGCCTGATTGAGAGTCACAGCCCATTAATATTGTGACTCTGCATTTACATTTGTACAGTTGCCCACACTCACACAGCACCAGCTAAGAAAGTTTCTTCCTCTTTTCATAAAAAATAATCAGCACTTAAAAATAATTCATTTCATTAAAAATAATCAGCACTTAATAATCTGCCACTGTCTCCCAGCTCTTGCACACACACACATACCCATTTCTACACACAGAGCCTGTTTCTCCTCCCTTGGCCCCACTCCCACTGACTTTCTCTTCTAGCTGTGCCCTTCTCAGATGCCCTTCTCCCCTCTACCTCTAGAACTTCAATATCTACAAAAGGATCTTCACTGACATGGTGAGCTCTCCTGGAACCAACTGTGCCGAGGCCTATCATAGCTGGGCTGATCTTCGAGATGTCCTCTTCAACCTGGTGAGGAAGTTGGGTCGACAGGAGTGAAGGGGCTGCTCTGTCTGTCCTTGTCCTCATCTCTTCTTTTTTTTTTTTTTTTTTTTTTTTGAGACGGAGTCTCGCTCTGCCGCCCAGGCTGGAGTGCAGTGGCCGGATCTCAGCTCATTGCAAGCTCCGCCTCCCGGGTTTTTACGCCATTCTCCTGCCTCAGCCTCCCGAGTAGTTGGGACTACAGGCGCCCGCCACCGCGCCCGGCTAGTTTTTTGTATTTTTTAGTAGAGACGGGGTTTCACCGTGTTAGCCAGGATGGTCTCGATCTCCTGACCTCGTGATCCGCCCGTCTCGGCCTCCCAAAGTGCTGGGATTACAGGCTTGAGCCACCGCGCCCGGCCTGTCCTCATCTCTTCTTTCATGCACATAAACCTTTATTCTCAGATGTATTTTACCTTCCTCTGCCAGGTGGCCATCAGAGACCACTCTATGGCCCTGGCACTCCTCTGATCCCTGAGCCAGGCTGTGCTGTCTCCCTCCTCTAGTGTGAAAACCTGGTGAAGTCCAGTGAGGCAAACTCTCCAGCCCATGAGGAGTTCAAGACGATGCTGCTGATTGCTCATTACTATGCCACGCGCTCTGCGGCCCAGAGTGTCAAACAGCTGGTGAGATGTAGGACGGCAGAGGAGCACTCAGTCAGAAGGGCTCATCTGCAAATGTATAAAGCTGAATTGATTCACATTCTGGATTCTTCAGCTTGGGCTCTTGAATCTCTCCACCTCTCTTTCAGCTTCTCTTCTGTCTAAACAAATCTTTAGCCCTTGCTGAGGTTTTCTTCTTCTGACCTTCTTAGGGCTCTGTGCCCACACAGCCTCAGCCTCATTATGTTTAAACATCCAAATCCCATGATTTATTTATTCACCTCTTATAATGTACACATATTTTGGGCTTATTTGTGATTGTTCACTGTATATTTATTTAATGTATTTGGACAATAGAATTCTACAAGTGGAAAGAACCTTAGAAATAATCTAGGTGGCCAGGCACGGTGGCTCACCCCTGTAATCCCAGCACTTTGGGAGGCCGAGGCGGGTGGATCACTTGTGGCCAAGAGTTCGAGACCAGCCTGGCCAACGTGGTGAAACCCCATCTCTACTAAAAACATAAAAATTAGCCAGGTGTGCTAGTGTGCGCTTGTAGTCCTAGCTACTCAGGAGGCTGAGGCACGAGAATTGCTTGAATCCGGGAGGCAGAGGTTGCAATGAGCTGAGATGGCACCACTGCACTCCAGCCTGGGTGACAGAGTGAGACACTGTCCTAAAAAAAAAAAAAAAAAAAAGAATTGAACTTAGGCCCAGATCTGTTGTTCAGAGAAAAGAAAAAAGAAAAGGAAAGAAAGAAAAAAAAAAAAAAAAAAAAAAACCAACCTAAGACCAGAACAGCTTGAGATCCAGAGCAGTTTAATAATAATTGTTGTTTTTCAGTTCTGTGGCTGCCTTACAGGATCATTGGTCTGGTAGCTCAGTCACTTTAGTGCCATATTCATAATGCTTTGACTTTAATCCCAGGAAACTGTGGCTGCCAGACTTTCTGTTTCACTCTTGCGTCACACCCAGCTACTACCTGTAGACAAAGCCTTCTATGAAGCAGGCATTGCTGCCAAGGTGAGCTGGGACAAGGAAGGGTGGGGCAGATGGGAGGAAGTCAAAAGTTGGAAAATAGAATATCCTTTCTGCTCTGGTAGAGGAAAGCTGAGTGTAGGGCTGATGTTATGGAGGATGTGGTCCTCCTATGTCTTCCTGGATTTTTCTCCCTGGATCCCAGAGAAGTAGCATTCAAGCCCAGCTTGTTCACTCCCATTTGCCTCTGGATCCCAGAGAAGTAGCATTCAAGCCCAGCTTGTTCACTCCCATTTGCAACTCTTCTCTGCTGCAGGCAGTTGGCTGGGAGAACATGGCATTCATCTTCCTCAATCGCTTTTTGGACCTGACTGACGTGCGTAGGGAAGCTGTGCCCCGAGGGTGGGGGTTTTTGCTGGTCGCAAGCTGTGCCTAGCTCATGGTTGCCTACTCTACTGCAGGCAATCGAGGAGGGGACTCTGGATGGCCTTGACCACTCTGATTTTCAGGATACAGACATTCCCTTTGAGGTGCCACTCCCAGCCAAGCAGCATGTACCGGTAAGGGCACAGGGTTGGAAAATGGGAAGGCCTCACCAGTGTAAGTGCCTTGAGGAGGGAGAACATCTTTGTGCTGCCATCTTTGGAAGGACCTCAGCCCTCACTATTCTTTCACTGAAAGTAGAAGCAAAGTAGAAAGAAAAAGCTGTGACTGTATCCCCCAATCCAAGGAGGATTTGTGGCTGAAAGCTGGTATACAGGATGAGGGCTTAGCAAACCCCCTCTTCACCCATCTACCCCAACTTGCCCTGCCCTGTGTGAAGCTACCACTCCCTCTTGTCCTTTCCAGGAGGCTGAGAGAGAAGAGGTTCGAGACTGGGTGCTTACAGTCTCCATGGACCAGCGGCTGGAGCAGGTTCTGCCTCGGGACGAGCGTGGTGCCTACGAGGCCTCCCTAGTGGCAGCAAGCACTGGGGTTCAAGCCCTGCCCTGCCTTATTACAGGTATAGAAGCCTACAGCACCCCAGATCCTGTGGTGGGTGGGAAGCAGCAGGATCAATAAACTTAATTTTACTAGGATTCAGTAAAGGGTACAAAAGACAGGACCATGCTTTCTACCCCCAGGCTGCTCCTCATTTTTCCGTCCTCAATCTCTCTCAAACCCCAGTTCACCATTTTTTTCTTCCTCCACAGGATACCCCATTCTGAGGAACAAAATTGAATTTAAGCGGCCAGGGAAGGCTGCTAACAAGGACAACTGGAATAAATTCCTTATGGCCATCAAGGTTAGAGAGGGGGACTTGAAGAATGAAGGCAGAGAGGGCAGCACTAAAAAAGAAAAAAAAACAAGTCCAGGCGCGGTGGCTCACGCCTGTAATCCCAGCACTTTAGGAGGCCAAGGCAGGCAGATCACCTGAGGTCAGGAGTTTGAGACCACCCTGGCCAACATGGTTACAAACCTCGTCTCTACTAAAAATACAAAAATTAGCTGGGCGTGGTGGCATGCACCTATAATCCCAGCTACTCAGGAGGCTGAGGCAGGAGAATCGCTTAAACCCAGGAGGTGGAGGTTGCAGTGAGCTGAGATCGTGCCACTGCACTCCAGCCTGGATGACAAAGCAAGACTCCATCTCAAAACAAACAACCCACATACACACTAGAAAGGTGGGTGGGATTGCAGGAAGGCAGGTGCAGACCCTGAAGCCTGCGATGGAGCTGATTTTCTATTTCGAGCATTAACAAGTTCCTCTCATGTTCTTCTATTTGCTTACAGACCTCCCACAGCCCAGTGTGCCAGGACGTGCTGAAATTCATCAGTCAGTGGTGTGGAGGGCTCCCCAGCACCAGCTTTTCCTTTCAGTAGTCGGTAGAGCTGAGGAAGAGTTAGGGCCTCTCCCTCATTAAAGTTTTATAAATAACTGAGACCACTGTATTCTTTGATCAAAGTCACTCCCAACATCACACAGTGTCTTTTCCCCAAAAGGAATCATAATCAAGTAGAAGAAAAGAGAAGTTACTTTATTACAATTTATTATCTCATCCCGAGGTCAGGGCCCCTTGCTTAGTGGGAAAAAAACACCCTTTAGGACTGAGTCTTGGAACAGCACCTGCTGGACAGAGGGGAGAACCAACCCAGGTCAGAGGGGGAAAGTAGCATGGCAAGACCTAGACCCAGTTCTAAGAGCACTTCCCTGCCCCCACTCTTACCCAGGCCACCACCTTCAAGGCCCATTACCTGTCCTAAACCCAACTTCTCTGTGATGCCTGGATTTCTTGACTTTGATCCAGTAGCTGCTCATTTTCCTGCCTTTTATGTTTAGGAGATTCAAGCTCTATCATTTCCTCTAGCTGCAGAAAAAGGTGGAGTTAGACACCCTTGCCCTGAATGATAGGTCAGCATCTTTTTTTTTTTTTTTGAGATGGAGCCTGGCTCTGTTGCCCAGGCTGGAGTGCAGTGGCACGATCTCGGCTCACTGCAACCTCCACCTCCCGGGTTCAAGCGATTCTTCTGCCTCAGCCTTCCAAATAGCTGGGATTACAGGTGCCCGCCACCCCACCTGACTAATTTTTTGTATTTTTAGTAGAGATGAGGTTTCACCACGTTGGCCAGGCTGGTCTCAAACTCCTGACCTCAAGTGATCTGCCTGCCTCAGGCTCCCAAAGTGCTGGGATTACAGGTGTGAGCCACTGCACCTGGCCAGTCAGCATCTTTTCAACACAGCCAATCTCTGTGGAATAAACCCTTCCTGTTCACCTTCCTTACCTGCCCCTGAAGTCCCTCCTTCCTGCAGGGCCCAACTCCACGTAGAGTGAGTGCAGCCACACAGCAGTAACCAGATAGAGCAGCCTCCCCTGCAGACATGAGCAAAGAAGGGATCCAGAGAGCCAAGGCTGTATCCTGAAAAGCAAGGATGGGGAGTAGGAGGGAGTAGGGCAAGTGCAGCAAAGAAGGGAAATTAAAAGGGCAGGACCAAGGCTTTGTAGACCACAAGAAGGAAGAGAATGTGCTCACATAGATTCTTGTAGGGTCAAAGGGGCAGTCGGTATGTCCCGGCCCCTCATCCAGTGGTACCAGAGGATCCAGCAGTCCTGGGTGGCAGTCAGCAATAAGGCGGCGGCCACCGTTGGCCACAGTGAGTGACACGGCAAGGAGGAGGCCCAGAGAGCAGGCAGCGGACAAGAGCAGGTTCACCAGAGCTAGTACCAGCAGGGCCCAGTGCTGGCAGGGACAGATCAGGGTGAGCAGCCTGGGCCTGGCTAACTCCCAGTGACTAGACACCCAGTTTCTCTATTTGAGGCTCCTCCAATCTATTGAAAGACCAATCTCAGCCCCCATTTCCCTGACTCAAGCCTACTCGTTAAAAGCTCCAGGAAGTCCCTTCTCACCAGTGGAGGGCGAAGAAGGTTCCTGGACGCCAGGAGAGCCACAAGTCCCACGGAAACGCTCTGTGGAAGACACAAAGCCTTTGGCTTGCTGGGCTCTCCGGGCGCCCGGCCCCCACCCCGGGCCGCCTGCCGCGCTCACCAGCAGCCCCGAGCCGACGGAGATGACATTGGCCGTGGTGTACTCTGGCGTGACAGCGCCGCGGGGATTGGCCACGTGCCGCAGGACAGTGCCGTGCAGCACGGCCCCCAGCAGCAGGTTCACGTGGCCCACCAGGATCAGCGCGAGGCCCACGCGCATCAGCCGCCGGGGCCCCCGGGCGGCGTCTGCAAAGCACGGGTGAGGGCAGGGTTGAGTCGGGCGGGGTGGGGAGAGATGGCTCCTGGCGGGTTAACCGCGGGCAGTAGGACGGGCCAAGGGTGGCCCCAAGGTTAGGAGACAAGACGCCAGGTCCCGGAAGTTACCGAAAGCGCAGAGACTGCAGCGCCTCATCCCGTCCGCCGCGCCGGCCGCAGGGCCGCTCTACCTGGGCCCAGCCCCGCCCCAACCTGGGCCCCGCCTCCGTCCCGGGTTCCCCTCCCACCTGGGCCCCGCCTCCGCCCCGGGCCCGCTCCCCCTGGCGGGAAAGGCGCGAACACACGACGCTTTTAGCAAAAAGTAGACTTTTATTACAGCAGCAACTGAGGCGAATCGAATGGCCCCCCAGGGCCACCACTGCAGCACCACCTTTCTCTCCCGCCCCGGCCGCCCCAGCGGGATTGTAGAATTCGGCTCCCCTAGTGCCCGTGGGCCTCCTTTCCACACAGGCTGGGCGGGAGCCGGCAGATCAGCGACTAGCCCCCAACTAGAAGGCGGCTGCTGAGAAGGCCCAGGCCCACGTCTGTGCAAAACAAGTAAACAAAGTGCAGAGGGGAGGAAGAAAGGGGAGGGGGAGGATGATGCTCAGAACCAGGGAGCCCCCCCAGCCCTCCTGAATAATAAAGGAAGGAAGGGGCTTCACAGGGTAATACTGACTGGGGGGAAGGGATAGGAGGGCTGCAGCACGTCCAGGGACAGCCACAGCGCAGATCAGGGCCTGGCTCGAGTGAGCTCTAAGAGGAGACGGTGACAGCGGCTGAGTTGAGGGTACTGTTCCTGGCAAAATTGAACTTGTTCAAGGTCTCTTCTAGCAGAGAAGTCAGCCGGCTTTGGTCAGCCTGGGGAAGAAGAGCTCAGTGACATGGGGGCTGAGAGAAGAGAAGGCATGGGGGCAGCCAGGGCAGATGAAGGCAGAAACCTCACCTCACTAATGAAGCCCAGCTGCACCAGCTCAGCTGCCAACTCGGGGATGTTCTCATCTGACAGAGAAACAGGAGGGGGTGAGTACAGTATGGGACTGAGGGACCTGGGGCCCTTCAGACAGCCCCACCGGGGCTAAACTGTCAGATCCACCCACTGCTTTAGGGGCTAAGATAGTCATTCTATGTGAGTCAATGTGTTACTGCCTTGTCACCTTTCCCACCCCTGAATATGTCCCTAAAAGATAAGGCTCATAGACTCTCCATCCTCTGAGGGAAAGGAGAGACTCACTTGGCATCAGGTCACAGCTCAGGTGCCGGTTCAGTTTGTCCTCCAGCTTCAGCAGAAGCGTCAGCTGGAGAATAGGACAGTCAGAAAATGAGACTCTTCTTCCCTACCCTCTGGCCACCAGCCCTGCGCAACCCTAGCCCTGAGCCTTACATGGTGTTTGACTCCCTCCTCCACCGACTCAATGTTGCACTGCATCAGCACCACCTAGGGAAGGAAGAGAGGGTCACTCTAGAGACCTATCCATAAAAAACCCAATACCTAGACGTCTTTCCAGCCCATAGGGCATGGCTGCTAGGGAGCATTTTCTCTAAAGAATAGAGCCTTATTTGAGATGTTCTCTCTCCCTTCCACCACAGCCATGGAGACAATCCACACCCACACAGCCCCCACCTTGCGAGTCTCCACCTCAGCTGGTTCAGGTGTCGGAGTCTTGACAGAGGGAGGCACAACAGGTGATGTCACCTCCTCCTGCTGTGGCTGCTGGGGCCGAGGCAGCCCAAAGGCTGTCAGAGGATAGATCCCATTCCTGGAGGAAGATGAAGACAGGTCACATGGGCTCTGTGAATGCCTTAGGATACCCAACCCTGCTTGCTTCCTCAAGAAAGCCTGCCTTCTCACTCTGCTCTCACCTGACATCTTCAAGGAATTTATCTAATTCCAGAGCTGGTGACTGAGAGTACCTGGAGGAGAAAAGAGAAAGGAGATGGAAGGAAGGAAACAAGCAAAATAGCAAATTCAACCATTCCCAGAGAGAATGGGCAGTTTACAGAGCCTCAAGAGTGGTAGTGACCAATTTGCCCCTTTTAGACCCTCTCAGTTACTCACAAAGTCTGAACTGGTTCTCTTCCTGGTCCTGCAGGGATTTCAGCCAGTACAGCACTGGTATCCATGTTTTTGGTAATCTCCTCCAGAGCGTTCTCTGGGATCATGTCTGGATGGAGTGGGATGTTATGAAGGGATAGTCAGATTAAATGTCATAGAAGGCATGCAGGCAAAGGGGTAAAGAATCCCTTTGGAGGCCTGGCGCAGTGGCTCATGCCTGTAATCCCAGCACTTTGGGAAGCCGAGGTGGACAGATCACTTGACGCCAGGAGTTCAAGACCAGCCTGGCCAACATGGCGAAACTCCATCTCTACTAAAAGTACAGAAATTAGCCAGGCATGGTGGCACATGCCTGTAATCCCAGCTATTCGGGAGGCTGAGGCACAAGAATCGCTTGACCCCAGGAGCTGGAAGTTGCAATGAGCTGAGATCAAGCCATTGCACTCCAGCCTGGGAGACAGAGTGAGACTCTGTCTCAAAAACAACAACAAAAAAAGAATCCCTTTGGAAATAGAAGAGGAAAGCAAGCATGCCAGTGATAGTTACAGGGTTCCAGATTGGAAGACTATTCCCCATAGGGCCAAGAGGACTCACGTTGGTGTCCCACAATGCAGTGGGCAGCAAGGAGTTTGAGCGAGGGCACTTCAAACAATGCTGGGTGGAACAGAAGTTCTCTGGCTGTTGGTCTGCGAGCAGGTTCAGACTGCAGGCACTTTTGAATGAATTCCTAGAAAAGAAAACAAGGAGCAGGCATCTGGCAAGTCCCTCAATGTGTTCATCTTTATAACTCTCATTCTACTTAGCACAAGGCTTTGTACATAGCAGAGGCTCAGCACTTGCTGAGAAAACAATATATTGACAAATGCACCTGAAAGGGCTTCAAAAACTATAAGATATTATATGAAAGACACCATCCACTGCCTTTCTGGGTTTAATTATTTTTCTGCTCTCCAACCACAAGCTTGCTTTTTTCTTTAATGTTCACACTTTCTTTTTCCTTAGTTTCTACCTCTGCTTTATTAGCCAATGCACTGCCTATCTTCTATTCTAAATCTTGCCAAATTTAGCTTCTCTCTTCCCAAACTTACGCAATGTGATCAATATTCACCATCTTTTTTATTTCACAAGCCTAGTATCACAATTTCCTTTGCCCACAATCATTGAATTCACTCAATTTCCCAGGATTCCTCTACCCATTCTGCCTTTTTTTTTTCTCTCTCTCTCTTTTTCCTGAGACAGGGTCTTGCTGTGTCACCCAGGCTGGAGTATAGTGGCAAAATCACAGCTCACTGCTGCTTCAACCTCCTGAGCTCAAGCAATCCTCCCACTTCAGCTTCCAGAGTAGCTGGGACCACACGCGTGTGCCACCACACCCAGCTAATTTTTATATTTTTTTCAGAGATAGGTTTTTGCTATGTTGCCCAGGCTAGTCTCGAACTCCTGAGCTCGAGTGATCCTCCCACCTCAGCCTCCAAAAGTGCTGGGATTAAAAGTATGAGCCACCGTGCTCCACCGCCTCCTTTTCTACCTCCTGCACGTCCCATGACAATTAACCTGCTTTCCTGCTTTTAACCTTGAAGGCTAACAAGGTCACATACCTAATCTTTCACTTGAATACTCCACCTCAGTGTTGAAGTAGAAACTTACTCCACACTATCCTCCTGACTTCCCACTAGTCTTCTTTTCTCTCCTGTTCCCTATTATACTTATCTAACGAGTTACAAACTGTTTTTGTTTGGACCTTCCTGTCCAAGCTCTACTTACTATAGTCTATCAACTGATTCATAACCTTATGTCTTTTAAATCTTGGCTCATTATTTCAGGGCACCATCCCTAACTAAAACTGTATAAATATAAAATCCCAAACAACTGGTTTAAATTGACTGATGTGCTTAAAAATATAAAAATGGGCCGGGCGTGGTGGCTCACGCCTGTAATCCCAGCACTTTGGGAGGCCGAGGTGGGCGGATCACAAGGTTAGGAGATCGAGACCATGGTGAAACCCCGTCTCTACTAAAAATAGAAAAAATTAGCCGGGCGCAGGGGCGGGCGCCTGTAGTCCCAGCTACTCGGGAGGCTGAGGCAGGAGAATGGCGTGAACCCGGGAGGCGGAGCTTGCAGTGAGCCGAGATTGCGCCACTGCACTCCAGCCTGGGCGACAGAGCGAGACTCCGTCTCAAAAAAAAATAAAAAATAAAAAATAAAAAAATAAAAATGGCTGTCTGAGAGTATACAGCAATTGCCTGAAGTAACCATCAAATTAATTTACCTCCATGTAGGCATATTTAAATTCACACACATTTTCTTTCTTTCTTTTTTTTTTTTTGAGACAGTCTCGCTCTGTTGCCCAGACTGGAGTGCAGTAGCCCAATCTCGGTTTACTGCAACCTCCACCTCCCAGGTTCAAGCGTTTCTCTTGCCTCAGCCTCCCGAGTAGGTGGGACTATAGGCACACACCACCACGCCCACCTAGTTTTTGTATTTTTAGTAGAGACAGGGTTTCACCACGTTGGCCAGGCTGGTCTCAAACTCCTGACCTCAAGTGATCCGCCCGCCTCCGCCTCTCAAAGTGCTGGGATTACAGGTGTGAGCCACTGCGCCCAGCCAACACACAACTTTGAACCCCAGTATCATCCATCTTAACCCCTTAACCTATGTGTATGTATGCAAAAACATGGTAGGCACCTCCTAAGAAAATGTTTACAGATTTTGCGTGTCCTTTCTGTTTTATGTTCCCTAGATCGTAGGAGCATATGCCCAGTGGATACAAAGGAAGAAAAACCAGAAGACATTTGAAGGTCAGTTGAGGAGGGAGTGATCCTGAAGATCCTTACCCTCTGTAATGGGTCTTCTAGAAGCTGGATGGCACTGCTGATGGCTTCCTGTGGCACATATGAGGACTCCCCATTGCCCTGAATCTCCAGCACTGCCATCTTCAGTGAGGAGGAATAAAAAAAAAGGAGACACCTAAGAATGTCAGTGCTCACACAATCACTCCTTCCAAGCCAGCGCCTTACTTGTCCTCCCTCCATTCCCCCTTCCATCTTCTCATTTGACCCCTTGCCCCCCTCCTCTCCAGTCTCCTCACCTCCAGTGCACACATGCCGAAGGAGTAGATGTCCACTGCTGTTGTCACATTAGTGACTTCTAGGGAAAACCGAGAAGGCTTTGGTTAATCAGAGGATTGGGGGCTAGGGTTGGCAGGAATGCCTTAGGAAAAAAAAAAAAAAGAAAAAAATATTTTGTATGCTGGTAGAGAAGGCCTAGAAGTTTCAGTTATATTGCCTCTGTACCTCAAGTTATAAGGTGCAAAAGCAGGGGGATGAGGACAGGGCAGAGAAAGTAGGAAGGCTCACCTCCATACTCTGGTGCAAAGAAGTGTAGATTCTTCTGCTCTTCTCGACAAGTCTTCACATGATTGTTGATAGTGTCAGGAGCCACTGGGAGTAGGGGAGACACACACAATCTGACCACCATCAACGAAGAATAGTCTCACTCTAGAGAGAGGCCCCAAAAGCCAAATTCTCTCCTGAAGTCTCCTTTCTGATGACCCTCAAGAGGCACAAACATATCCCCTTTCCCGTCCTGAACTATAGACCACACATGGACGCCACCTACCTCCCCTTTCTTAGGCCTGCTGCTTCTTATCTAATGTCCCTAAATCAGGAGCAACAAAAGCACCAGACTAAATTAACAGATACACAGGGACTTCTGGCTGGTCTAGAAGCAATGCAGCCCCGTTCACCTTCCCTAAATCCCAGGTACATCTAATCCCTACTCACATGAAAATATTTGGTTTTAGTTTTTTCATCCACCCTGCAAATAACATAAAAACACAGGCAGCCCTTCCTAATCTGGGACAATTGGAGACCTCAGGAACTTGGATAAATAAGGATAAGAAGTATTAACATACAACTCAGGAGGTAGCCTCCTTCTTACCCACCTTTGCTGAGTGAAACGCAAATAGAGCTCAGAATTGGGCTAATACCCTTGAATCAGTTCCACTTTCAATCCACCAAAACTTTTTAGACTCCTATTCTACCCCCTTATTCCTCAACACTGCCTGCCACAGGGCTGAATGAGGAACCAGGACCAGGCCCAATTTGGACTCACTCAGATCATCAACAATGACTACAAGTCACAGAGAATCTGGGAGCACAGTATGATCTGGGAAACTAGCCTGATGATGAGGGGGAACATGAATCCAGGAGGTAAGTGGCCAGCCAGGCAGAATCCACAGGAAACAAGCAGGTTATGGAGGGGCAAGCAGGCGGAGGGCTGGCAGGGCAGAAGCTAAGCAGGCATAATTAGGCAGGGAAGATAGGGGAAGAGGGTTTGCTCCCACGACTGCATGCACTGGGCAGCCGCCAAGGGAGCAGAGGAAGCACAAACAGAGCCCCAAGTGGGGCAGAGGGAGCTCTCACCATTAGCAAAAATCCTATGAAAGACTGTTGGGAACAGAGCAGCCCGTAAGCGGGAGGGAGGAAAACAGAGAAAAGTTGTGAGCCATGGAGCAGCCAAGCCCCAGACAAATGGACACACAAATACCACACAGACACAGCACACAGAAATGTTGTACACTGCACACAAATACACAGCAAATGAAAGCACTCACAGCAGGCACAGCCTGGAACCTCCTCTGGCAGGGTCTGGCCCCAGGGCTCAAATCAAACCTCAAACCCGTATCTCTTGCCCTTTCCCAACCTCCTATCAGTATCTCTGTATTGACCCTAATTTCCTTTCAAAAAGGTGTAAGATTATATATCCTATCCCCTCTCCACTAATTAACTGGCCTCTCCTATGAATTACTCCTAGCAAGGTCCTTTCTCTTCTCACCGGCCCACACCTCAGAATTTTGCTCTGTTATCCCCCATTCATCTTACCCCCATGGTTCCCAAATTCCCGAGGCTCCCCTGCCCAGAACCTCTCCCTCCCCTCACCAGAGCCAATCTTGATGAGTCCGTTGTGCTGGATGAAGATGGTGTCACAGGTCAGGTTCCCATGGATGATGGGGGGGTCACAGGAGTGCAGGTAGCTGTGGGGGCACTGGGCTGTTAGAGGGGCCACTGGGAAATTAAGGGCAAGGGGAACCCAAGGGTTAAGAGGAGCAAGGGCCAGGTCTCCTGCTGGTCACCATAAAGATAATCCCCACACTCTGAATCTCCATTATGCCTGATGATTTAAATAGCTGGATAAGCACTAGGAGAAAGAGGTAGGAGGTAAGTGTTGTGGTTAGGGCATTAGGATGCACCCTTTAAAAGACCCGTAGGGGGCCTAATCTTGACAGTATATGATTCAAAGAAAGTGGGGAGAGGCAGAATAGAACAGAAGAGTAGTGCCCTGAAATCTGTTTGGAGGAACTAAATCAGGAAATATGGGTAAGAAACTAACCAGGTACTACTTACCTTA
The DNA here is from genome assembly GCF_043159975.1 of Macaca nemestrina. NCBI lineage: Eukaryota > Metazoa > Chordata > Mammalia > Primates > Cercopithecidae > Macaca > Macaca nemestrina. The sequence goes on along the minus strand of NC_092137.1, from coordinate 27,443,413 downwards.
GGGCAGAGAGGATTTGTGTGCACCAGCGCTTCCATGCCTGGAACAAAGTTTGATCCAAGGGTCAGCAGTAATTCCCTCTCTTAACTCTCTCCCACTAGCTCCTTCCATCCCTTCCTGATCAGCTTCATTATTAACACAGTAATTTTTAAGGCCCCCGCCCTGCCCCACCCCGAGCCTAAAACTTTGTCTGCTCTCCTTCTATACCTTTTCATTCATGGTCTTGTGGTTCTTTTTGGTCTTCTTCAGAAATTGCTTCAGACTGCCAGATGACATGTATTCTGTGATAAAAATGACCTGGGGAGGCAAAGCATTTACTAAAAGGTCTTATAGTAGAAATGATCCCTTCCCTTGTAACAGATTTTAAATTTGAAAGTTTGTTAAAATTTCTCTCCTTTTGTTCTTAGCTTTACTTACTTAGACTAAATAGGGCAATGGAAACTACTAAGCAATAAAAGTTATGGGAAGAAGGAAGCAAAAGTTCACTCATTTTCTGCCCAATCTATAGCCATATAAAAGGCATAGGTGACAACTGAAGCCCTACTCTTATCGCCATTGCAGCTGATTCCAGTTCTGTTTCAAAACTACCTTGTTTTAATCTCTGAGTGTAAAACGAACAATAATAAATGTAGCTAGTCTCTTTGCAGTAAGTTCAGGAAATATGGGGAAAAAATTCTTACCCTGGCCTTGTTCTCTTTAATGTCAGCCCAATATTTGTGAAACTTAACAATGTTAAGATGCTCCAATTGAATCAGATTATCAAACACAGCACGAACCTTTTCCTGAGAGCAAGGGAGACAGTGGAATAACAGAGTTCATGAATCACTGTAATAATCCTGAGAAGCCATTCCCTGTCCCTCCCCAGAAATGAACTGACCCCAACATACTCTCCTCATGGGCAGCTTCCCAATACCAATTCCTCTCTAACATCAGTGTTCCAACATTCCCCAGGCTTCACCTTTTCAGCATTACCTACCTCCTGCAGCTTGTAGTTCTTGCGCTCAGAGAACTGTACCTCATTCCACACAACCTCTACACCTTCCTCTGTATCCATGGCCAGGTATGCACTGTCAATACCTGGTACATTCCGTTGATTCACCTGAGAAGAAATTCATATGAAAGACAATTAAAGTTATCTCGCAAATCCTCCATCTTAACACTCCATATGATCATCTCCTCCTAGCCCCCAACCTATTGAAGTTTGGTCGGCCTCTTTTAAGACTTCGGTCTTCCAGTTCTCACCTTTCCAGAATTCACTCCCCCAAGAGTGACTGTACCATCACCTTACCTCTTCTCGCCTCTTCTGCCAGCGCCCACACGGCGACTCTTCCAAAATCTCAGACTCATCTTCACTTTCTTCTTCTTCCTCTGGGGAAGCAGCTGAGGTTGTGGAGGTCACAGGAGGTGACACTGATGTCAGGCCAGGAGCTGAAGATGAGGATTCTACCTTTGGGTCTGAGCCACTGCTGAGTACTGTCTGGGACTCCCCCTCCGACATGCTGGAAGGAACACTCAGGCCTGCATTGGTTGGGGCAAGTACAGAGGGAGAAGGCAGAGAGAGTCAGGATACATCTGTAAAGATTTAGTAACCCAGGCTGGACGCGGTGGCTCACGCCCGTAATCCCTTTGGGAGGCCGAGGTGGGCAGATCACCTGAGGTCAGGAGTTCAACATGGTGAAACCCCATTTCTACTAAAAATACAAAATTAGCTGGGTGTGGTGGCATGTGCCTGTAGTCCCAGCTACTCAGGAGACTGAGGCAGGAGAATTTTTTCTTTTTTTTTTTTTGAGACGGAGTCTCACTCTGTTGCCCAGGCTGGAGTGCAGTGGCGCAATCTCTGCTTACTGCAAGCTCCACCTCCTAGGTTCACACCATTCTCCCACCTCAGCCTTCCAAGCAGCTGGGACTACAGGCGCCCACCACACGCCCGGCTAATTTTTTGTATTTTTAGTAGAGACGGGGTTTCACTGTGTTAGCCAGGATGGTCTCGATCTCCTGACCTCGTGATCCGCCCGCCACGGCCTCCCAAAGTGCTGGCATTACAGGCGTGAGCCACCGCGCCCGGCCGAGAATTTTTTGAACCAGGGAGGTGGAGGTTGCAGTGAGCCGAGATCGTGCCACTGCACTCCAGTCTGGGTGACAGAGCAAGCACCCCATCTCAAAAAAAAAAAAAAAAGAAAAATTTAGTAATCCAGTTGAGCACAGTGGCTCACCCCTGTAATCCTAGCAATTTGAGAAGCCGAGGCAAGAGGTTCACTTGAGGCCAGGAGTTTGAGATCCAGCCTGGGCAACAAAGTGAGAGCCCATCTTTACAAAAAAAAATTTAAAATTAGCAGGGTGAGGCGGTACACAGCTATAGTCCCAGCTACCCGGGAGGCTGAAGGGAGAATCACTTGATTGCCCAGGAGTTTGAGGCTGCAGTGAGCTATGATCATGCCATTGGCTGGGCAACAGAGGGAGACCCTGTCTCAAAAAAATAAATAAATAAAAAGATTTAATAATCCTAATAACTTCATCTGCAAATTCAAAAGAAAACAGGCCAGGCACTTGAGACCAGCCTGGACAACATAACAAGACCCCAGTCTCTACACAAAATTTTTAAAAATTAAAAATAGGAAACACCACCGTTGTTTCCTTTAAATCCAAAATCAGAATCAGTCCTAAATACTGCAACATTAACTATTCTCCTAACTCAAGTCTAGAGAAGGTGAGCTATCATAGTTGAAGATGACCCACCTAGGAATGACAAATACAAGATTTACGGCAGTCCAACCTCACTTAGAGTCAGGTTCAAATCAACAGCAAAATCAGGTGCTCCATTCCTTCTTGGCAAATATTCATCCAACATGCTTCCCTTTGAATCCACAAGTACACCCTATTTGTACTGTGCTCAAGAATTAAGCTATGTGTGGCCAGGCACAGTGGCTCACGCCTGTAATCCCAACACTTTGGGAGACTGAGGTAGGTGGATTACCTGAGGTCAAGAGTTCAGGACCAGCCTAACCAACATGGCAAAACCCTGTCTCTACTAAAAATAAAAAAATTAGCCGGGTGTGGTGGCACGTACCTGTAGTCCCAGCTACTCAGGAGGCTGAAGCAGGAGAATCACTTAAACCAGGGAGGCAGAGGTTTCAGTGAGCTGAGATTGTGCCACTGCACTCCAGCTTGGGCAACAGAGTGAGACTCCATCTCAAGAATTAAAAACAAAAAGGCTGTATGGGTGCTATTCAGAACAGATGACTCCAGACTCCAAAATGTTGCACTGAGACAGCCTTAAGGCTGGACCTGTAGCACCCTCAGCCAACTTATCCAGCTGAAACCCTTGGCTAATTTATCCCGCTAGAACTAACTTTGGCATTCACTATCCATCCCTTCTCTACACAGAACAAGCCCGCCAGTCCATGGTGAGGCTACCCTTGGGGCAGGTAACTGGCAGTTGTTAGTGACTTCATCCCTGATGACCTCACCTTTCCTGTGATGTGACTGTGACAAATGAGTATTGGTTAACAACATTTTTTTTTTCATTCACTCATTTGACAGATTTTTTTTAAGCACTTATTGTGGGCCAACCATTGGGCTAAGTCCTTGAGATACAATAACAAACAAAATAAATACCCACATTCAAGCAGCCACAAATTCAAGTCAGAGCTAAGACTTTAAGCTTCCAGCTTTCATTTCATTCACATTGGTCAAAGGCTCTGAAGTTTCCATTCTCTGGGGCACTAGATCTGATATAGGTTATTTCTTTTTTGGCGGAGGGGATGGAATCTCACTCTGTTGCCCAGGCTGGAGTGCAGTGGTGTGATCTTGGCTCACTGCAACCTCCGCCTCCCAGGTTCAAGCGATTCTCCTGCCTCAGCCTCCCGAGTAGCTGGGACTATAGGCATGTGCCACCACATCGGGCTAATTTTTTGTATTTTTAGTAGAGATGGTGTTTCACCGTGTTAGCCAGGATGGTCTCGATCTCCTGACCTCATCATCCGCCTGCCTCAGCCTCCCGAAGTGCTGGGATTACAGGCATGAGCCACCGCACTGGCCTAGGTTATTTCTTACAAATACAAATAACTCAGCCGGGCGCGGTGGCTCAAGCCTGTAATCCCAGCACTTTGGGAGGCCGAGACGGGCGGATCACGAGGTCAGGAGACGAAGACCATCCTAGCTAACACGGTGAAACCCTGTCTCTACTAAAAAATACAAAAAATTAGCCAGGCGTGGTGGCGGGCGCCTGTAGTCCCAGTCACTTAGGAGGCTGAGGCAGGAGAATGGCATAAGCCCGGGAGGCAGAGGTTGCAGTAAGCTGAAATCTGGCCATTGCACTCCAGCCCGGGCGACAGAGCAAGACTCCATCTCAAAAAAAAAAAACAAAAACAAAAACAAAAACAAATACAAATAACTCAATGTACAACTTTTATAGAAAAAAGTATTATACAGCATAACATTTTTTTCAGGGTCATGGGTACTTGAAGAAAAAGAATTCTCAAGAGCTAAATGCCATTAACTTGTACAAAAAGTCGCAAGACAACCACTTAATGTTATTCTGTATCTCTAAGAACAAAGACTGTGAAGGACTTGGAACCTGTGTGTGCTTGGCTCAAGAGAGTGCTCTACAGTATGAAAGAGATACCCTGGGCCGGGCAAGCTGGCCCATGCCTGTAATCCCAGCACTTTGGGAGATGGTGGAGGCGGACTGCTTGAGCTCAAGAGTTCAAGACCAGCCTGGGCAACAAAAATATACAAAAATTAGCAGGGTGTGTTGGCACATGTCTGTAATCCCAGCTTATTCAAGAGGCTGAACACGAGAATCACTTGAACTCAGGAGGCGGAGGTTGCACCGAGCCTAAGTGGTGCCACTGCACCACAGCCTGGGTGAGAGAGTGAGACTATGACTCAAAAAAAAAAAAAGACAAGACAAGACAAAGAAGGTGATACCCTGGAAAGTAAATGTGCTCCTCTAAGTTCAGAAGTCTCCAGTCAACACACCAATCTTTTAAAAAGTCCACATGTATTTTTAGAACTCTCTGATGCCCATTTGTGCCCATCTCTGCCCCCAATCTACACTACGTTTAACTCAACTCAGGAGATTTTTATTAGAAGACAGTCTAGTGAATACCAAAGAGCAATAGGCAGTACAGAGGAAATCTGGCAAGATATTCTTTCCGTATGTTATTTTCTAGATCCTGGCTTATTCTAGAGAGATTTGCCAGGCGCGCTGGCTCATGCCTGTAATCCCAGCTACTTAGGAGGCTGAAGTGGGAGGATCGCTGGAGAGGGATTTAACTCAGCCAGCCAGGAAAGCTACTATCTGCCTGTTTTAGTAATCTACCAGAAAACTTCTGTTAGAGATCATGTTCCTTCATCCAAAAAGTAGCTAAGAAAATGGTAAGACACCATCAGTTACTTCCTTGAGCAGCTACATTCACTGAATGCATCTAGAATCTGAACTAAGTAAAATACCCAGCCAGATTACAATAGGAAATAACAGTAGAATTCTAATACAGGAAAGCTGTAGCCAATGGACTCCAAAGAAACTTCTGGACCCAGGACACAAACAACTAATCCACAGTAGGGCACCACAGGAGACACCAAACCTTCATCAGAGATATGCCCTTGGAATTTGCTTACCCCCCACCCCACCACCTTCCTAATTTTTGTGACTTTTTGTCCCTTCCTAATTTTTCCTTCGCAGGCAAAATGAGGGCAGTGCCCGAGATCCTCCAGCACTCCTCTTATTGATGAAGAAACCTCTGCGACACTGGGAGTTTTGCCTCGGAGCCGCTGAGAGGTTTAAAAGAGATCACACACGGAAAAGCTCATATGCGCCCATAAGGGGATTCTCCTTGCCGCCTCCAGCCACCCTGAGACATGCAGTGTTCACTTTGGAGTAATGCAGATCGCCTTGCAAAGTTTTTCCCCGAGACTTTCGTTTATTGGACAGCAGCCCCTCTGCGTGTCAGCTCCTCTGCAAGAGCTCGCGGGCCCGGGCCTCTCAGCTGTCCTCACCCTGAGCGGACAAGAGGGCCTCTGAGACCCGCAGCACTGTCCAGTGGGAAATAAAACCGCTCGGGAGAAGAACCTGGCCCCTAGAATTTCACACTCCAACAGGTCGCATGCCCTGCGCCTGGAAGGCAGCGACGGCCCGCGCAGGCACCAGGCTGGGGCCCAAGGAGCCAGCGGCGGCCACCTCATCAAAGGCCGGCCCGGCAGCGCAGTCAGGGGCGCAGGCCACGCCCCCGCGCAGTCGGCGCACCGCCCCGCGAGCAGGCCTGGCCAGGCCGCCGCGCTTCCGCAGGCCGCCGGGCCGCGACCGCCGCCCCCGCCCCCGCCCCCGCCCGCCGGGCCCCGCCTCTCGCAGCCGGAGTTCCAAGCGAACGCCAGGGCCTCCCGACTCGCGCCCGCAGAATTCCGGGGCGCCGCCGCCAAGCCAGAGAGGCCGGGGAGGGACAGGCAGGGACTGCGGGGCCGAAGCGGCCCCTCGGCTCCAGCAGGCAGGGCCCGATCGGGCCTGGGCTACTGAGTGAGCAGGGCCGCCTTCAGCACCCGCCTGGCGGGTCCCACCGTCCCGGGCCTCGGAGGCCGATCCTTCCGTCCTCTCGCGAACCGCCTCCTCCCGGGGCCCTCTTTTCCCTGGGCGCTCACCTCCCGACTCCGCGCCCCGCAGCCTGCGCTTCAGCTCCAGCTCGGGTTCCGGGGCCCCGGATCACAGCGACTCCCTCACAGCTGCGCTCCGCAGCGCAACCGAACTGCGGGCCCCGCCCTCGCGGCGTCCCGACCAACAGATGGGCGGTGCCGCACCGCCGGCAGGTTTCCATTGGGCGACGTTCTCGATGGGCGGGGCCCGGCCGCCGGGAGCTCGCTGGGGTAGGCTTCCACCCGCTCTCCTCCCCTTGCGCCGGTCCGGCCGAGACCTCTCAGAGGGGTTGGTGTTTTCGGTCCCAGCTGGGGCTTGTCTCTCTGTCCACCCCACCGCCCGGTCCAGGTGCCCCAGATGGTTCCGCTGGACGCAGGGAAGGCCTCCTCCCTCTTCTTGAAGGCGCCATGACAGTTCTAATGCCCCGAAAAGACAAAAGGAGCGAAAGACGTAGCCTCGGTCCGAGAGGAGCTCTCCCACCCCAGTCCCCGCCTGCATTATTTTGGAACGAGACTGTTGTGCAGGACGCCAGTTCTCTGGAAAGCTTTTAAAAATTACCTAACACTGAAATTAGTAGTTAACTCTTTGTGATTGCATAGCACTATTTGCTTAAACTTTGTGAGAGGTTTTCACAGATGTTACTTCATTTGATCCTCATAAGAACGAACTCATTAAAATTGTCATTCAATGGTAGTTGACAAATGCAAAAACCTGAATCAGAGTTATTAAGCTATTGACCGAAAGTTAAGTTGGTAAGAGCCAAGTCTAGAAGCCGAAACAGTAAACTTCCTCAAAGGAGACTACGTTGAGAAGATGTTTGGAAAGAATTTAGATTGGTTTCGAGTTAGTGGAAAGAAAAGATGATAAATTCTGGACGAGCTATTGATCTGTGAAAACTAAGCGCGGAGCCTTCAGGATGGAAGTTCACTCTGCCCTTCGACGTGTATGATGGAGGGAAGACGATGAATCAATCAACAGAACTTGGGAATGTCACAATCACCAAATTTTACTGTCCTTAAAGGGAATCTCTAATCCTGTTTCACTGGGAGAAAGGACATCTGGCAGAAACCCTCTCGTTTTCTCATCACCTCAAAATATTCATTTTTAAAACCAATCTTTCGGTCGGGCGCGGTGGCTCACGCCCAGCACTTTGGGAGGCCTAGGTGGGCGGATCACTTGAGGTCAGGAGTTCGAGACCAGCTTGGTCAACGTAGTGAAACTCCGTCTCTACTAAAAATACAAAAATTAGCCGGGCGAGGTAGCACATGTCTGTTCTCTCAAGCTACTTGGGAGGCTGAAGTGGGAAGATCACTTGAGTCCAGGAGGCAAGAGGTTGCGGTAAGCCAAGATGGCACCACTACGCTCCAGCCTGGGCAACAGAGTGTGAGAATCCGTCTCTCAAAAAAAAAAAAAATATATATATATATATATATATATGTACGTATATATGTATATATGTGTGTATATGTGTGTATATGTGTATGTGTGTGTGTGTATATATATGTGTGTGTGTATATATATATTGCCCTTCTTTCCTTGATTCTTTTATATTTGGAAGAGGGGGGCTCAAACACCCTTTTTAAAATCTGATGTAACTTATGGGCCTTCTCTTGTATTTTAAAAAATGCATTCACCCAACAAATTTAGGATACAATTTCAGGAAATTGAGGTTAAGAATCTTTGCTCTGGGCTGGGCGCGATGGCTCACACCTGTAATCCCAGCACTTTGGGAGACTGAGGCGGGCCGATCATTTGAGGTCAGGAGTTCAAAACCAGCCTGGCCAGCATGGTGAAACCTCGTCTCTACTAAAAATACAAAAATTAGCCAGGCGTGCTGGTGGGCTCCTGTAATCCCAGCTGCTCAGTAGGCTGAGGCAGGAGAATCACTTGAACCCAGGAGGCAGAGGTTGCTGTGAGCTGAGATCAGGCCACTGCACTCCAGCCTGGGTGACAAGAGCAACACTCCATCTAAAAAAAAAAAAATCTTGGTTCTAATCTCAAAGGAAAAGATTAACCTTTCCTCCCTGTGGGCTCAAAAGCAATTGGAACACCTGGTCCAGGGTAAACATTCATTAAATATCAGTTCATGTTATCATTAGAGTTTCCCATTCTCTTCTGCCTAGGGCCTTATCATTATCAACTGTCCCCTTTCAACTAGGTCCTTTCAAGTATGCATAGAGGACCCTTTGGCATCCTCTAGCTCTCATTTTTAACCCTTCATTACATTTTAAATGATCAAATACTGCCTGCATTTTCACCACCTCATGTATTTATTTTTTCCTACTTATAAAAATAATACATGCTCATTGCCAAAAAACAACCTGAAAATATTCCCAAAACTATTTTAGTATAATGTAATATTTATATAGTAGTTTCTATGTATTAGGCACTTTTAATTGCTTTATGACAACAGTAATATGAATACTAACAATTTCTGTAGAAAGTGAAATCTCTTATAATCCTACTTCCCCCAATAATTAAGACTTTGGTGTATTTTATTTTTATTTATTTATTTATTTATTTATTTTTGAGACTGAGTCTCGCTCCGTTGCCCAGGCTAGAGTTCAGTGTTGCGATATTGGCTCACTGCAACCTCCACCTCCCAAGTTACAGATATTCTCCTAGCCTCAGCCTCCCAAGTAGCTGGGACTACAGGCGCGTGCCACCATGCCTGGCTAATTTTTTGTATATTTAGTAGAGACGAGGTTTCACCGTGTTAGCCAGGATGGTCTCGATCTTCTGACCTCGTGATCCACCCACCTCGGCCTCCCAAAGTGCTGGGATTACAGGCATGAGCCACTGTGCCCGGCCTTTTATTTTTATTTTTCTAAGTATATATATGTATATAATTTTAAATGAAAACAAGTTTATACTACATAACCTTTTTCACTTTTTTCTATAGGGGTGCACATGGCACTATTTTAATTTTTTAACCACTACTTTAATTTTTTACTTTACTAGGTTGTTTGTTTGTTTGTTTGTTTGTTTTTGTTTTTGTTTTTGAGACGGAGTCTCGCTTTGTCACCAGGCTGGAGTGCAATGGCATGGTCTTGGCTCACTGCAACCTCCACCTCCTGGGTTCAAGAGATTTTCCTGCCTCAGCCTCCCAAGTAGCTGGGATTACAGGCAAGCGCCACCATGCCCAGCTAATTTTTGTATTTTTAGTAGAGATGGGTTTTCACCATGTTGACCAGGCTGGTCTTGAACTCCTGACCTCATGATCCGCCCACCTCGCCCTCCCAAAGTGCTGGGATTACAGGTGTGAGCCTGAGCCACCACACCCGGCCTTTTTTTTTTTTTTGAAGACAGGAGTCTCACTCTGTCACCCAGGCTGGAGTGCAGTGACTCAATCTCAGCTAACTGCCACCTCCACCTCCCAGGTTCAAGCGATTCTCATGCCTCAGCCTCCCAAGTAGGTGGGACTATAGGTGTGTGCCACCATGCCCAACTAATTTTTATATTTTAGTAGAGAAAGAGTTTTACCGTGTTGCCCGGGCTCGTCTCAAACTTCTGAACTCAGGCAATCCACCCGCCTCGGCCTCCCAAAGTGCTAGGATTACAGGCGTGAACCACTGTGCCCGACCCTTTACTGGTTAATTTTTAACCAGCAGAATATTCCACTGTCCAAATGTGCCAGCATTTACTTAGTAACTACCTGTGGACATTGGGATAACATTCGTTATTTATTATCATAAATAAAGCAGCAATGAACATTTAACTACATATATCTTTTTTTTTTCTTTTTTTTTTTTTTTTGAGATGGAGTCTCGCTCTGTCACCCAGGCTAGAGTTCAGTGGCATGATCTTGGTTCACTGCAACCTCTGCCTCCCAGGTTCAGGCGATTCTCCTACCTCAGCCTTCTGAGTAGCTGGGATTACAGGCATGTGCCACCATCCCCAGCTAATTTTTTGTGTTTTTAGTAGAGATGGGGTTTCTCCATGTTGGTCAGGCTGGTTTCAAACTCCGGACCTCGGATGATCCGCCCACCTTGGCCTCCCAAAGTGCTGGGATTACAGGCGTGAGCCACCGCACCCGGCCGATTTTTATACATTCTTAAAACTGGAATTGCTGAGTCAAAAGCTAAGAACATGCATATTAGAATGGACAAATTCCAGAACACTGACCACACCATATGCTGGTGAGGATGTGGAGCAACAGGAACTCTCATTAATTGCTGATAGGAATGCAAATAGAACAGCCACTTTGGAAGACAGTTTGACGGTTTCTTACAAAACTAAACATAATCTTACCATATGATCCAGCAGTTGCACTCCTTGGTATTTTATTTACCCAGAGGAGCTGAAAACTTATGTCCACACAAAAATCTGCACATGAATGTTTATGGCAGCTTTATTCATAATTGCCAAAAGTTAGATGCAACCAAGATGTCCTTCAGCAGATGAATGGATAAATTGCGGTACATCCAGACAATGGCATATTATTCAATGCTAAAAAGAAATGGCTGGGAGCAGTGGCTCACGCCTGTAATCCCAGCACTTTGGGAGGCCGAGGCGGGTGGATCACGAGGTCAGGAGATCCAGGCCATCCTGGCTAACACGGTGAAACCCCATCTCTACTAAAAATACAAAAAATTAGCCGGGCATTGTGGCGGGCATCTGTAGTCCCAGCAACTCAGGAGGCTGAGGCAGGAGAATGGCGTGAACCCGCGATGCGGAGCTTGCAGTGAGCTGAGATTGCACCACTGCACTCCAGTCTGGGCGACAGAAAGACTCCCTCTCAAAAAATAAATAAATAAAATAAGTAGTGAAAAAAAAAAAGGTACCTGGCTATGGCGGTTCATGCCTGTAATCCCAGCATTTTGGGAGGCCAAGGTGGGATGATCAGTTGAACCCAGGAGTTTGAGATCAGCCTGGGCAACATAGTGAGACCCTGTCTCTATAAAAGAATGTTTTTGGCTGAGTGCGGTGGCTCACGCCTGCAATCCCAGCACTTTGGGAGGCCGAGGGGGGCAGATCACAAGGTCAGGAGATCGAGACCATCCTGGCTAATATGGTGAAACCCCGTCTCTACTAAAATTACCAAAAAATTAGCCGGGCGTGGTGGCAGGCGCCTGTAGTCCCAGCTATGTGGGAGGCTGAGGCAGGAGAATGGCGTAAGCCAGGGAGGCGGAGCTTGCAGTGAGCCGAGATCGCACCACTGCACTCCAGCCTGGGTGACAGAGCGAGACTCCATCTCAAAAAAAAAAAAAAAAAAAAAAACAAATTTTTTTTTTCATAATTAGCCAGGCATGGTGACATGCTCCTACAGTTCCAGCTACTTAGTAGGTTGAGGCAGGAGGATCGCTTTAGCCTAGGAGGTCAAGGTTGTGGTGAGCCGTGATCGTGCCACTACACTCCAGCCTCCATAACAGAGCAAGAAACTCTGGTATAGAGAGAACAATGAATATAACTTTGGGTACATTAATAGGAAGAGGAATAGAAAGTAAAGATAGAGGAGAGAAATTAAGAAACAGAGAGAAATGAAATAAATCAATATTATGAAAAGGAAGGCCGGGCGCGGTGGCTCAAGCCTGTAATCCCAGCACTTTGGGAGGCCGAGGCGGGCGGATCACAAGGTCAGGAGATCGAGACCACAGTGAAACCCCGTCTCTACTAAAAATACAAAAAATTAGCCGGGCGCGGTGGCGGGCGCCTGTAGTCCCAGCTACTCAGGAGGCTGAGGCAGGAGAATGGCGGGAACCCGGGAGGCGGAGCTTGCAGTGAGCCGAGATCGCGCCACTGCACTCCAGCCTGGGCAACCGCGTGAGACTCCGTCTCAAAAAAAAAAAAAAAAAAAAAAAAAAAAAAAAAAAAAAAGAAAAGGAAGTGAGTAAAAAGTTTTAAGAAAGAGCTGTTCAGTAATCCCGAATGCTGAAGTGATCATGGAGACTTCAGAATGAAAAAGAGCTAGGCCCGGCGCGGTGGCTCACGCCTGTAATCCCAGCACTTTGGGAGGCCGAGGCAGGCGGATCATGAGGTCAGGAGATTGAGACCAGCCTGGCTAACACGGTGAAACCCTGTCTTTACTAAACAAATACAAAAAATTAGCTGGGTGTGGTGGCAGGCGCCTGTAATCCCAGCTACTCAGGAGGCTGAGGCAGGAGAATGGCGTGAACCCGAGAGGCGGAGCTTGCAGTGAGTCGATATTGCGCCACTGCACTCTAGCCTGGACAACAGAGCCAGACTCCGTCTCAAATAAATAAAGAAATAATGAATGAATGAATGAATGAAAAAGAGCTTTGCAGTAGAAACTTGTAATAAATTGAGAGTAAAATTCCAGTAGCCAGAGGATGAAATTAACGTTGTAGGAGATTGGGAAGACAATAGAATTTTTCCGATGTACAAAGAGCCCTTACAAGCCAGAAAGAAAAAGAATGATCAACGCAGTAAAGAAATAAACAAAAAAACTTGAATAGGCAAGAAATTGAAGAGGAAATACAACTGGGCAATAAACATATGAAAAGATGTTTAGCTTCACTTATAATTAAATAAATGCAAATTAAAACAGGATATCTTTTTTTAATTAATGTATCATCAAAGTTAAAAAGATTGATGTTACTCGGGTGGGCACAGTGGCTCACGCCTGTAATCCCAGCACTTTGGGAGGCCGAGACAGGCAGATCACGAGGTCAGGAGATTGAGACCATCCTGGCTAACACAGTGAAACCCCGTCTCTACTAAAAATACAAAAATTAGCTGAGCGTGGTGAAACACGCCTGTAGTCCCAGCTACTCTCGGGAGGCTGAGGCAGGAGAATCACTTAAACCTGGCAAACCTGGGAGGCGGAGGTTGCAGCGAGCCAAGATCGCGCCATTGCCCTTCAGCCTGGGCGACAGAGTTAGAGTCTGTCTCAAAAAAAACAAAAAAAGATTGGTATCACTCAGTGTTGGTAAGGATGCAGGGGAATAGGAACTCTAACATTATCTGGATGGTATATTTTTGAAAAGCAACTTGGCAATTTCTATTCAAATTTAAGATGTTCTTAGCCTTTTAAGTTTTTTTTTAATTTATTTTTGAGAATTCTCCATACTGTTGTCCATAATGGTAGTACCAATTTACATTCCCACCAATAGTGTATGAGAAGAGTTCTCTTTTCTCTTTTCCCCACATCCTCACCAATACTTGTTATCTTTTGTCTTTTTTATAACAGCCATTATAACAGGTGTGAGGTGATATCTTACTGTGATTTTGATTTGCATTTCCCTGATTATTAGAGCACTTTTTTCATATATCTGTTAGCCATTTGTATATCTTCTTTTGAGAAATGTCTATTCAGGTACTTTGTCCTCTTTTTTTTTTTTTTTTTTTTTTTTTTTTGAGACGGAGTTTCACCATTGTTGCCCAGGCCAGAGTGCAATGGTGCAGTCTTGGCTCACTGCAACCTCCGCCTACCGGGTTCAAGCAGTTCTCTTGCCTCAGCCTCCCAAGTAGCGGATTACAGGCACCTGCCACCATGCCCGGCTAATTTTGTATTTTTAGTAGAGATGGTTTTTCACCTTGTTGGTCAGGCTGGTCTCAAACTCCTGACCTCAGGTGACCTGCCCGCCTTGGTCTCCCAAAGTGCTGGGATTACAGGCATGAGCCACCATGCCCAGCCCTTTGCCCATTTTAAAAATTGGATTGTTTTCTTTCCTTTCCTTTTTTTTTTTTTTTTTTTTGAGACGGAGTCTCGCTCTGTCGCCAAGGCTGGAGTGCAATGTAATGATCTCGGCTCACTGCAACCTCTGCCTCCTGGGTTCAAGCGATTCTCCTGCCTCAGCCTCCTAAGTAGCTGGGATTACAGGCATGCACTGCCACATTAGGCAAATTTTTTTTTTTTTTTTTTTTTTTTTTAGACAGTCTCACTCTGTCACCCTGGCTGGAGTGCAGTGGTGTGATCTCAGCTCACTGCAAGCTCCACTCCCAGGTTCACACCATTCTCCTGCCTCAGCCTCCCAAGTAGCTGGGACTACAGGCACCTGCCACAATGCCCGGCTAATTTTTTTGTGTTTTTAGTAGAGACGGGGTTTCACTGTGTTAGCCAGAATGGTCTCAATCTACTGACTTCGTGATCTGTCCTCCTCGGCCTCCCAAAGTGCTGGGATTACAGGCATGAGCCACTGCGCCCAGTCACACCAGGCTAATTTTTGTATTTGTAGTAGAGACGGGGTTTCTCCATGTTGGTCAGGCTGGTCTCAAACTCCCCACCTCAGGTGATCCTCCCGCCTAAGCCTCCCAAAGTGCTGTGACTACAGGCCTGAGCCACTGCGCCCAGCCATATTTTTTGTATTTTTAGTAGAAACAGAGTTTCACCATGTTGGCTAGGCTGGTCTCAAACTCTTGACCTCAGGTGATGCACCCGCCTTGGCCTCTCAAAGTGCTGGGATTAGAGGTGTGAGCCACCATGCCCAGCCTGTTTTTCTTGCTATTGAGTTGTTTGAGTTTCTTATATATTTTGGATATTAACATTAGCCTTTTATCAGATACATAGTTTGCAAATATATTCTCCCATTCCATAGTCTGTCTCTTCACTCTGTCAATAGTTTCCATTGTTGTTGTTGTTTGATGCAATCTCACTTGTCTATTTTTAAGACTACTCATTTCTATTTGTTCTGATTCTAAGCTTCCCTGGTGACCTGCTAACCTAATTTCCCATGTGGACTATAACTTGCATTGTGACATACCAGTTGCAGACCTCTGTTAATTTACTGAAAGTCATTAAATTCACAATAAGTAAGTTCTTTTTTTTTTTCTTTAGAGACAGGGTCTTGCTCTGTTGCCCAGGCTGAAGTGCAGTGGTGTGATCATAGCTCATTCCAGCCTCAAACTCCTGGGCTCAGGCAATCCTTCCACCTCAGCCTCCCAAAAGTGCTAGGATTACAGGTTTGAGTTGCCGCACCCATACTGCAATAAAACTGTCTAGAATCTTTCAAGGTCTTAGTTCCCACAATCAGGGCAACAAACCTACTGGGTTTCTGCTCTAAGTTTGTTTGTTTGTTTGTTTCTCAGTGTGAGACTTGCAAGCCATGCCTTCAATCTGATCATTTCTCTAGGGATGTGGTGTGGATCCTTTCTTCCAAAAGAGCCTCTTTTCAAACTGAAGGCCAAATAAAAATAGCATTTACATTTCTGTATGACTTCAAACTAAATAAGAGAAGCCTACATTTCTTGACAATTGTGAATTATCTGAGGTGTTTTAAAACACACATTCCCAGGACCCTCCCTGGATCAGCTGAATATGAATCTTGGGGTCAGGGAGACTTGAGTTTCTACGTGTCTAAGAATTTTTCCAGGTGATTCTCATAAAGCTAGCCTGTCATTAGGCTGAAGGGTAGTAACCATCACCCTAGCTCACACCTTATCCTTGTCTTAGAATGATGCCTTGGGGCATTGCCTCATACCTTAGGCCTCTAAGCTTCATTTTAAAAGTTATTAAATGGGAACATTATTTGGCTGTATACCTGTAAGTCATATCATAAGGAACTGAGTCAACTTCTAAGATAAATAAATAGGGCCACTAAGAAATAAAAAGACAAACATAGTCCATTTAAATCTTAATTCACCTGAGATTATTTGAACACATAATTGTGTTCAATTATGTTCAAATCAAATTCATGTATTATTTATTTTGCACTTTTTTTGTTTGTTTATTTTTGAGATATTCTCACCCTGTTGCCCAGGCTGAAGAGCAGTGGCCCAATCTTGGCTCACTGCAACCTCTGCCTCCTAGTTCAAGCTATTCTTGTGCCTCAGCCTCCTGAGTAGCTTCAACTACAGGTGCATGCCATAATGCCTGGCTAATTTTTGTATTTTCAGTGGAGACTGGGTTTCACCATGTCAGCCAGGCTGGCCTCGAACTTCTGGCCTCAAGGGATCCACCCCTGTCGGCTTCCCAAAGTGCTGGGATTAGAGGTGTTAGCCACCTCGCCTGGCCGTTTGTTGTTGTTGTTGTTGTTGTTGTTGTTGTTGTTGTTGAGATGCATTCTTGTTCTGTCACGCAGGTTGGAGTGCAGTGACGCAATCTTGGCTCACTGCAACCTCCGCCTCCCAGGTTCAAGCAATTCTTCTGCCTCAGCCTCCCGAGTAGCTGGGATTACAGGCACCCACCAGCATGCCCGGCTAATTTTTGTATTTTTACAAAATTACAGGCATGAGCTACTGCACCGGGACTTAAATTAAAATTTATTCTGGATTTTCCTGGATAAATTTTAAAAGATTATCCTGGATTATCAGGGTTGACTCTAAATGTAATCACAAGTATCCATGTAAGAGGAAGGCAGAGGGAGGGTATGAATACAGAAAAGGAAATATGACCACAGAAGCAGGGTGGAGTGATGGCAACAAATGCAGGCAGCCTCTAGAAGCTAGAAAAGGCAAGGAGCCAGACATGGTGGCTCATGCCTGCAATCCCAGCACTTTGGGAGGCTGAGGCGGGTGGATCACATGAAGTCGGGAGTTCGAGACCAGTCTGACCAATATGGTGAAACCCCGTCTCTACTAAAAATACGAAAATTAGCTGGGTATGGTGGCAGGCACCTGTAATCCCAGCTACTTGGATAGCTGAGGCAGGAGAATCACTTGAACCCGGGAGGCAGAGGTTGCAGTGAGCTGAGATCACACGCCACTGTACTCAGCCTGGGCGACAGAGTAAGACTCCGTCTCAAAAAAAGAAAAGGCAAGGAAACAGATTCCCCCCTAGATCCCCCAGAAGGCACTAGTGCTGCCAACACCTTAACTTTACACCAGTGAAACTAATTTCAGATACCTGTCCTCTGAAATTGTAAAATAATAAACGTGTGGTGCTTTATGTCACCAAGTTTATGGTAATGCATTACAACAGTCATAGGAAACTAATACATATGGTTTCCCAAAGAACAAAGTTGATCTGTCTGACCTGCGTTTTAAAGGATAAATAGGAATTCAACAAGTAGTTAAGGAAGTGAAGAAAAGTCCAGGGAAGACTCTCCAGTATTGGAAGTCAGGAACTTGGACCATAAAACCTATGGTTTTCCACTAAAAGTTTTGTGAAGATGTCTCACCTTTTAGCAGTAATAGTTGAAAATTTCCAACGTGGCTGTGGGTTTCCTTTCTTTTGCCTTACCTCCGGTTTTGCAGTCTGAAATTTAATCTTTTTTTAAAAATAAAATTTATTGTCTAGGCACGGTGGCTCATGCCTGTAATCCCAGCACTTTGGGAGGCCAAGGCAGGTGAATCACTTGAGGTCAGAAATTTGAGACCAGCCTGGCCAACATGGTAAAACTCCATCTCTACTAAACATACAAAAATTAGCCAGGTGTGATGGCATGCGTCTATACTCCCAGCTGCTTGGGAGGCTGAAGTAGTAGAATCACTTGAACCCAGCAGGTGGAGATTGTAGTGAGCTGAGATCGTGCCACTGCCCTCCAGCCTGGGCGACAGAGTGAGACTCTGTCTCAAATAAACAAATAAACAAATAAATAAAATTCATTATGTCTTGGAGGGAAGAGAGGAGACTTTCTAGAGAGAACATTCTTCTTTTTTTCTTTTTTTTCCTCAGACCTCTCAGGGATGAAAAGGAGAACATTCTTCAGAAAATAAATGAGAAAACTAGAGAGATAATCAGATCTCCGACACTTGTTTATTGTTGGAGCAGGTTTGGAGAGAGAGTGACAAAGTCCTCGCTTAAAACAAGTAAAGAAATTCCTTGCCTGATTTGTTTGGGATTAAGAGAAACAAAATAATAAAAAGAGCTCTAAGTTTGGTATAACTAACAAGAGAATAAGTTAATTCACACAGAATGCAGCACAAAAACTCGGGGTATTACAGTTAAAAGACGGGGAGGCCAGGCACGGTGGCTCACTCCTGTAAACCTAACACTTTGCGAGGCTCAGGCAGGCAATTGCCTGAGCTCAGGAGTTCGAGACCAGCCTGGGCAACACGGTAAAAACCCCATCTCTACTAAAAATACAAAAATTAGCTGGGCATGGTGGCACGCACCTGTAGTCCCAGCTGCTTGGGAGCTGAGACAGAAGAATCACTTGAATCTGGGAGGCGGCGGTTGCAGTGAGCCAAGATTGCGCCATTGCACTCCAGCCTGGGTGACAGAGTGAGACTCCATCTCAAAAAATAAATAAATAAAATCAAATTTAAAAAAAAAACATACATGGATCTCCTAAAAACAAATAAAGATTTTTTTTTTTTTTTTTTTTTTGAGAAGGGAGTCTTGTTCTGTCACCCAGGCTGGAGTGCAGTGGTGCAATCTCGGCTCACTGCAAGCTCCACCTCCCAGGTTCACACCATTATCCTGCCTCAGCCTCCCCAGCAGCTGGGACTACAGGCGCCTGCCACCACGCTGGCTAATTTTTGTGTTTTTAGTAGAGATGGGGTTTCACTGTATTAGCCAGGATGGTCTCGATCTCCTGACCCTGTGATCCACCCACCTCGGCCTCCCAAAGTGCTGGGATTACAGGCGTGAGCCACCGCACCTGGCAGAACAAATAAGGATTTTAAGAGACAGTTCACTCTATATCCTTATTTAAAAGAAAAAAATGATCTCTCCCTGCCCCCTACCCCCCACTAGAGGGACACAATCCTGCTAAAGACACAATTATGATTATTATTACTATTATTATTATTATTATTATTATTATTATTTTGAGACAGGGTCTTGCTCTGTCACCCCGGTTGAAGTGCACTGGTGCAACCATACCTCACTGCAGCCTCAACCTCCCAGGCTCAAGCAATCCTCCTACCTCAGCCTCCCACAGTGCTGGGATTACAAGCATGAGCCACCAAACCCAGTCACAATATATTTTATTTTATTTTTTGAGACAGAGTCTCACTCTGTCACACAGGCTGGAGTGTAGTGGCACGATCTTGGCTCACTGCAACCTCTGCCTTCCGGGTTCAAGAGATTCTCCTGCCTCGGCCTCCGAAGTAGCTGGGATTATATGTGCTCACCATCATGCCTAGCTAATTTTTGTGTATTTTTAGTAGAGATGGTTTTCGCCACGTTGCCCAGGCTGGTCTCAAGCTCCTAAGCTCAGGCAATCAGCCCGTCTCAGCCTCCCAAAGTGTTAAGATTATAGGAGTGAGCCACCATACCCAACCCACAATTTATATTATTAATAAAAAGATAAACCCCAGCATATCAGTCTGAAAGATCTGAATTTTGGTTGATGGTCCTTTTGTGATTTTCTTTAGGATAAAGATAGGTATTTCTTTTGTATGTGTCTAGAGGGCCCATTCTAGTGATTTCCATGAGTATGGGCAGATTGCTTCAAGATTAATTCATGTCTTGCCTTCTAGAAATAGAAAAGTACAACTGTAAAACATAACACTTTTCTGACTTAAAAAAATAGTTTCGGCCGGGCGCGGTGGCTCAAGCCTGTAATCCCAGCACTTTGGGAGGCCGAGGCGGGTGGATCACGAGGTCAGGAGATCGAGACTATCCTGGCTAACATGGTGAAACCCCGTCTCTACTAAAAATACAAAAAACTAGCCGGGCGTGGTGGCGGCGCCTGTAGTCCCAGCTACTTGGGAGGCTGAGGAGGGAGAATGGCGTGAACCCGGGAGGCGGAGCTTGCAGTGAGCCGAGATCACCACTGCACTCCAGCCTGGGAGACACAGCGAGACTCCGTCTCAAAAAAAAAAAAAAAAAAATAGTTTCATTTATTGGGCACTTGTTCTGTGTTCCTTTAGGTGACAGTCAGTCAGGTGTGGCCACAAGAGGAGACACGGGAGAGGCACAATAAAACAGTTTATTACACTTACAGGTTTTAGAAAGAGGGTCATTATATGCCACACAAGGTCACAGGGGAAATGCCAAGTTTTGGTCAGGTGGCAGAAGACAGTAACAGGAAGAAAGTATAGACCGGAACTTTTTTTTTCTTTTTTTCTTTTTTTTTGAGACAGAGTTTCACTTTTGTAGCCCAAGCTGGAGTGCAATGGCACGATCTTGGCTCACTGCAACCTCCGCCTCCCAGGTTCAAGTGATTCTCCTGCCTCAGACCCCTAAGTAAATGGGATTACAGGCATGTGCTACCACACCTGTCTTATTTTTCTGTATTTAGTAGAGACAGGGTTTCACCATGTTTGTCAGGCTGGTCTCAAACTCCTGATCTCACGCGATCCACCTGCTTCAGCCTCCCACAGTGGTGTTGGGATTACAAAGATGAGCCACTGCGCCCAACCTAGGCCAGAACTTTTTTTTTTTTTGAGGCAGAGTCTCACTGTGCTGCCCAGGCTGGAGTGCAGTGGCACGATCTTGGCTCACTACAACCTCAGCCTCCCAGGTTCAAGCAATTCTCCTGCCTCAGCCTCCTAAAGAGCTGGGATTGGCCGGGTGCGGTGGCTCAAGCCTGTAATCCCAGCACTTTGGGAGGCCGAGATGGGCGGATCACGAGGTCAGGAGATCGAGACCATCCTGGCTAACACGGTGAAACCCCGTCTCTACTAAAAATACAAAAAACTAGCCGGGCGAGGTGGCGGGCGCCTGTAGTCCCAGCTACTCGGAGGCTGAGGCGGGAGAATGGCGTAAACCCGGGAGGCGGAGCTTGCAGTGAGCTGAGATCTGGCCACTGCACTCCAGCCTGGGCGACAGAGCGAGACTCCGTCTCAAAAAAAAAAAAAAAAAAAAAAAAAAAAAAAAAAAAAAAGAGCTGGGATTACAGGTACGCACCACCATGACTGGCTAATTTTTTGTATTTTTAGTAGAGACAGGGTTTGGCATGTTGGCCAGGCTGGTCTCGAACTCTTGACCTTGTGATCTGCCCACCTAGGCCTCCCAAAGTGCTAGGATTACAGGTGTGAGCCACTGCTCCAGGCCTAGGCCAGAACTTTTATTAGGGTTTCTAAGGGTAAGGCAAGGCAGGGCAAAGGGTTTAGGGTTGGCTAGTTTGAATAATTCCTGCAGGCTCTAAACTTTGAGGATGGTCCCTAATTGCCTGCCATGATTAAGGCAAAAGAATGTTGCTTCTTGGGATGTATGGGCCAGATAGGGAAGGTATAGCTCTGGACTGGTCAGTTTATGTATCAAAGGAATGTTTTGGCTGGGCATGGTGGCTCACACCTGTAATCCCAGCATTTTGGGAGGCCTAGGCAGGCGGATCACTTGAGGTCAGGAGTTTGAGACCAGCCTGGCCAACATAGTGAAACTCCAGTCTCTACTAAAATTATAAAAATTAGCCGGGTGGGCCAGGCGCGGTGGCTCAAGCCTATAATCCCAACACTTTGGGAGGCCGAGACGGGCGGATCACGAGGTCAGGAGATCGAGACCATCCTGGCTAACACAATGAAACCCCGTCTCTACTAAAAATACAAAAAAATTAGCCGGGCGAGGTGGCGGGCGCCTGTAGTCCCAGCTACTCGGGAGGCTGAGGCAGGAGAATGGCGTAAACCCGGGAGGCGGAGCTTGCAGTGAGCTGAGATAGCGCCACTGCACTCCAGCCTGGGCGACAGAGCGAGACTCCGTCTGAAAAAAAAAAAAAAAAAAAAAAAAAATTAGCTGGGTGTTGTGGCCCGTGCCTGTAGTCTCAGCTACTCAGGAGGCTGAGGCATGAGAATTGCTTGAACCCAGGAGGCAGAGGTTGCAGCGAGCCAAGATGGCACCACTGCACTCCAGCCTGGGTGACAGAGCAAGACTCCAAGTCAAAAAAAAAAAAAAAGTCCTTTCCTGTTTCTAATTGGTTAGCCCTAGGAAGGGCAGTCTCTCCCAGCCAGAAATGGTTTTATAAGATGTCAAAATATGGCCCGAGTGCAGTGGCTCACGCCTGTAATCCCAGCTCTTTGAGAGGCCGAGGCAGGCAGATCACCTGAGGTTAGGAGTTCAAGACCAGCCTGGCCAACATGGTGAAACCATGTCTGTACTAAAAAATACAAAAATTAGCCGGGCGTGTTAGTGGGCGCCTATAATTCCAGCTTCTCAGGAGGCTGAGGCAGGGAAAATTGCTTGAACCCAGAGGAGGAGGTTGCAGTGAGCCAAGATTGTGCCATTGCACTCCAGCCTCAGTGACAGAGCAAGACTCCATCTCAAAAAAAAAAAACACAAAAAAAGATATCAAAATATGGCCGGGCACGGTGGCTCACGCCTGTAATCCCAGCACTTCGGGAGGCCAAGGAGGGCAGATCACGAGGTCAGAAGAACCAGACTATCCTGGCTAATATGATGAAACCCTGTCTCTACTAAAAATGCACACACACACACACACACACACACACACACAAAAGATGGGCATGGTGGCACACGCTTGTAGTCACAGCTACTTGGGAGGCTGAGGCAGGAGAATCACTTGAACCTGGGAGGGTTGCAGTGAGCCGAGATCATGCCACTGCACTCCAGCCTAGATGACAGAGTGAGACTTTGTCTCAAAAAAAAAAAAAAAGTCAAATATATATTTGAGTACAGAATATATATATATATAAATTAATGAGTATAAAGGGAAATAAGAACTAGCCCAGAATCCCAGAAATAGACTCTCCCTCTTCTTTTTTAGTAACTTCAAAATATTTAAATTCCTTCTTTCTTAGCCCTAAATCTTGTCCCTGAGATTTTTTTTCCCTCTCTGGATCAATCTTTCACCTTTAATCACAACCTAGAAGGAATACAATATCAAAACTGCTGAGCTTTTAAAGGTATCATTTTATGAATAGTATAATATAAAGATGTATATGCATCACATGTATATGAAGAAAGGGTCAAAAACAGTTAGATCCAGGCACAGCAGTGTGCGCCTACTCAGGAGGCTGAGGCGGGAGGATTGCTTGAGCCCAGGAGTTTGAGGCCAGCCTGGGTAACATAGGAAGACAATATAAATTTATAATATGCAATATAAATATGAGCATATTGGCATATTTTGGATGATTTGGATTAACACTTTTTTGAGTGATCTTCAGTTCACATGCAAATTTACAATTGAACTGGTGTCACATTATACTCTAAAGTTAGAGCATTTAACCTTTTTTTTTTTTTTGAGATGGAGTCTTGCTCTGTCACCCAGGCTGGAGTGCAATGGCATGATCTCAGCTCACTGCAACCTCCGCCTCCCAGGTTCAAGCGATTCTCCTGCCTCAGCCTCCCGAGTAGCTGGGATTACAGGTGCCTGCCTCCACACCTGGCTAATTTTTGTATTTTTAGTAGAGACAGGGTTTCACCATATTGGCCAGGCTGGTGTCGAACTCCTCAGGTGATCCAGCTGCCTCGGCCTTCCAAAGTGCTGGGATTACAGGTGTGAGTCACCACGCCCATCCACATTTAACCTTTAAGGCAATGTTGCCGAGGCTGGCAACATTTCCAGAGATCTATAATTACATGCCTCAGGGTTCATAATTTCCTTTTTTTTTTTTTTTTTTTTGGAGGCGGAGTTTCGTACTGTCACCCAGACTGGAGTGCAATGGCACAATCTCGGCTCACTGTAACCTCTGCCTCACAGGTTCAACTGATTCTCCTGCCTCAGCCTCCCAAGTAGCTGGGATTACAGGCATATGCCACCATGCCCTGCTAATTTTGTAGTTTCAGTAGAAACGGGGTTTCTTTTTTTTTTTTCCGAGACAAAGTCTTGCTCTGTTGCCCAGGCTGGAGTGCAATGGCATGATCTTGGCTCACTGCAACCTCTGCCTCTTGGATTCAAGCGATACTCCTGCCCCAGCCTCCCAAGTAGCTGGGATTACAGGTGCGCACCACCATGCCCGGCTAATTTTTCTATTTTTAGTAGAGACAGGGTTTCACCATGTTGGTCAGGCTGATCTCGAACTCCTGACCTCGTGATCCACCCGCCTTGGCCTCCCAACATAGCAAGACTTCATTTCTTAGAAGAAGGAGGAGGAGGAAAAGGAGAAGAAAGAAGAGGCTGAGTAATTTTTGTTGTTGTTGTTTTGTTCATTTGTTTGTTTTTTGAGACAGGGTCACTCTGTCGCCCAGGCTGGGGTGCAGTGACACTGTCTCAGCTCACTGTAACCAAGACCGAGTGATTTTATATGCTCCCTCTACCCTGCTTTGGTCAGAGATCTCATCTAGGTTCCTGGCAACCTGCAAGCCTAATTAACATCTTTTCCACTCTCATGGCTCAACTCTAATATTTTCAATGTTTTTATATTTAGTTGTCACCCTAAACTGAACCACTGTTTTCCCCCCCAAAACTAGCATCCCCTCAAACTTCACCTTTTTCTCTTAATGGCTCCACCACATTTTGTTATGCAGAGTCAAAATCTTGGTGTTATTCATTAATTTAACAAATATTTAAATATTATTCAGCACATACAACTGTGCAAGGGATGCCAGAGAACACAATGGTAAGTTTAATGGAAACTCTGCCGTCATAAAGGCTTATATGCTATCAGGAAAGACAACTAAGTGTGCACCCAAACTAGTATAGTGACAGTAGAGAAGACTTCCTGGAGAAAGTGATGGTCAAGAGGGGTGTGGAGAGGTGTGCTCCATGGGTAAAAGTGTAAGATAAAGCATGGCTTTAGACGCACCCAAAGACATCGCCGAAGCAGAGTTGTAGGAGAAATGGAGAGTGAGAGAGGCATATGTGAATCTGGATGATTCGCATGAAGCGTCTTGTAAGTTATAAGGAATTTGGACTATCTGAAGAATATGAGGAAGTCATGATTAGTTTTATGTTTTTAAAGAATCTTTTTTTTTTTTTTTTTTGAGTCGGAGTTGCTCTGTCACCCAGGCTGGAGTGCAGTGGCACGATCTCTCCTCACTGCAACCTCTGCCTCCGGGGTTCAAGCGATTCTCCTGCCTTAGCCTCCTAAGTAGCTGGGATTACAGGAGCGCGCCACTACGCCTGGCTAACTTTTGTGTTTTTAGTAGAGACGGGTTTCACATGTTGGCCAAGCTGGTCTTGAACTTCTGGTCTCAAGTGATTCACCCCTGCTTGGCCTCCCAAAGTGCTGCGATTACAGGTGTGAGCCACCGTGCCCGGGCGAAAAGAATCAATATTGCCATAGTTTGGAGAATTTCTCCTTTTCTCTCCATCCCTTGAATCCAATTTATTACCAAATCTGTCTCGTTATTGTCTAATTTGTCCTTTCATCTGGATTCCCATTGCCACCCTGCCTGGTACCACCTTACACCCAGCTCTTCTCATCTCCTGCTTAGAGCGCTTCAACCAGTAGCAGTGCCCCAGGCCGGGTGCAGCGGCTCACGCCTGTAATCCCTGCACTTTGGAAGGCTGAGGCGGGTGGATCACGAGGTCAGGAGTTCGAGATCAGCCTGGCCAAGATGGTGAAACCCCGTCTCTACTAAAAATACAAAAATTAGCTAGGCGTGGAATCCTAGCTAGTTGGGAGGCTGAGGCAGGAGAATCGCTTGAACCCGGGAGGCGGAGGTTGGAGTGAGCGGAGATAGCGCCATTGCACTGCAGCCTGGGCAACAACAGCGAAACTCCATCTTAAGAAAAGCCGGCCGGGCGCGGTGGCTCAAGCCTGTAATCCCAGCACTTTGGGAGGCCGAGACGGGCGGATCACGAGGTCGGGAGATCGAGACCATCCTGGTTAACACGGTGAAACCCCGTCTCTACTAAAAAATACAAAAAACTAGCCGGGCGAGGTGGCGGGCGCCTGTAGTCCCAGCTACTCGGGAGGCTGAGGCAGGAGAATGGCGTGAACCCGGGAGGCGGAGCTTGCAGTGAGCTGAGATCCGGCCACTGCACTCCAGCCTGGGTGACAGAGCGAGACGCCATCTCAAAAAAAAAAAAAAAAAAAAAAAAAGAAAAGCCAACAGTGCCCCAGACTCTCTCTCTCTCCAATGTACACTGCGTACAAAGACTAGACCAACGATGCCAAAGGTTACACCAGGATGACAATGAAGCCCAAGTCATTCATCTTGGCGCTTCTTTTTATCAAGCTAGCTAGCTAATATTACAACTTAGAATCATTCTCCGAGGCCAGCCAGCTTCCTCAAAAATCTCCCCAAATGCAGTTCACATTCTTCCCTCACTCCTCCAAACCTTATAACATTATTCCCTTTTCCCGTGGCATAATGCAATCCAGAAGCATCCTGAGAGTCTACATCCTTTCAATCCTCCAAGACACAGCTTCTCCTCCCATCCTTTGAGCTTTATCTCACCCAGAATAGGCTGTACCAAACATTTCTACATTGTATTAACTCGAATTATGTCACAGATCGAGGTCTTCGCTTTCCTTTGTCAGAAAAGACTCACATTCTTCTCATATAGGCCTCGCAGGGCCTGGCCAAGTGCTTCCTAAGCTCAGAACAAATACTAGTCAACTTTAATTGAACCAAATCGGGCGGGGTTTGCGGAGTCTGAGGGTGCGACGTTGGGGACAGGGGGATGAAAACACTGGAGGACGGGCCGGAAGCGTCGAGTCCAACACAAAAGAGGCGTCAGACAAAACGCCAAGAGGCTGGGGACTGGGAACGAAGAAGTACACGGAAAGTACACCCGCCACCTGCTCGAGGCAGCTGAGTAGTATCGCGGCCGTTGGTGGGCGTGGTCGCGCCAGTCTCGCGGGAGCGGCCGTTGGGCGGGCCGTTGTCCCTGCGGGCGGGGCGAGTTGCTAAGGAAATGACTGCCCGCAGCGCCTGGCCCCGCCGAGCCGGCCGGGCGGGGTCTGGAGCGGCGCCGTTTCCGCTTCCGCTCCCTCTCAGCTCCCGTCCCGTTACCGCCTCCTGGCCGGCCTCGCGCCTTTCACCGGCACCTTGCGTCGGTCGCGCCGCGGGGCCTGCTCCTGCCGCGCGCACCCCCGGGGCTTCGGCTCCGGCACGGGTCGCGCCCAGCTTTCCTGCCCCTGAGGCCGCCGGCCAGCCGTCGCCATGGGTGCCTATCTCTCCCAGCCCAACACGGTGAAGTGCTCCGGGGACGGGGTCGGCGCCCCGCGCCTGCCGCTGCCCTACGGCTTCTCCGCCATGCAAGGCTGGCGCGTCTCCATGGAGGTGAGGCAGGGGCCCATAGGCTGGCCGCTGCGGGGCGGGAATCTGACGGAGAAAGGGAGCGGGGGATGGGGTCCTCCCCTGGGAAGGGTCCCAATCGGGAGCCTGCGGCCGCAGCGGCCGTCTGCGAGGCGGCAGAGACCGCGGGGTCGGGGCCGAGAGGGAGCTCCCGATGCTTGGGGACCGTATGCCGGTGGCCAGTGGCGGTAAGGGCTCGGCCATGTGGGAAGAGGCACCTTCCGCCCACTGGCCGCCCTCTCCCCGAGCTTTGGCGCCATCCTCTCGTGCCAACCTAGCCCTCCAGGCTCATCAAGGGTGTGAGGTTTAGTGTGGGAGTAAATACGGAAAGAGGGACTATTTGTTCATTTGTTTTTCGAGGGAGAGGTGAATAGATGTGAATAACTTTTTAAATTTTAATATTTAAAATATGTGATGTGGGAAGCTTCTTTTGGCTAGGGGTTTGACAGTGAAAGGAAACCCGGGCAGAGTCTGTTTCACATTCTGGTTGCCTGGCCTTGGGCTCTTGTATGTTAATTTCAGAGGCTGGACCCGACCTCCAGGGGTTGTCACTCATTTACACTCTTTTCAGGGCCTTTTACTAACTTTGGAAAACTTGAATTATGTCGGTCCCCAGATTTTCCTTCTTATTATGCTTGGTTTTCTTTCTCTCTTAGGATTTCTCTAAAACTTAATCAGTAATTGTCGTTTGCCTATAATTGTTGTATAGTTTCTTTGATTTTAAGTCATTTCATCAATTTTTTTCATCACAACCTACCTACAAAGAGCTTTTCTAGAAAATTTTACTCTGAACAAAAGGGGAAAAGAAAACTCTGGGGGGAAGAGTAGTATTAGGTAAAACTTAATGTGAAACTACAAAAGAGAAGAGGGAAAACTGTGGTAGGGAGGAAAGGGAGGAAGACAGGTTAACTGTGTCTTTGTGAAGAGCATTCTGAAGTCTAGGCAAAAGGGCCAGGGAAATATTCTGTCTGGGATTGAGGGTTCATCCACCTACCGGGTGGGCTTCAGGTAACAGCGAAATACTGTCTCCCTTGGGAATCGTTTCAAATCCCTCGCTCCTCCCTGTGGTTAGCTCTGGAATGACAGTATGAACTTAAATGTTTTGTTTTCCAATTCAAATTTGATACTCGTAACTGACCTTAATAACAATTTTATAATTAGGTATAAAATTTCAAGATTGGAGTGGATCCTATAGTTCATCTTATCTGCTTTGGCTCCCACTTTTTTTTTTTTTTTGAGACGGAGTTTCGCTCTTGTTGCCCAGGCTGAAATGCAATGGCGCGATCTCGGCTCACCACAACCTCCGCCTCCCAAGTTCAAGCGATTCTCCTGCCTCAGCCTCCCCAGTAGTTGGGATTACAGGCATGTGCCACCACGCCCGGCTTATTTTGTATTTTTAGTAGAGATAGGATTTCTTCATGTGGCTGGTCTTGAACTGACTCGGGCTGACTCAGGTGATCCGCCCGCCTTGGCCTCCCAAAGTACTGGGATTACAGGCGTGAGCCACCACACCCGGTGGCTCCCACATTTTATAGCTAAGAAATTGAGGTGCAGAAAGGTTAGGACACTGCTTTGGTGGAAAGAATCTGTAGGATCAGATTGTTGAAGACACTAGACATTGTTAAGCATCTATGTCAAACTGAAGCATAGCATTCATATTTCACCACCATACACAGTATAACTATTTGGTAGATGTAATTGTCTATTAGAAATATCTAGGTCGGGCACAGTGGCTCACATCTGTAATCTCAGCAGTTTGGGAGGCCGAGGCAGGCAGATCACCTGAGCTCAGGACAACATGGCGAAACCTTGTGTCTACAAAAAATACAAAAAAATACAAAAAAAAACCTTGTGTCTACAAAAAATACAAAAAAATTAGCAGGGTGTGGTGGTGCCCACCTGTAGTCCCAGTTACTTGGGAGGCTGAGATGGAAAATCACCTTGAGCCCAAGAGGCAGAGGCTTCATTGAGCCGAGATCGCCCCGCTGCACTCCAATCTGGGCGACAGAGCGAGATGCTGTCTCAAAACATGAATGAATAGGCCAGGCGCAGTGGCTTATGCCTGTAATCCTAGCACTTTGGGAGGCTGAGATGGGCGGATTGCCTGAGCTCAGGAGTTCGAGACCAGCCTGGACAACATGACGAAACCCCGTCTTTACTAAAAATACAAAAAATTAGCCAAATGTGGTGGTGCGTGCCTATAATCCTAGCTACTTGGAAGGCTGAGGCAGGAGAATCGCTTGAACCCTGGAGGCGGAGGTTGCAGTGAGCCAAGATCGTGCCACTGTACTCCAGCCTGGGCGACAGAGTGAGACTCTGTCTCAAAAAAAAAAAAAAAAGAAAAAAGAAAAAAAATGAGTAAATAAATCTGGATATAGTTTCAGAAGGAAAGTAGGTAGTTGAGAAGTTCCATTTCCGTGGCATTCTGTTAATGTTGTGAGATTTGAGGTGAATATTCCATCTCGCAGTAAAATGTTTCTTCCAGGTTTCTCATTTAATATTTTTCACTTCTCTGCTGTTTTTCCATTTATTTGGTGCCCTTTTTCTAGTTTTCTTTATGGATTGAGTTGCTTGGCTACTCAGTGTTTCATGTTGGTTTGCCCAGTGATTTCATACTATTTGCTGCTTCTCTGTAGGGCATTTCCCTTTATTTTTGGTTTCTCCTCAATTAGAAAATGATTTTTTTGTCAGGGACATTTTAGTGTATAGAGATCTTACTAGACTATTCCTTACATCCTAATCTTCCTCCTGAGAGATAACTGCTTAGGGTATTAAAATCTTGCTAATGTGCTGTTTCTGAAGTTGCCCTTGTTTGAATAAATATGCCTAACCAATAATTAAATATGCCTAATCAAATCCTCTTGAAGAGTATTGTTTGGGATCCTATTCTGCTTCATTGATACTTTTCCTTCTGGCTTTTGTTCTCCTTAAAGTATAGCGTAGTTTCTTTGCTATTGCAAGAAAATAACTGAGTTCTAGCCTCTTCCCTGAACCTTATCTTTCCAGAAAATATAAAGTACTCCCATTCCTCTGAAGCTTTAGGGCTTAATCCAACAATTAATAAAGTTTATGTACCCTATTTGCTTGGTCCTAATGCTTCATTTGAGGTGAGGTTATCATACTACTAAAGGTCGTTGAAATCCTGACTGATGGGTAGATTCAGCCATAGGGAGGACTCTTGAGACAAAAATGGCAACCATCAATAGCTGGCATTTTTACTTTCTGCCTCTTTCCAACTTCTCTTCCTGTGTGACCAGGGTGGTGGTGGTGGTGTTTTGAGATGGAGTTTCTATCTTGTTGTCCAGGCTGGAGTACAATGGTTTGATCTTGGCTCACTGCAACCTCCGCCTCCCAGGTTCAAGCGATTCTCCTGCCTCAGCCTCCTGAGTAGCTGGGATTACAGGCATGTGCCACCATGCCTGGCTAATTTTGTATTTTTAGTAGAGAAGGGGTTTCTCCACATTGGTCAGGCTGGTCTCGAACTTCTGACCTCAGGTGATCCACCCGCCTCTACCTCCCAAAGCGCTGGGATTATAGGTGTGAGCCACCACGCCCAGCAGCCAGGGTGTTTTGAGAAGAGGTAATCAAAATACCACAGGCCAGGCGAAGCGGCTCACGCCTGTAATCCCAGCACTTTGGGAGGCCAAGGGGGACAGATCACCCGAGGTCAGTTCGAGACCAGCCTAGCCAACATGGTGAAACCCCATCTCTACTAAAAATACAAAAATTAGCCAGAGGCCAGAGAATCGCTTGAACAGGAAGGCCAGTGAGCTGAGATTGCACCGCTGCACTCCAGCCAGGGTGACAGACTCTGTCTCAAAAAAAAAAAACAACAAACAAACCACAGATGATGTTCCCCTCCCTCCTTCTTTCTCCATGAAAAAAGTGGCTGAGGTATGTACTTTGGGATTAAGAGGTAGGGACTGGGCACAGTGGCTCATACCTGTAATCCCAGCACTTTGGGAGGCTTAGGGGGGCATATCACAAGGTCAAGAGACCAAGATCATTCTGGCCAATATGGTGAAACCCTGTCTCTGAAATACAAGAATTAGCCGGGCATGGTGGCGCGTGCCTATAATCCCAGCCACTCAGGAGGCTGAGGCAGGAGAATCGCTTGAACCCAGGAGGCAGAGGTTGCAGTGAGCTGAGATCGCGCCACCGTACTCCAGCCTGGGCGACAGGGCAAGACTCCATTTCAAAAAAAAAAAAAAGAGGTAGATTGTGGAGGGGTGCCTGAGAAATATACGAGGTAAGGCCCTTGAGTTTTTGGTGGCTAAATAAGAAATCAAATCTGAAAATAGATTCGGTTGATGTAGTCTTTTTTTTTTTTTTTTTTTCCGAGACAGAGTCTCGCACAGCCCAGGCTGGAGTGTAATGGCATGATCTCGGCTCACTGCAACCTCCGCCTCCTGAGTTCAAGCAATTCTCCTGCCTCAGCTTCCCGAGTAGCTGGGATTGCAGGCGCCTGCCACCATGCCCAGCTAATTTTTTGTGTTTTTAACAGAGACAGGGTTTCACTATGTTGGCCGGGCTGGTCTCCAACTCCTGACCTTGTGATCCGCCCGCCTCGGCCTCCCAAAGTGCTGGCATTACAGGCGTGAGCCACCATGCCTGGCCTATCAGTTGATGTAGTCTTAAAGGGACAAGAGTACATTTAACATTTGGTTGTGAGGTTCTCTGGAAGTGACAAAACTGCTTTCTATGGAGAGTTAGGAATTTTTTTTTTTTTTTTTTTTTTTTTTTGGCTCTATCTTGGCTCACTGAAACCTCCGCCTCCTGGGTTCAAGCGATTCTCCTGCCTCAGCCTCCCAAGTAGCTGGGATTACAGGCGTTTGCCACCAGGCCAGCTAATTTTTTTTGTATTTTTAGTGGAGATGGGATTTCACTATGTTGGCCAGACTCCTGACCTCGTGATCCTCCCGCCTCGGCCTCCCAAAGTGCTGGGATTACAGACTTGAGCCACCATGCCTGGCCGGGAATTTTCTGTCCTATGAATCATATTTTCCTTTTATTAAAGGCAGTGTCAATATCTATAGTATAATTTTGAGTAGGCCAGCTGTTTATTGCTGTGTAGAAGCTGCCTTATTAATGGTCAAAAGGGGTCACCTAGAATTGACTATAGAGATAGTATTGAGCAG
Source organism: Macaca nemestrina (assembly GCF_043159975.1). Classification (NCBI taxonomy): domain Eukaryota; kingdom Metazoa; phylum Chordata; class Mammalia; order Primates; family Cercopithecidae; genus Macaca; species Macaca nemestrina. The sequence continues at coordinate 27,410,775 of NC_092137.1, read as the reverse complement.
AAAATTCTTAAAATACCTGCATATTAGTTTCAGTCATTAAATTAATGGAAAAAATACAAAAAGAAACATCACAAGTATGCTATGGGGTTCTACCTTAGGGCATTGAAGGTTGAAAAGCATTTATTTTCTTATCCTCAGATTAGCATCTCATATCAATAGCTTAAAGCACTTTTTACTTACTAAACCAGGTCAGAATTTCTCTTTTTTTTTTTTTTTTTTTTTTTTTTGAGACGGAGTCTCCCTGTCACCCAGGCTGGAGTGCAGTGGTGCGATCTCGGCTCCCTGGCCTTCCTGTTCAAGTGATTCTCTGGCCTCAGCCTTCTGAGTAGCTGAGATTACAGGCATGTGCCAGGACGCCTGGCTAATTTTTTGTATTTTTAGTAGAGACGGGGTTTCTCCATGTTGGTCAGGCTGGTCTCGAACTCCTGACCTCAGGTAATCCGCCCGCCTCCGCCTCTGAAAGTGCTGGGATTACAGGCACGAGCTACTGCGCCTGGCCAGAATTTCTTTGTCTAGAATGTAGTTAAGCAACTTTGGTAAAAACGCATTTTTTGCATTTGATTAGCATGCCGTACCCATTCACAGTTCAAAGCTAGTATAGGATTATATCACATGTATGCCCATGAGCATGGAGAAACTCTTTTCTTTTCTTTTTTTGAGATGGAGTTTTGCTCTTGTTGCCCAGGCTGGAGTGCAGTGGTGTGATCTCGGCTCACTGCAGCTTCCGCCTCCTGGGTTCTAGCAGTTCTGCCCCAGCCTCCCAAGTAGCTGGGATTACAGACACGCGCCACCATGCCTGGCTAATTTTTTTGTATTTTTAGTAGAGAAGGGGTTTTGCCATGCTGGCCAGTCTGGGCTTAAACTCCTGGCCTCAAGTGATCTGCCTGCCTCAGCCTCCCAAAGTGCTGGGATTACAGACATGAGCCACCGTGACCAGCCTTTTTATTTTTAAAATTATTTATTTTGAGACAGGGTCTCACTCTTGCCCATGCTTGAGTGGTAAGGAGTACAGGATTTCTTGTGCCAGTTCCTTCACATCCTCGCTACCCTTATCTACCTTTACAGTGACTTGATCATAGCTCACCGCATAGCCTCCTGGGCTCAAGGGGTCTTCCAGCCTCAGCCTACTATAGGCGCATGCCACCATGACTGGCTAATTTTTTATTTTTTAAAATTTTTTGTAGAGATGGGGCCTTGCAATGTTGCCCAGGTTGAGGACTTATTTATTTATTTATTTATTTATTTATTTATTTATTTGAGATGGAGTCTTGCTCTGTTGCCCAGACTCGAGTGCAGTGGCCTGATCTCCGCTCTCTGCAAGCTCCACCCCCCAGGTTCATGCCATTCTCCTGCCTCAGCCTCCCAAGTAGCTGGGACTACAGGCGCCCACCACCACGCCCGGCTAATTTTTTTGTATTTTTAGTAGAGATGGGGTTTCACCGTGTTAGCCAGGATGGTCTCAATCTCCTGACCTTGTGATCCACCCGTCTCGGCCTCCCAAAGTGTTGGGATTACAGGCGTGAGCCACCACACCTGGCCTATTTATGTTTGTTTGTTTATTTATTTATTTATTTATTTGAGACGGAGTCTCACACTGTCGCCCAGACTGGAGTGCAGTGGCACGATGTTGGCTCACTGCAAGCTCCGCCTCCTGGGTTCACACCATTCTCCTGCCTCAGCCTCCCGTGTAGCTGGGACTACAGGTGCCCACCACAACACCCAGCTAATTTTTTATTTTTTATTTTTAGTAGAGGCAGGGTTTCACCGTGTTAGCCAGGATGATCTCGATCCCCTGACCTCATGGTCTGCCCGCCTTGGCCTCCCAAAGTGCTGGGATTACAGACGTGAGCCACCGCGCCCGGCCTATGTTTATTTATTTTTTTTTTTAGGGTCAGGGTCTCCCTCTATTGCTCACATTGGAGTGCAGTGGCACAATCATAGCTCACTCGCAGTCTTGACCTCCTGGATTCAAGCAATCCTACCTCAGCTTGCTGAGTAACTAGGACTACAGGCACATGCTGCCAGGCCCAGCTAATTTTTTATTTTAGTAGAGACAGGGTCTCACTATGTTGCGCAGGCTGGTCTTGAACTCCCAGGCTCAAATGATTCTCCTGCCTTGACTCCCAAAGTGCTGGGATTACAGGTGTGAGCCACCATGCCTGGTCCAGAAATTATTTTATATTTTATTCCATTCCCTTATAAGTTCTCGAGCAACTGGAAAATACAATCAGAACTTATTCCTCAAGATTTCAAGGATATTTTACACAAGTTCTGTTGTCTGATTCCTTAGTTGTTACTATTGTTTCCCCACCTCCAATCTTCTATTGGGTTATTAGTCTTAGAATTGGACTTTGAGAGGTAAGGGTAAGGGGTTGAATTTAAGCACAGAAATTTATACAGGTCTGATCAGTAGTTCTTGACATTGTACTGTCTGGAAACAAATCTTTAGAACTGAACTTAAGATGTTTAATGACATTTTGTAGACAGAGTATGATTTCAGTATAGTTGTTTTGTTTCTTTCTAGATCTAGTTCAGAGATGAAGTATATCAACTTTTTTTTCCTTTTTGACCCAATGCTAGCAGAAAAACAACACCTTTTAGTCATATTTAGTATTTGAAAATGTATATACAGATTCCTTTTTAATTTTTACAGGTTCCTTTTTAATCAGCTTTATTGAGATATATAGTTCATACACTGTATGGTATATGAACTCACTTTAAGAGTATAATTCAGTGGGTTTAAGGATATTATTCATTCATTTTAAGGGTGTAATTCAGTGGTTTTTAGTATATTCTCTTTTTTTTCTTTTTTTCTTCTTTCAAGACAGGGTCTTGCTCTGTAAACCAGGCTGGAGTGCATTGACACAATCTTAACTCACTGCAACCTCCCCCTCCCAGGTTCACGTGATTCTCCTGCCTCTGCCTCACAAATAGCTGGAACTTCAGGCGCATGTCACCACACCCAGCTAATTTTTATATTTTCAGTAGAAACAGGGTTTCACCATGTTGCCCAGGCTGGTCTTGAACTCCTGGCCTCAAGTGATCCACCTGCCTCAGCCTCCCAAAGTGCTGGAATTACAGGCATGAGCCACTGTGCCTGGCTCTTTTGTAGTATATTCAAACAGAGTTATACATCTATCACCACAATCAGTTTTAGAACCCCAAAAAGAAACCCTGTACTCTTTACCAGTAACTCCGTACCTCCCTTCCACTAGCCTCTGGCATCCACTAATTTACATGACTTCTATGAATTTGCCTATTCTGAACATTTTATAAATGGAATTCTAAATACATTTCCTTTTATATCTGGATGCTTTTACTAAGCATATGTATTTTTGAAATTGACTTTGAAGCCTGTTGACCCCTGAGGAGTAAATTACTCCCCACCCCAAGCATTCCCTCTACCCTCAGCTTTACCTATAAGAATGAGGTTTTTTTTTGTTTTTTGTTTTTTTTAATCACACATACATTGTTGTAGTAGATTTAAGAATAAATATTTTGGCCGGGCGCGGTGGCTCAAGCCTGTAATCCCAGCACTTTGGGAGGCCGAGACGGGCGGATCACGAGGTTAGGAGATCGAGACCATCCTGGCTAACACGGTGAAACCCCGTCTCTACTAAAAAATACAAAAAACTAGCCGGGCGTGGTGGCGGCGCCTGTAGTCCCAGCTACTCGGGAGGCTGAGGCAGGAGAATGGCGTGAACACGGAAGGCGGAGCTTGCAGTGAGCTGAGATCCGGCCACCGCACTCCAGCCTGGGCGGCAGAGCAAGACTCCGTCTCAAAAAAAAAAAAAAAAAAAAAAAAAAAAAAAAAAAAAGAATAAATATTTTGCTGACCCAGGGTTCTTTTGCTTATTTCTAGATCATTGCCTTGCAGATTTCATTTTACAGAGCTAAAGAGAATCAGAATTCTCTTTAAAACTCCAGTCTCATATCCAGTTATCACTCACCATCTCTTTGTTTCCAGCAATAGCCAGGCCTGGCCTAGAGGGACTTGATCTCCACTTTTGGTTTTTAGACTTTCTTTGGCTTTTACCACCTGCTGTGTATACTTGACCTCATACTGCTGGACTCCTTTGGATGGATACCAGCAAGATGGTTCAGGCTCCAGTGGGCACTTTTTAAAATTCTCTCCTTCTGTTCAGATAGACATAGAGCTCAGGCAGATCACCAAGTCTGTTGCCTGTGTAACCAGGAAAGAGATGCTAGTTTTCTTTTAGGCACTCCCATTTGCTACAGTTGTTTCTGTTGGAACCTTCCTCACTTAGTTGATGGAATGGAAACAAAAGACCCAGTACTCCATCCCAAATTAATGACTTAACAATTCTTGAATTTTCTCTTATCTCCTAGTTAACTCTTTTTCTTATCCCCAGGAGGTTGATTTTAATTATTGTTATTTATCCATTTATTTTCATAGAGACAGGGTCTTACTGTGTTGTCCAGGCTGGTGGTCTTGAACCCTTGGCCTCAAGGAATCTTTTCACCTCAGCCTCCCAAAGTGCTGGGATTACAGGCATGAGCCACCATACCCGGCCTGATATTTTTTAATTGATATATCATAGTTGTACCTAAGCATAATTTTTTTATTTTTATTTATTTATTTATTTTGGAGACAAGATCTCCCTCTATCGCCCAGGCTGGAGTGCAGTGGCGTGATCTTGGCTCACTGCAGCCTCCACCTTCTGGGTTAAAGCGATTCTCATGCCTCAGCCTCCCGAGAAACCTGGGACTACAGGCAGCAACCATCATGCATGGCTAATTTTTTTGTGTGTATTTTAGTAGAGACGAGTTTCACCATGTTGCCCAGGGCAGTCTCGAACTCCTGAGCTCAGGCAATCCGCCCGCCTCAGCCTCCCAAAGTGCTGGGATTACAGATGTATGCCACCGCACCCAGCCAAGCATAATATTTTTAAGGGTCATCAATGTTGTATCATGAATCAATCAGTATTTCATTCTTTTTTATGGTTGAATAATATTCCGTGGTATGGATATATCACATTTTGTTCATTCATTAGTTGATAGACATTTTGGATTTCCACTGTTTTTTTTTTTTTTTTTTTTTTTTTTCTATTATAAATAGTGATACTATGTACAAATTTTTGTGTGGAAATATATCCTCATATCTTTTGGTTATATACCAAAGAGTGGAATTGCTGGGTCATATGATAACTACATGTTTAACATTTTGAGAAACTGCTAAACTCTTTTCCAAAGTGGCTGTACCATCTTACATTCTTGCCAGCAATATATGAGGATGCCAGTTCCTTCACATCTTCACTACACTTATCCACTTTTTTTATAATAACTAATAGTGGGTGTGAAGTGGTGTCTCCTTGTCATTTTGATTTGTATTTCTCTGATGGCTAAATGGCTAATGATGTTTGAACTTTTTGTTTGAGACAGAGTCTCACTCTGTCCAGGTTCAAGCGATTCTCCTGCCTCAGCCTCCCTAGCAGCTGGGATTATCGGCACATGCCACCACGCCCAGCTAATTTTTTGTATTTTTAGTAGAGACAGGGCATTAACCATGTTGTTCAGGCTGGTCTTGAGCTCCTGACCTCAAAGGATCCGCCTCCCTGGGCCTCCCAAAGTGCTGGGATTACAGGCTAGAGCCACCATGCCAGGCTTTATGTTTGAACATCTTTTATGTGTTTATTGGCCATTTGTGTATCTTCTTTGGAGAAATGTCTATTCAAAGCCTTTGTTCATTTTTAATTGGATTTTTTTGTTGTTTTTTTATATGTTAAGAGTTCTTTACTCTTAACATATAAAAATGTTTTGGATACAAGTTTGTTAGATATATGATTTGTAAATATTTTCTCCAATTTTTGTGGACTTTTTGATTTGTTTTTTTGTTTTATTTATTTATTTATTTTTGGTCGGGGGACAGTCTGGATCTGACCCCCCAGGCTGGAATGGAGTGGCGCGATCGTGGCTCACTGCAACCTCTGCCTCCTGGGTTCAAGTGATCCTCCTGCCTCAGCCTCTTGAGTAGCTGGGACCCAGGTGTGTGCCACCATGCCCAGCTAATTTTTGTATTTTTAGTAGAGACCAGGTTTCACCGTGTTGGCCAGGCTGGTCTCGAACTACTAACCTCAAGTGATCAGCCTGCCTCAGCCTCCCAAAGTGCTGGGATTACAGTCATGAGCCACTGCACCCTGCCTCTTTTTGTTTTGTTTTGTTTTGTTTTGTTTTGTGACGGAGTCTCACTCTGTTGCCAGGTTGGAGTGCAGTGGTGCAATCCCGGCTCATTGCAACCTCCGCCTCCCGGGTTCAAGTGATTCTCCTGCCTCAGCCTCCCAAGTAGCTGGGACTACAGGCATGCCATGACGCGCAGCTAATTTTTGTATTTTTAGTAGAGACAGGGTTTCACCATGTTGGCCAGGCTGGTCTTGAACTCCTGACCTTGTGATCTGCCCGATTGGGCCTCCCACAGTGCTAGGATTACAGATGTGAGCCACTGCACCTGGCCTCTTTTTGCTTTCTTGACGGTGTCTTTTGAAACAAAAGTTTTTGCTTTTGATAAAGTCCAATTTGTCTATTTTGTTTGTTTTTATTAAGAAGCTTTGTCTAACCCAAAGTCACAACAATTTTCTCTTAGGTTTTCTTCTGAGAGTTGTATAGTTTTAGCTGTTACATTTAAGTCTGTGATCCATTTTGAGTGAATTTTTATGAATGGTGTGAGGGAGTGATCCAACTTCATTCTGTTGTGTGTGGATATCAAGTTGTCCCAGCACTATTTGTTTAAACCACTGTTCTTTTCCCCCATTGAATTATCTTGGCATCATTGTCAGAGATAAATTGACCGTAAATATGAAGGTTTTATTTCTGAACTCTCAAGTCCATTTCATTGGTCTACATGTCCCTATGCCAGTGATACACTATCTTGGTTACTGTAGCTTTTTAGTACGTTTTGAAATGTCTTTAAAATTTGTTATTTTTCATATAAATTTTAGGATTAATTTGTCAATCTCTGCACAAAAGGCACCTGGGTTTTGATGGGGGTTATGCAGCATCTGTAGATCAATTGGGGGAGTATTACAGGCGTGAGCCGCCACGCCCAGCCGACTCAGTTTTTCATAGATGTACTCTATCAGGTTTAGGAAGTTCCCTTTTATTCCTAGGTTGTTGAGTCTATTTTATATATATATTTTTAGAGACAGTCTTGCTCTGTCACTCAGGCTGTAGCACAGTGGCTCAATCATAGCTCACTGCAGCCTTGAACTCCTAGGTTCAAGAGATCCACCTGCCTCCGCCTTCTTAGTAGCTAGGGTTACATGCATACACCACCATACTGGGCTAATTTTTAAAAATTTTTTATAGAGACAGGGTCTTAACTGTGTTGCCCAGACTGGCATTCTGACATTGAGTCTTTTTATCATTGATAAGCACTGGATTTTGTCAAGTGCCTCTTTTAATATCTATCGAGATGATCATAGGGTTTTGTTCTTTAGTCTACTGATACACTATATTACATTAAGTGATTTTTTTGAATGTTAAACTAACCTTGCATTTTTTTGGTATATAAATCTTACTTGATCATTGTGTATTACCCTTTTATATGGTGCTGGATTTAGTTTGCTACTATTTTGTTGAGGATTTTTGTGTCTATATTCATAAGAGATAATTGGTCGGTAGTTTGTCGTGATGTCTCCGTCTGGTTTTGGAATCAGGGTAATACTGGCCTCGTAGAATGAATTGGGAAGTGTTGCCTTCTTTTCGATGTGATGGAAGAGTTGTGAATCATTGGTATTAATTTTTCTGTAAATGTTTGGTAGAATTCACCAATAAAGCCATCTGAGCCTGGGCTCTTCTTTGTGGAAAGTTTTCGGCTTTTTTTTTTTTTTTTTTTCTTTAAAAATTTTCCTTGTGGCTGGGTGCGGTGGCTTACGCCTGTAATCCCAGCACTTTGGGAGGCCGAGGTGGGCGGATCACCTGAGGTCGGGAGTTTGAGACCAGCCTGACCAATATGGAGAAACCCTGTCTCTACTAAAAATACAAAATTAGCCGGGCATGGTGGTGCATGCCTGTAATCCCAGCTACTCAGGAGGCTGAGGAGGGAGAATCACTTGACCGGGAAGGCAGAGGTTGCAGTGAGCCTAGATCATGCCATTGTACTCCAGCCTGGGCAACAAGAATGAAACTCTGTTTCAAGAAGAAAAAAAAAAAAATTTCATTGTGATAAAATACACGTAACATAAAAATTACCATCTTAATCATTTCTTTTTCTTTTTTTTTTTTTTTTTTGAGACAATCTTGCTCTTGTCACCTATGCTGGAGTGCAGTGGTACAATCCTGGCTCACTGCAACCTCCGCCTCCTGGGCTCAAGAGATTCTTCTGCCTCAGCCTCCTGAGTAGCTGGGATTATAGGCGTGCACCACCATGCCCAGTTAATTTTTGTATTTTTAGTAGAGACGGGGTTTCTCCGTGTTGACCAGGCTGGTCTCTAACTCCTCACCTCAAGTGATCCGCCCGCCTCGGCCTCCCAAAGTACTGGGATTACAGGCATGAGCCACCACGCCCAGCCTGAATGATTTTTTAATGTACAGTTGAGTAGTATTTAGTACATTCACATTGTTGTGCACCCAGTTTCCAGAACTCTTCGTCCTACAAAACCGAAACTCTATACCCGTTAAATAAGTCCCCATTCTCTTTTCCTCAGCTCATGGTAAACAGCATTCTACTTTCAGTCCCTATGAATTTGATTACTTTAGATACTTCATACTGTAAGTGGAATCATACAGTATTTGTCTTTTAGTGACTGCCTAATTTTTTTTATTTTTTTGAGACAGGGTCTTGCTGTGTCGTCCAAGCTGGAGTACAGCGGTGCCATCTCGGCTCACTGCAACCTCCGCCTCCAGGGTTCAAGTGATTCTCCTGCCTTGGCCTCCCAAGTAGCTGGGATTACAGGTGCTTGCCACAACACCCAGCTGATTTTTGTATTTTTAGGTAGAGATGGGGTTTCACCATGTTGGCCAGGCTGGTCTTGAGCTCCTGACCTCAAATTATCTGCCTGCCTTGGCCTCCCAAAGTGCTGGGATTACAGGCGTGAGCCACCGTGTCTGGCCTCCATGTTGTTTTTCACAACACCTCTATCGTTTACTTTTCCACCAGCAGTACACAAGAATTTCAGTTTCTCCACGTTCTTGCTAACAGTTGTTATTATCTGTTTTTTTTTTTTAATGGTTTCTTTCTTTCTTTCTTTTTTTTTTTGAGACAGGGTCTTATTCTTGCTTGTGCTGGAGTGCAGTGGTGCTCTGTGATAGCTCACTGCAGCCTCAACCTCTGGGCTCAAGCAGTCCTGCCACCTCAGCCTCCACATAGATGGGACTGCAGGTGTGCACCATCATACATGGCTAATTTTAAAACCCCATCTCTGCGCAAAATAAAAAATTAGGCCGGGCGTGGTGGCTCAAGCCTGTAATCCCAGCACTTTCGGAGGCCGAGGCAGGTGGATCACGAGATCAGGAGATAAAGACCATCCTGGCTAACACGGTGAAACCCTGTCTCTACTAAAAATACAAAATTAGTCGGGCATGGTGGCAGGCGCCTGTAGTCCCAGCTACTCAGGAGTCTGAGGCAGGAGAATGGCATGAACCCAGGAGGCTGAGCTTGCAGTGAGTTGAGATTGCGCCACTTCACTCCAGCCTGGACGACAGAGTGAGACTCCGTCTCCAAATAAGTAAATAAGCTAGGTGTGGTGGCACGCACCTGTAGTTCCAGCTACTCGGGAGGCTGAGGCAGGAGAATTGCTTGAACCCGGGAGGTGGAGGTTGCGGGGAGCCAAGATTGCGCCACTGCACTCCAGCCTGGCGACAGTAATAATAATAATTTTACTGTGGGCTGGCGTGGTGGCTCATGCCTAAATCCCAGCACTTTGGGAGGCTGAGGCAGGAGGATCACCTGAGGTCAGGAGTTTGAGGCCAGCCTGGGCAACATGGTGGAACCCCGTGTCTACTAAAAATATAAAAATTAGCCAGGCGTGGTGGCATGTACCTGTAATCCCAGCTACTTGGGAGGCTGAGGCATGAGAATCACTTGAACCTGGGTTGCGGAGGTTGTAGTGAGCTGAGATCACGCCACTGTACTCCAGCCTGGGTGACAGAAGGAGGCTCACTCTCTCTCAAAAAAAAAAAAAAAAAAACAAAAAAAAAAACAAAAACCCAACAAAACAAAGTAATCCAGGAACAACAACATGATGAAGGAAAATCCAGCAGGACTCAGTGATTGGTGGTGGAAGACAGCCAGGAAGTTAAGCTTGACTCTGGGATTAAGTGTTGCCTGGGAGAGTTAAGATTCCATTTACAGAAATAAGAACCTATAGGGGAACCTCTGATTTTTTTTGCAGACTACTGATTTCCTGATTACATGTGTTAAGTTTGAGGTATAGAAAGAAAGAACATCCTGGCCGGGTGCATGGCTCACGCCTGTAATCCCAGCACTTTGGGAGGCCAAGGTGGGCGGATCACAAGGTCCAGGAGATTGAGACTATCCTGGCCAACATGGTGAAACCCCATCTCTACTAAAAATACAAGAATTAGCTGGGCGTGGTGGCGTGTGCCTGTTATCCCAGCACAGAGAGAGAGAGAGAAAGAAAAGAAAAGGAAAAGAGAGAGAGAGAGAACATCCTATAGAAACAGGCAGTCAGAGGTATAGAACTACACAGAATCCAAGAGATCTTTCAAGAAAAGTGACATGCAGCAAGATAAACTATCAAGGGGGTAAACTTACAACCTATAGAATGGGAGAAAATATTCACAAAGTATACATCCAACAAAGGTCTAATATACAAAATCTATAAGGAACCTAACAAGCAAAAAGCAAACAACCCCATTAAAAAGTGGGCGAAGGACATGAACAGATACTTCTCAAAAGATGTACATGTGGCCCACAAACATGAAAAAATGCTCATCTCTAATCATCAGACAAATGCAAATCAGAGCCACAAAGAGATACCATCTCACACCAGTCAGAACAGCTTTTGTTAAAATGTCAAAAAATGAGAGACATTGGTAAGGCTGCAGAGGAAAGCAGACACTTGTGCACTGTTTTTGAGGGTATAAATTAATTTAGTCTAGGCACTGTCAGTTTGGAGATTTCTCAAAGAACTAGAAGTCGAACTACCATTAGACCCAGCAATCTGATTGCTGGGTATACACCCAAAGGAAAATAAATCATTTTTCCAAAAGAACATATGTACGTGTATGTTCATTGCGGCACTATTCACAATAGCAAAAACTGAATCAACCCAGGTGCCCATCAGTGGTGGACTGGATAAAGAAAATATGGTATATAGCTACCATGGAATACTATGCACCCATTAAAAAGAATGAAACCATGTCTTTGCAACAACATGAATGTGGCTGGAGGGCATTATCCTAAGTGAACTAACACAGAAACAGAAAACCAAATACTGCATGTTCTCACTTGTAAGTGGGAGCTGAACATCAAGTACACATGGATATAAAGATGGCAACAATAGACACTGGGGTCTGTTAGAGGTGGTGGTGCAGGGGGTAGGGAGTGGGGGTGGCAGAGGAACAGCTGAAAAACCACCTATTTGATACTATACCTACCACCTGGGAAAGGGGTTCAGTCATACCCCAAACCTCAGCATCACACAGTATATACCTTTGTAACAAACTTACACATGTACTCCCTGATTCTAAAATAAACATTGAAAAAGAAAAGGAAACTGACATGATTTGTGCTGTTAAATCCCACATAATGGCTAGGGGAAATGAAGTCTGCAGAATGGCTATTTGGGGATGTTGCTGAGATGAGGTCTCACTATGTTGCCCAGGCTGGTCTTGAACTCCTGACCTCAAACAATCCTCCTGCCTTGACCTCCCAAAATGTTGAGATTACATGCATGAGCCACTGCCAAAATGGCTATTTGGATTTCTGTTAAGGTTATTACATTCTCTGTGAAGTAAGATCTTGAAGGAGAAGGATTTGAGATCAGGAGTTTAAGAGAAATTGTCAATCTAGGAAGAGAGGAGAATTTCTGTGTTTGGCCAGGCACGGTGGCTCATGCCTATAATCCCAGCATTTTGGGAGGCCGAGGTGGGCAGATCACTTGAGCTCAGGAGTTTGAGACAAGCCTGGGCAACATGGTGAAACCCCATCTCTACTGAAAATACAAAAATTGGCTGGGCATGGTGGCAGGTGCATACTGTAATTTCAGCTACTCGGGAGACTGAAGCAGGGGAATTGCTTGAACCTGGGAGGTGGAGGTTACAGTGAGCCTAGATCGCGCCACTGCACTCCAGCCTGGGAGACTCCATCTCAAAAAAAAAAAAAAAAAGAAAACAAGATGCTGAATTGAAGTAGTGACCATAGTCAATGTGATCCCATAACTTTTTTTTCTTTTTTTTTTTTTTTTTTTTTTTGAGACAGAGTCTCGCTGTGTCGCCCAGGCTGGAGTGCAGTGGCGCGATCTCGGCTCACTGCAAGCTCCGCCTCCCGGGTTCACGCCATTCTCCTGCCTCAGCCTCCCGAGTAGCTGGGACTACAGGCGCCCACAACCGCGCCCGGCTAATTTTTTTTTGTATTTTTAGTAGAGATGGGGTTTCACCGTGGTCTCGATCTCCTGACCTTGTGATCCGCCCGCCTCGGCCTCCCAAAGTGCTGGGATTACAGGCGTGAGCCACCGCGCCCGGCCCCATAACTTTTTTTTCTTTCAGAGACGGGGTCTCCCTCTGTCACCCAGGCTGGAGTGCTGTGGTGCATCATAACTTTCTGCAGCCTTGACCTCCTGGGCTCAGGTGGTCCTCTTGCCTCAGTGTTCCGAGTAGTTAGGATTGACTGCAGGTGCATGCTGCTATGCCTGGCTAATTTTAAAATTTTTTTGTAGAGGCGGGGTCTTGCTGCGTTGCCTAGGCTGGTCTCCAACTCCTGATCTCAATCATTCCCTCCTGCCTACCTTCCCAAAGCGCTGGGATTACAGGTGTGAGCCAGCGCACCCAGCCAATCTCATAACATTTTATGACTAGCAAACTTAGTAGTCCTGATTCAGGCATAAATCAGTTGGTGGGGTTATACAAGGTTGGGTGAGTTTTTCTAGATTGCTGAGAGACCATGTTGAAATACTTGGCTCTGTCTCAGTAAGGGATAGAGAGAAGCAAAGGTATGGGTAAAGGTTATGAGCAAAGATATAAAAGGAGAAAATTAAAGTGTTTTGAGAAGGTGAAGCAGTTCCAAATCATAATATAGATCCCAGGCTTCACCAAGAAGTGAAGGAGATGGTAATTGTGCAGTAGTTCTCAGGAGTGAGACCTCAAGGTGTAAGATGAATCTTTATTGTGCATGGTCCTCTTTGAGAGGAACAAAAAAGAAAAATGTGAAATGGGTGCTAAATATCAGAGCAGAATATACATGTATGTGTGTGTATGTATGTATGTGTGTATGTGTATATATTTACGTAGCAAATTCCAGTTTACAAAGGGCTTTTATGTGTTTTGCATCATTATCAACAGTTCTGTGATGATGTGGGTGTGGTAGATGTTATTCCACATCACAGAGGATAAAATTGAGGCACACCGTAAGGTAGCTGACCAGAGATCATGCAGTATATGGTAGAATGGCAACTTGAGGCCAATTCTTAGGTGTGTTTGTTGTCCTTATTCAGAATGGAACAATGTGGTTTATTGTACAAAAATTTAAAAATGAATGTCGAAAAGTAGAAATTATTACCCAAATCTCACCCTCTGTGGTGGTTTGCTATGTGATCTTCCAGACTCACATATACATGTAAATACTTTAACTTTTTGCTTTTAACTACTTAAGATATTATGAACTCATTTCCAAATTAACATATATTTGCTTTTAACAGCTACATGTATTCCACTGGAGATACGTACCATTTGTAATCTATTCCTGGAAATTTAGATGGTTACAACTGTTTTTTATTTTTTATTTTTTTATTTTTTTTTTTTGAGACGGAGTCTCACTCTGTCACCCAGGCTGGAGTGCAGTAGTGTTATCTTCACTCACTGCAACCTCCACCTTCTGGGTTTAAGTGATTCTCCTGCCTCAGCCTTCTGAGTAGCTGGGACTACAGGCACACACCACCACGCCCAGCTAATTTTTGTATTTTTAGTAGAGATGGGGTTTCATCATGTTGGCCAGGATGGTATCAATCTCTTGACTTAGTGATCCACCTGCCTTAGTGATCCGCCCTCCTCCGCCTTCCAAAGTGCTGGGATTACAGGCGTGAGCCACCGTGCCCGACCTCAACTGTTTTTTATTATAAATAATGCTGTATACAGCCTGTCCAACACTTTGGGAGGCCAAGGCAGGCGAATCGCAAGGTCAAAAGTTCGAGACCAGCCTGACCAACATGGTGAAACCCCATTTCCACTAAAAATACGAAAGTTAGCAAGGCGTGGTGGCACACACCTGTAATCTCAGCTATTCAGCAGGCAGAGGCAGGAGAATCACTTGAACCCAGGAGGCGGAGGTTGCAGTGAGCCAAGATTGCACCACTGCACTCCAGCCTGGGTGACAGAGCGAGACTCCATCTCAGAAACAAAGAAGAAAAAAAAATCCTTTATTCTGGTTTTCCCGTAGTTTCCACAGATCCAAAAGGGTCAGGTTTATTTCCAGCAGCCAAATATTCTGCCATTTGGACTGAGATATCTCCTAGGTTGAGGTTATTATAGAGGTAGTAACCTGATTCTTCCTTTTCTCCTTCCCCTTTCCTCCTTTGCCTCCCTCCTTTCTTTCTCTGTATTTTATCATTCCATTTTCCTTTCTTATTTCTAGGCCATATAGGCCAGCCAGGGAAAAGTTAGTAAGGTGTGACATTGATCCCTATGACTTGAGGAATATTCTTTGACCCTGAGACATGCCAATTATGCTGTCCTTTTCCTAGGATGCTCACAACTGTATTCCTGAGCTGGACAGTGAGACAGCCATGTTTTCTGTCTACGATGGACATGGAGGTAACTTTAACAAATCATATTGGTAACATTCTAGGACCCCAGTTCCAGACGTTCCAGGGCAAGAACAGTCCCCTTGTTCATTTACTTTCCAGGGTCTGGCCCTCAATATCATTTCCTGCCTGGTGCTGTTTTTCTGTATTCTGTCATTCTTTTTTCCCAGTAGGTACTGTATTGGTTTATAATCTCACCAGGACTTGTTTTAATCCAAAGAGTCTCTTTCTCTTTTTCTATTTTTATTTTTTAAAATTTTTAGGCAGGGCGCAGTAGCTCATGCCTGTAATCTCAGCCCAGTGGATCATGAAGTCAGGAGTTCGAGACCAGCCTGACCAATATGGTGAAACCCCATCTCTTCTAAAAATACAAAAATTAGCTGGGCATGGTGGCTTGTGCCTGTAGTCCCAGCTGCTCAGAAGGCTGAGGCAGGAGAATTGCTTGAACCTGGGAGGTGGAGGTTGCAGTGAGCCAAGACTATGCCACTGCACTCCAGCCTGGGCAACAGAGCAAGACCCTGTCTTTAAAAAAAAAAAAAAAAAAAAGAGGCCGGGCGCGGTGGCTCAAGCCTGTAATCCCAGCACTTTGGGAGGCCGAGGCGGGTGGATCACGAGGTCAGGAGATGGAGACTATCCTGGCTAACATGGTGAAACCCCGTCTCTACTAAAAATACAAAAAACTAGCCGGGCGTGGTGGCGGCGCCTGTAGTCCCAGCTACTTGGGAGGCTGAGGCAGGAGAATGGCGTGAACCCGGGAGGTGGAGCTTGCAGTGAGCCGAGATCACGCCTCTGCACTCCAGCCTGGGAGACACAGCGAGACTCCATCTCAAAAAAAAAAAAAGAAAAAGAAAAAGAAAAAGAAAATTGTATCCAGATGAGCTGATTCTTTATCTTTTTTTCACTGGAGAACTAAGTATACATGTGAGAAAAGACGAGTTATGTTAATATACCGAGAGAATTGATGGTGAAATCCATTTTTTTGGACCAGAACTTCCCCAAACAATGTCCTTCAAATAGGGTTCAGGGGTGCTAAGATATTTATCCCCTCAACCCTTGGGGTTCACTCCACTATGGCATATAAATATTGTATCACTTTCTATGTGTGGGGAGCAGTGCTCCAGGTGACTTTCCTTCCTTTCCTTCTAGGGGAGGAAGTTGCCTTGTACTGTGCCAAATATCTTCCTGATATCATCAAAGATCAGAAGGCCTACAAGGAAGGCAAGCTACAGAAGGTCTGTCAGCTTACACTGCCCATTCCTCACTTGTGTAGGCTTTTCCCTTGTTCTCTAGCCCTTGGGCTTTTCCTTTCTTTTTGTCCTCTAGCTGCTGCTGCTTATTTACTCTTGAAGAATTCTGTTCCTAAAACGAGCTTATTGGCCACCTTTTAGACTTACCTTACTATTCCTAGGCCTCTGAACTGTTTTTATCTGTGAGTGTCTCTTACTGTGGTAGCTCACACTCTTAATTTGTATTCCATCCTTGTGCTCAGGATTGTACATAGGGAGTTCATTTTGTACTAGTCTTAGACTATTTTGCTTATATTTAGGCTTTAGAAGATGCCTTCTTGGCTATTGATGCCAAACTGACCACTGAGGAAGTCATTAAAGAGCTGGCACAGATTGCAGGGCGACCCACTGAGGATGAAGATGAAAAGGAAAAAGTAGCTGATGAAGATGATGGTGAGTGTGGCATCCCTTGTTTGAGGGGAAATCAGCATTTTAAGAAATATTCTTTAATATTTCTTATCAATTCTAAGATAGGATGGCTTTCTAGGGACCTGGGGAGTCCTTATGTTAAAGAAACCTATGGTGTTCTCTTGCATTGTATGTGGTTATGAAAAGGAGAGAGAGAATTATCTTTGTTGAGTGGCATCTGAGCTGTAAACATTGTATATACATTATCTTTTGTCATTGTGATGGGATCTTCCTGGTTCCTGCTGGTATTTATGTGCTTTTTTTTTTCCCCCTCAAGACTGGAGCAGTTATTAGCCCCAATAGCCAGTCATTAAGCCTAAATCCTAATTCTACAATAGCACTGTGGGCTTCCTGGATCCTCAGCCAGAATAGAGTTTTTACAACTTAACAATAACAAATGAGACGTCAGAGGGGAAGTATAGTAACTAGTGTTGTTTTGATTAAGAAGGGGATGAAACACAAAAACCAAAGAAGTCTGTGGAGGAGGAGGAGCTAGGGCATGTTCTTCTGAGACTTGATGAGCAAGAGGAACCTTAGGAGTGGGAGGTTGTGGGGAAGTTAGAGGCTGTAAGGGCTGTTGAGATAGTGAGATGAACGGATCCCATGAGGAGTCTGGCATGGGGGCTCTGATTTAGCCTCTTCCCTGCAGTGGACAATGAGGAGGCTGCACTGCTGCATGAAGAGGCTACCATGACTATTGAAGAGCTGCTGACACGCTACGGGCAGAACTGTCACAAGGGCCCTCCCCACAGCAAATCTGGAGCTGGGACAGGCGAGGAACCAGGGTCCCAGGGCCTCAATGGGGAGGCAGGACCTGAGGACTCAACTAGGGAAACTCCTTCACAGGAAAATGGCCCCACAGCCAAGGCCTACACAGGCTTTTCCTCCAACTCGGAACGTGGGACTGAGGCAGGCCAAGTTGGTGAGCCTGGCATTCCCACTGGAGAGGCTGGGCCTTCCTGCTCTTCAGCCTCTGACAAGCTGCCTCGAGTTGCTAAGTCCAAGTTCTTTGAGGACAGTGAGGATGAGTCAGATGAGGCGGAGGAGGAAGAGGAAGACAGTGAGGTAAGGGCCTGTGAGGGCAGGCAGATGCTGAAGTTGCAGAGAGGTCCTGTTTGGTTGCCGTCTGTAGTTTTCAACTCTCCTCCTGTTTTGACATCATCCCCTAAGACCCACTGTATTCTAAGCTTTAGCCTTGAATTCACTGAGCTCCGTCATCACAGGTACCATTTGCTTTCTTACCTCTTCCTTTGTTGATACTATAACAAGCAGATCTAGTTCTGGCCTTTCAGAGTCTGTCTCCTAGAGAGAGAACAAGAATATAGTTGTTACCTTGGCTAGTTAGCTGTTTTCTTCTCTGGACAATTTTTCTTTTTTTTTTTTTTTTGAGACGGAGTCTCGCTCTGTTGCCCAGGCTGGAGTGCAGTGGCCGGGTCTCAGCTCACTGCAAGCTCCGCCTCCCGGGTTCACGCCATTCTCCTGCCTCAGCCTCTGGAGTAGCTGGGACTACAGGCGCCCGCCACCTCGCCCAGCTAGTTTTTTTTTTTTTTTGTATTTTTAGTAGAGATGGGGTTTCACCATGTTAGCCAGGATGGTCTCGATCTCCTGACCTTGTGATCCGCCCGTCTCGGCCTCCCAAAGTGCTGGGATTACAGGCTTGAGCCACCGCGCCCGGCCTCTGGACAATTTTTCTGGCCACAGTGCCTGAAAGATACTTTTGGCTGGCAGCCCTTGCCTTGTCCTGGGCTTTTTGCTAGTGATTGCTAAGCCCAGTTCAGGATGTCAGTTATACTCATGCTAGCCCTTTCCATCCCCCCAATTTTCATGACCATATACTTGTATCTTTCAGTGTTTTGAGGACCTGTGTTCAGTCAGGGCCTCTTGATTCTGAGTCTGAGCTGGGGGGAGGGAAGGGATCATCCCAGTCTCAGCAGTCTGGGATCCTCCTCCTGGCAGGAATGCAGTGAGGAAGAGGATGGCTACAGCAGTGAGGAGGCAGAGAATGAGGAAGATGAGGATGACACCGAGGAGGCTGAAGAGGACGATGAAGAAGAAGAAGAAGAGATGATGGTGCCAGGGATGGAAGGCAAAGAGGAGGTGTGTGGGGAATGGGAGCAATGAGTCTTGAAAGGCCACAAGGCAGGTGTGAATCCCCTAATTTTGATTTTGAGACAGGGGAAGGGGATCCCCCTGATACTTTAGGATGGAAGTGATAGTAATAGGGATTTATTCCGCAAGGGGGATGAGATGGTAAGCCTTTGGGGTCTAATTATCTAAAAACACAGGAGAGGGAGTGTGCTGCTGTCTCTAGAAAGATGAAATCTGTGCCTCTCCTATTTGTTAAAGCTTTCTTGGGGGTCCCAGTGAAAGCAAGCATAGGTGAATGGTCAGGAGCACATCAGTGAGGAACTCATGTTCAGAAGCTCCCATGATGCTCCCTTTCTTCCTCTTTAGCCTGGCTCTGACAGTGGTACAACAGCGGTGGTGGCCCTCATAAGAGGGAAGCAGTTGATTGTAGCCAACGCAGGAGACTCTCGCTGTGTGGTATCTGAGGCTGGCAAAGCTTTAGACATGTCCTATGATCACAAACCAGAGGATGAAGTAGAACTAGCACGCATCAAGAATGCTGGTGGCAAGGTCACCATGGATGGGCGAGTCAACGGGGGCCTCAACCTCTCCAGAGCCATTGGTAAGGGCCAAGAAACCGGGAAAGACTTCTAGGGTCTTGCTCTCTGTCCCAGACTACCTAGTAGCAAACTTTAATCTTCCTAGTGCTTGTGCCTTTCAAAGCACTTCAATATCTACTACCTCTGTTCTTATATTCCTGTGAAATAGCTAAGATGGGTATAGGTATCATTATATATAGGTATCTTTTTTTTTTTTTTTTTTTTTTTTTTTGAGACGGAGTTTTTACTCTTGTTGCCCAGGCTGGAGTGCAATGGCATGATCTCAGCTCACTGCAACCACCACCTCCCAGGTTCAAGCAATTCTCCTGCCTCAGCCTCCTGAGCGGCTGGGATTACAGACATGCACCACCACACCTGGCTAATTTTGTATTTTTTTTAGTAGAGACGGGATTTCTTGGTCAGGCTGGTCTCGACCTCCTGACCTCAGGCACGCCTCAGCCTCCTAAAGGGCTGAGATTACGGTATGAGCCACTGCGCCTGGCTATGTAGGTATTATTATATCCATCTTATGTAACATTTGAATGATGAACAAGACCGGTGAGTGACTTTCTTAAGGTTCAGCAGTCTGGTGGCAGGGTTGAAACTAGAAAAACTAGGACTCAGTTCTCCATTCCACTAGATTGTGGAACTTTGTAAAGAAGGGAAATGAATGGCAAGGTTTGACCTGCCACAAACACAAGTCTGTGGGAAAAGTATCCAAACTGCTCATCAACCAACCATTCCTTTACTCCAGGGGACCACTTCTATAAGAGAAACAAGAACCTGCCACCTGAGGAACAGATGATTTCAGCCCTTCCTGACATCAAGGTGCTGACTCTCACTGACGACCATGAATTCATGGTCATTGCCTGTGATGGCATCTGGTGAGCACTGGCAGAATGCCCTAAATTCCCCTTTCTGCAGCATTTCTTCTCTTATAGGGCTTAGGGCACCTCTAGGATTAGAACCTAGGCAGACCTAGACCTCTTGGTGAGTGAAGAGCACCCAGACTAAGGCAGAGCTGAGAATTTCTGTAGTTATTTACACTGGCCTGGGCCACCACCTCTGTCCATACTCCTCTACTCTGCCTTGGTGAGACTGGAAGATTCTGACTGTTGTTCTCGACCCCAGGAATGTGATGAGCAGCCAGGAAGTTGTAGACTTCATTCAATCAAAGATCAGCCAGCGTGATGAAAATGGGGAGCTTCGGTTATTGTCATCCATTGTGGAAGAGGTGAGTACCAAGGTGGAGAAGAGAGGGTGTTTGGTCTGCATAGCCAGGGTTTACTCTTTTCATCTGAGCTAAGTCGGCAATCTGGGAGCAGTACCATTAATTGCTGACAGACGCTAAACCCCGACTACAAAGTTCCACCTTCTCTCATTTCTCTGACTTAGCATTATGCCTTATGGACTAGCAAGTGGGCTGTTTTGTGATACCTCTTGCCCATTTCTCTCCTTCTATCACCCTGACTCAGCAGGCCAGCCCTCTTGTGGGACTCTAGGTTCCCAGCAAGGTGTTCAAACCCTGTGGCTGAGCTACCCCCATCCCTTTTGTAGCTGCTGGATCAGTGCCTGGCACCAGACACTTCTGGGGATGGTACAGGGTGTGACAACATGACCTGCATCATCATCTGCTTCAAGCCCCGAAACACAGCAGAGCTCCAGCCAGAGAGTGGCAAGCGGAAACTAGAGGAAGTGCTCTCTACTGAGGGGGCTGAAGAAAATGGCAACAGCGACAAGAAGAAGAAGGCCAAGCGGGACTAGCAGTCATCCAGACCCCTGCCCACCTAGACTGTTTTCTGAGCCCTCCGGACCTGAGACTGAGTTTTGTCTTTTTCCTTTAGCCTTAGCAGTGGGTATGAGGTGTGCAGGGGGAGCTGGGTGGCTTCACTCCGCCCATTCCAAAGAGGGCTCTCCCTCCACACAGCAGCCGGAGCCTCTGCTGTCCTCCCCAGCCGCCTCTTTGCTCCTCGGGCTCATCACCAGTTCTGTGCCTGTGCTCTGTTGTGTTGGAGGGAAGGACTGGCGGTTCTGGTTTTTACTCTGTGAACACTTTATTTAAGGACATTCTTTTTTATCGGCGGCTCCATGGCCCCTCGGCCGCTTGCACCCGCTCTCTGTTGTACACTTTCAGTCAACACTTTTTCAGACTAAAGGCCAAAACCTAATCGTGCGCATCGTGTCCTTTTTTTTCTGCTGCTGTGGCCCCAGACTTGGCCCCATCGGTAACATCTGGCGAGCCCCCATGTGAGTGCGTGCGTGTGTGTCCCGCGTGTGTGTAGGGGAGCCCCGAGCGAGCTGCTGGAAGGTCGGCCCGGCGGGCGTCGCGGCTACCCCTCGCCCCCTCCTCGAGCCAGAAATGCTCTCCTAGTTTCCTCAGGGAGGGGTCGGGACCGGTCTGGCGGGCCTGAAACCTGGAGTCGTGCTGGAGGCTTCCTGCGCGGCTCCCCGGCCGGCTCTCCCCGGCCTCCGATTGGCTCGCTCGCCGTCTCGTCACAATCACTTCCCGGTCACGCCATTGAGGCTCCCGCCGCCGCCGCCGCCGCCGCTGCCGCCGCCGCTTCCCATGGACTACGCGTCCCGTGCGGCTCTGCGGCGGCGGAAGCGGAAGCGAGTACGGAGGTACCAGCTGGTCTCCGTAGGGGGGTAGGGGGCTCCATGAATGGAAGCGGCGGCGGCGGCGGGAGCGGCCTGAGCTGGGTGCCGGGGCCAGGGCCGGGGGCTGCCCAGGGCCCGCGCCGCTGCATGGGGGCGGCCCGCGGGCCCTGAGAGGAAGGGCAGACGGGCGGGCCGAGATAGGAGGGGCGGGGTCGGGCGGCCGCAGGCCGGAGGCGCGTCGGGCTGGAGCCGGTCACGATGCCCCGAAGGAAGCAAAGCCACCCGCAGCCCGTGAAATGCGAGGGGGTCAAAGGTCAGGGGTCAGGGGCCTTGAGGGGAGAGGAGCGCGGGTGGGGGCAGTGGAGCGTGGGCTCAGGTCAGGGTGGAGGGGGACTCCTGAGGGATGAAGTGGGCGATCCAGACTCCTAGCTTCCCACCGAGGCACTAAGGTAATCAGAGTGGGTCAGCGAGTACGGGAAGTGTAGTCCACGAGGGCTGGCTCTTGAGGGAGAATCCACAAGCCCCCTCCCCTCTTCAGTGGATACTGAAGACTCCCTCGACGAAGGACCCGGGGCCCTGGTATTGGAGAGTGATTTGCTACTAGGCCAGGATCTGGAGTTTGAGGAGGAAGAGGAAGAGGAGGAAGGCGACGGCAACAGTGACCAGCTCATGGGCTTCGAGAGAGACTCAGAAGGTGGGTTTTCGGGACTTGGTTAAGGATTAGTGGCCGCTGGAGACCCCAGCCCTTCGGGAGGCAGATTAGAGCACCATTTCCTGCCACAACCGAGGGCTGGTTGAGCTTACATTTGAGCTAGATGACTTCATTTGTTTAATGGTCCAATCACTTCCATCACTTTGTTGAGGTGAAGTTCTGAGGCCCGGTCAAAGGTGATATGAATAGGAGGGTGGGTGAATCACATGGAGCAACTGATTAAAAGTAAATGCCCTGTCCCTCTTCCTAGCCCATTCCTTATGTGTATTTACTTTTAAGAGCGGTTCAGGGAAGCAAACTCTCTGTAAATCATTCAACCCAGTACTGACGTCTAATTTAACTCCCTTTCACCTGCAGCGTAAGCTCCTTTTGTATTGAGAGGTTTTAGTTTCTGTCTTTATCCTTTAGTTTCTGTCTTTATCCTTCCATGCCCCTCTTCCCTGTGATCTTAGCAGCACCCTACCCTAATTTGCTGCACTAACCCATCCATTTATGCAAGATGTTTTTTGAAAGTCATTGAGGGGACCCATGTAAATATCAATCTGTTCTTTAGGCCGGCAAGTGGTATTACATGCATTACTTTCATTGTCTCCACTTCCCTCCAAATTTTGCCTCAGAGATAGATTTTATATCAGCTCTTTACTAAAAGGGGCCTTAGCAATAGAGTTTAGGAAAAGGTCTTGGGGTTCTCTGCCTTCTGTATTTTTACTTTCTTATCTCAAGAATTACATTATTGATTCATTTCAGTCTGTGGTCCACTGTGAACCCTTGATCCTTGCCCATTCAGTGAAACTAGATACAGATCAATTCTACCATCACTAGATTAGTCCAGTCTAAGAGGTAGACAATTCATGTTGAATTTTCAGGAATTACTGCAGGGCAGAACTTGATTCCTAGGAGGGAACTAAAGGGATCATCAAAGCTAAGGGTGGAGCCAAGCAAGTGGGGAGACCATAACTGAAAAGGGGAGAGTTTGGAGCCTGATCCTACCCCATGCTGATGTCTCTTCTCATGTCTATTTCACCAGGAGACTCTCTGGGGGCCAGGCCTGGGCTTCCCTACGGGCTGAGCGACGATGAGTCTGGGGGCGGCCGGGCACTAAGTGCGGAGAGTGAAGTTGAGGAGCCAGCCAGGGGTCCAGGGGAGGCCAGGGGTGAGAGGCCAGGCCCAGCCTGCCAGCTGTGTGGGGGGCCGACAGGTGAGGGGCCGTGTTGTGGGGCAGGAGGGCCGGGTGGGGGGCCCCTGCTGCCCCCACGGCTACTGTACTCATGCCGCCTCTGCACCTTCGTGTCCCACTACTCGAGCCACCTGAAGCGGCACATGCAGACACACAGCGGAGAGAAGCCGTTCCGCTGTGGCCGCTGCCCCTACGCCTCAGCCCAGCTCGTCAACCTGACACGACATACCCGCACCCACACTGGCGAGAAGCCCTACCGCTGTCCCCACTGCCCCTTTGCCTGCAGCAGCCTGGGCAACCTGAGGCGGCATCAGCGTACCCACGCAGGGCCCCCCACTCCTCCCTGCCCGACCTGTGGCTTCCGCTGCTGTGCTCCACGACCAGCCCGGCCTCCCAGTCCCACAGAGCAGGAAGGGGCGGTGCCCCGGCGACCTGAAGGTAAGCGAGACCAGGGACCAAAGACCTTGGGACATGGGTGGCTGGCACTAGGAATGCTTGGATTGGATTCATAGCCCAGGTCTTTGTCCCCACAGATGCTCTGCTCCTTCCAGATTTGAGCCTCCATGTGCCACCAGGTGGTGCCAGTTTCCTGCCAGACTGTGGGCAGTTGCGGGGTGAAGGGGAGGGCCTCTGTGGAACTGGATCAGAACCACTGCCAGAGCTGCTATTTCCTTGGACCTGCCGGGGCTGTGGACAAGAGCTGGAGGAGGGTGAGGGCAGTCGGCTGGGAGCTGCCATGTGTGGGCGCTGCATGCGAGGAGAGGCTGGAGGGGGTGCCAGTGGGGGGCCCCAGGGCCCCAGTGACAAAGGCTTTGCCTGTAGCCTCTGCCCCTTTGCCACTCACTATCCCAACCACCTGGCCCGGCACATGAAGACACACAGTGGCGAGAAGCCCTTCCGCTGCGCCCGCTGTCCTTATGCCTCTGCTCATCTGGATAACCTGAAACGGCATCAGCGCGTCCATACAGGAGAGAAGCCCTACAAGTGCCCCCTCTGCCCTTATGCCTGTGGCAATCTGGCCAACCTCAAGCGTCATGGTCGCATCCACTCTGGTGACAAACCTTTTCGGTGTAGCCTTTGCAACTACAGCTGCAACCAGAGCATGAACCTCAAACGTCACATGCTGCGGCACACAGGCGAGAAGCCCTTCCGCTGTACCACCTGCGCCTATACCACGGGCCACTGGGACAACTACAAGCGCCACCAAAAGGTGCATGGCCACGGTGGGGCAGGAGGGCCTGGTCTCTCCGCCTCTGAGGGCTGGGCCCCACCTCATAGCCCACCTTCTGTTTTGAGCTCTCGGGGCCCACCAGCCCTGGGGACTGCTGGCAGCCGGGCTGTCCATACAGACTCACCCTGAACTAGGTCCTTCTTCCCCATGTTTTATACAGACGGACCAGAAGCCACCTTTTTCTCCCCCGCTGGCCAGGGGCTCCACACAGACTAACCTAGGCACTATAAGGACCAGCCCAACCCCATGGGCGGGGGGCCATATGGACCAGGGGGCCTTGCCTTGACTGATGCACTTCACCAGCTCAGTGAGAAGGGCCCTGTATTCACCTCCACTGCTCCCAGGGGCTGTGGACAAACTGGCTGGGGGACTGCCCAGCCTCCCACCTGTTTATTTAACTTATTTCAGTGCTTTATAATAAAGGAAACACTAACAAAGCCATGTCTATACTGAATTGGCAATGGCAGGCAATTTGGCCTTACCCTTAGCATAGTAGTCCATGCTGTGATAGGGGAAGCAGGGGCAGTGAGAGGGAACCAGAGGTAGGCAGCAATCAGGCTGAGTTTAATGATGGGGAACTGGGCCAGACCAAACACAGACCTCTGCCCATCCCCTTGGCCTTTGGCCCATGGCCCCAAGAAGCCAGAAGCGGCCCAGAGGGAGTTGTGGTTCCTCCCCAAGGCAGGTAGCCATGGTCCCTTAGACTTTGTGCAAAATACTAAATGCTAATTTGGCATCGAGGGCCAGCTCTGAAAAGAGAAGGGGCAATCCTCTGTGCAGCCAGCCCAGGGGACGAGGAAAGGTACATTACAAGGCCCCTGGCCAAGAGAAAAGGGGAAAGTAGGAAGGGAGAAGGAAAAGACCCCTCCCTCCCCAGCTTGGGGGACACAGGCACAGGGCAAGTTTCTGTAAATTCCACGGGTAGAGGGCAGACATCCAAGCAGTGGAGATTACAGATCCTCATCTCCAATGCCCTCAAAGGCGAAATTGCCGTGGACATCACTGGCACTGGCATCTGTGCTGGGACTGCCAATTCCCCGCAAGCTCACAGCACTCAGCTTACTCTGTAACAAAGGCAGGGTAGGGTCAGAGATCTGGAGCATGCAAGATCCCCCAACAAACAGCAACCTCACCAACCCTGGAACTCACTGAGAGTTTGACCATAGACTCCCGGGTGGCATCAGGTGACTCCTGGGGAAGAAGAGGCAGAGATGTCAGAAACTCACTAGGAGAGGCGAGGCAGGGCTGAGAGCCAGGGTTCTGACGAGGAGGTAATACTTACAAGCAGTGGTGGGGACTTCACTGCTTGCTGGCTGTCTGAGCGTCTCAGAGTGCCCCCCACCCGCCGGCGCAGCATCTGGGGACAGATATAAGGTGCCAGTGAGGGCAGGATCACTCCCCCTCTCTCTCGAGAAGCCTCACATCTAGGACAAAAGGCCCCCAGCCACCCGCTCACTGCTCAGTCCACACTTGCTGCCTACCTTCCTGATACTGCCGCCTGATTTCTTCACCATCAGTTCATCCACCATGGACTGCAAGCAGATGCTCATCATGATAGCCTGAGGGCAAGAAGAGTGTCCAGCTTGACAAGAGTGGTCAGTCTGAGCCCAGCAGCACTAATGGCTCCCATATTGAGTACTGGAAACCCTACACTTTTATCTAAGGTGCTTCAGAGGAGGCCTGAGGCTAGGTTCACACCTGGGGGCTAGTGATGGTGACCCACTGTAGCCGGTCCTTGCTCATGAGGTATTCAAAAGCCAGTTCCAGGCGCACCTCGCCCCGGCCCCGGCCCGGGCTGCTCGTGCTTCCACTGGGCAATGGCACCTGGGAGAGGAAGGGGAATTAGGCTGAGTTCACTCTGACCAACCTGTCTGGCTCCCTGACCCACTGCAGCCCATACCTAAGCTCAAGGCTTGCCAGGCCTCCAACCCAGGCCTCCCCCTCCTACCCCGACTCACAGAGGAGGTGACCCGCCAGCATCGCATGCGGGTGACCCGGAAGGAGCCTTCTCGGAGTTGCTGGCCAGGCAGGCGGAGCTGCAGGCTGAGCTCACTGTTGCCCGCGCTCACCACCACGGGACAGTCCTTTTCCGGGAAGTCAGCCACACAGGCATCAAAGCGCAGGTAGCCATAGTGCCGCAGTGTCTGGGCCAGTCTCAGGAACTGAAAATGGTCATCACGTGGGGGTAGATTAGGAGGGGGAATGGGACAGCGCAGAAAAAGCAACCCCTTGGAGGGAGACAGAGGCGGGGCTCACCTCCTTCTTGGAGACCTTCTCTTGCAGAGATTTGAGTTGCCGGTGCTGTTCCTTGGTGACCAAGATCCACCCACGCTCAATATCTGATACCGTCTATAGTAGAGACAAGGGGCAGGCAGTAGGAGGTCCCAGTCAGCAATCCAAGGAAAGCGTCTACCATTACCTCTGTCCAGCCTGACCCCGAGCCCCACACTTGAGCGACCTTTTGCAGTAAGTCCTTGATCTTGTCAGCTTAAT
Organism: Macaca nemestrina; assembly: GCF_043159975.1. NCBI lineage: Eukaryota > Metazoa > Chordata > Mammalia > Primates > Cercopithecidae > Macaca > Macaca nemestrina. The sequence continues at coordinate 27,383,268 of NC_092137.1, read as the reverse complement.
AAAAATAGGGAGAGTAGATATTGTGCCAGCAGCACTGACAGTATTCTAGGAACTTCCCCACAAACTGGGAACAAAAACACGATAGCAGTTTTCTTGGAAGAGTGAGTCACCAGTTACTTTCTTCAGGGGAAGGGTTCTGAGGCAGCTCCAAGCTCACCTGAGCATAAAGCAGGTTCAGGCCAACCCGGTTCTCCATGACATCGTCATCATAGGCAGAGTCCCAATAACTGTGAGGCCAAGGGGTGGAAAGAGGTAATGGGGCTAAGCTGGGGTAAGGCAAGAGGTAGAATGGAAAATGGGCAAAATAGGAGCAATCTGAACTATCAGAGGCTAATGGTATAATGGGAGGAAGCTTGGGAGGCCTGGCAGAAACACCCAGCACTACACCCCCTTGTCCAGATTATTCTGTCTCAATGTATGGCCCAATAATCCAATCCAGCACAGCACCCTCCCACCCCACCCCTTCCAGGCCCAGCCCTGACCTCTTCCTCAGCACAATCTTATACTCTTGACTCCGAAGGCTAGTAACAGACACATAAGGCAGCTCAAACTCTTGCAACTTCCGTACAACTATGAGTTTAAAAAAAAATGTAGTGAGATTTAAAGGAAGGGAAATCAAGAAAGAAGTGCCCTGAGGTAATGTTCATTCTGGGGGTGGGGGTGGGGAGTTAGAGGGGTTGCAAACTCACTACTGGAAGTACAAGGAAGCACTCAAGTCCAGAGAAACTCACAAGAAAAGGCTCCATCCTCTTTTTCTCGAACTAAGAATAGGCTAAAGTATCCAATCAAGTCATCTGGAAGATCTAGTTTTGCGGCTACAGCCTGGGGATAGGGATAGAAGTATAGCTCATCATACTGGCTGGTTCCAATCATTCTCCAAGCCCAGGACCCTGGCATGCAGGGGAAGAAGGGGCAGTGCTGAACAAGCGCCTCACCTCCAGGACATCCTCAGTCTGATCTGAAGTTAGCACGTTGATAAGAACTTTCTGCCCGTTGCTGAGCAGCACTTCCAAGGACACTTCCTCTGTGGGGACCTGCTGTGTCTCCTGTTGTGAGCACACATGGGGATGGGAGGCACTGTCTTGTCCCTTGCCTTGACCTATGCCCAACTCTATTTCTAGGTCCCTTGTGTATCTTTATTCTCAGCTGCTTAAATACAGGCTGGGATTTCTTTGATTTCATAGGAACAGAAGAAGTTTCATTCCATTAAAAAAGATGACTCCTCTGTTATTAAGATGACATGGCCTGGCCTGGTGTGGTGGCTCATGCCTGCAATCCCAGCACTTTGGGAGGCTGAGGCGGGTGGATCACCTGAGGTCAGGAGTTCGAGACCAGCCTGGCCAACATGGCAAAACCCCGTCTCCACTAAAAATACAAAAATTAGCTGGACATGGTGGCAGGCGCCTGTAATTCCAGCTACATGGGAGGCTGAGGCAGGAGAATCACTTGAACCTGGGAGGCAGAGGTTGCAGTGAGCTGAGATTACACCACTACTCTCCAGCCTGTGCAACAGACCGAGACTCTGTCTCAAAAAAATAAAAGACATGACCATCCAGTAAGGTCCTTTCCTTAAATCTTGGTCCCACCCAAAGTCCTTACCTGTTGTGCCCGACGCAGGAAACTGTTGAAGGTCTCGCTGCTCCCAAGCAATGGGTCTTGCCGAACTATAAGGACAAGAGAATGATATTACAGGAACTTAGGACTCACTCTTGGCTCCCCAGTCCTCCTCTCAGTAGGTTCCCCCGACCCCATTTCCTGGGCTGATGGTGGCCTGCCACATCCCCCAGCTGGCCTCACCTCACTCACTGTTTGCATAAATTCTTCACCTGCCCCACCCTTGGCTGCCATCTAGGTGAGTCCAGTCTATAGAACTAGGGAAATAACAATGATGTTAATCTAAAGCACATCAGATACAAATTAAGTTCTCTCCACTGATCTTAAGACTAGTGTTATACTACTATTTCTCATAGATGTTAGTGCCCAAATTGTTCTGCTAGTATATAGAGTTACATATCCTCAGACTATTTACTTTGCTAATTGCATAACAGATCAAACAAGAGGCTTCCCAGATCTAGAAATTAAATCAGGCCCTTCTACAGAACCAGCTGTTTTTAAGTCTCTCCCCATAGTCCTCAATATAGTCAACCTAGTTTCCTGCAACCACTCACCAGCTTGCATGTACTTCTCTAACTGCTCTCTCCTCTGTTCTACCTCAGCAGGAGTCAGAGAGAAAAGCTTCTTTGGGGGGAATGCAGGAAGTACATTGGCCCCATACTCCTTCCGAAGCTATTTAGAGAAAGAGATACAACCCTTCACATAAACACAGAAAATGAGATGTGGCAATCTACATATACTCATAATGTTCTCTTGGGTGTCCCTCCCTTCCCTCAGTCCCTGCTCCCCTGTCTACCCTGGTCATCTGAGAAACAATTCCTTTGACAGAGGTAGCATCTCAAGGGAGCTGTCCTAGATATAAGCTGTTCTCTATCTTATTGTGTACAAGTCAGCCCCTCCACAGTATGGGGAGGATTTGTACTGGGCCGGGACCTATTGGGAGCCCACTGACCACCTAGCAAGACTGTTCACTGAACCGTCACAGGAAGGAAAGGGCTTTATAAAGTGCAGAGTTAATAGCTAAGTCTGTTCACAAAGTATCTTAGGACTTAAAGGGACTCTGCAGATCAAAGAATCCATCTTTCAGGTGTAGAAACCGAGGCCCAAAGAAATCAGGTAACAGCTGGGTACCGTGGCTCATGCCTGTAATCCCAGCATCTTGGGAGGCCAGGGTGGGTGGATCACCTGAGGTCAGGAGTTTGAGACCAACCTGGTCAACATAGTAAAACCCTGTCTCTACTAAAAATACAAAAATTAGCCGGGTGTGGCGGCAGGCGCCTGTAATCCCAGCTTCTTGGGAGGCTAAGGCAGGAGAATTGCTTGAACCCAGGAGGCAGAGCCGAGATTGTGAGCCGAGATCGTGCCACTGCACTCCAGCCTGGGCAACAAGAGGGAAACTCCGTCTCAAAAAAATAAAAATAAAAAATAAAAAATAAATCAGGTAACTTCCTCAGGGTTGCATAACTAATTATCAGTAGAACTCTACTGAGTTAAATAGAGTTTATGATCTGGTAAGAAAGGAGAAGAAACATTGCATCACAGATACATAACGATAATTGGCACAGCTAAACACACTGAAATGAGCCGAAGAACACAAAAGGAAATCGGTGAATCGTTTGTATAAGCAGGGAAAATAACTTCAAGTTGCCGCTCAGATGACAGAAGGAATGTGCTTTGACAGCCTGGGTGGAGGTAGTCGGGGGGAAGGGTTGGTTTGCCCATGCAGGGGTAAAGGCTACTAGGGCAGTAAGACAGGACAGAGAACCAGGATATAAGGACAGGAACGGGCAGTTGTTGCGCGGACATTAAGCTTCTTAGGGAGTTCCCGGAAATGTTAAACAAGATAAACCAGGACCCTTCCCTGTGGCAGTGATTAAAGGGGAACTACAGTCTACGGGAACAAGAAGAGCAGGTAAAGGGAGACACTGATGCCCACGTGTAGGGAAGGGCTTGAAGCTGTCTCAAGGCAGGGGTGCTAGTCCCACCTGCTCGTGCAGCCCCAGGAGCTGGCTGTAGCGCACCCGACAGTGCAGGACTCCATTCACGTGAATGTTATAGGCCTGAGGACACAAAAGTAGTCAAGCATTTTAGGGTTGCGGTCTGAGCAACCCCCTTGAGAACCCTGGCCGGAAGTTGCCTGGCAACTCCGCCGGAGTAACGCGCTAATCTCCCAAGGGTTAGTTCGCTTGTTTTCCCCAGGGCCAGGTCCCAAAGCTGAAGAGCCAGTCCGGGGGAAATTCGAACGCTTGTGTTGCAGTCTCCCTGCCCAAGAGGCCAGTGACGCCCACCAGGGCAGCTGGGGCCTACCTCCGGGAGGCGACCCGGCCTAAGGGCCTACCCTACAGGAGCTCGGGCGACCAATCACACACACGAGATGAGCTCCCAGGGAGGCCGTCGGGAGTCGGCGGCCCAGGACCAGGCCCGAAGGGTGGCGGTCAGGCCTCGGAGGCCGCTCCGAGAAGGCTCGAGCCCGTTATCCCCGCCCCTGCCCGGCCCGGCTCCGGCCGCTCCTCACCACGTAAGCGGAGCCGCCGCTGTCCCCGCTGCGGGACTCGGTTTCGGGAATGGAAAAGTGCATGTTCCCTACGGCACGGCCCAGCCGGGCTCCGGACTGTGAGGGCCGAAGCGGCTCTGCACGCTCCCCCTCCGCTGCTCAGCGAGTCCCCGCAGCCTCACTCGCCATTTTGGGAGCCCTGCGATCCGATGTGGGAAGGCGGTGGGACGTCGGTTCTGGGACGCAGTAGCCCGGGCATGCTGGGAACTGTAGTCTAAAGGGCAAGAGCCGCCTCTCGGGACAAGGAGCCCAAAGTGGAGTTGACCCTCATTGCAACCCGTAGTGCGGGGCGGGGCCCCGGGGCCCGTCAGAAATTGTAGCCCGATTAGGGCTGCGCGTCCTCCTTCGGCGGCTCAGCCTCCAGCCCAGGTGGCGCTGTGGACCCAGCGGCCACGGAGCGAGGCAGCGGGGCGGCTCCGTGACCAGGCGGGCGGAGCCTAGGACTGAGGGCGATGGCTGCTGTGGCCGTGGCTGTTCGCGAGGGTGAGTGAAGAGCCAGGCCTGCCTACCGGTACGCAGGCCGACGAGCCCCGGACAGCTAGTGCCGGGCCCTGAGCGCCTTTGGGCCCCGCCGCTCCGTTCCAGCGCCACGCTGGGCGCCGGTCTACACAGTCTCTAGCGCAGTCCCGCGCCGTGCACCGGCTGGTTCCTGTGAGGAGGATCGGTGACCCCTCCTTTCCTTTGATCCACCGCGCAGTGCGTCCCCACGCGGATCTTTGGCTCGCCTCGCGCCTGCCGGCGGAGCCATGGTCATGCTAACCCAGCAGCCGGCTGCGCCGAGTGCTAGTGCCCCCAAGCCCTCCCGGAGTCTGTCTGGCTCACTTTGTGCCCTGTTTTCTGATGCAGACTCGGGATCCGGGATGAAGGCGGAGCTTCGCCCTGGGCCTGGGGTAAGTGTGGCTTCCCTCCCAAGCCGCCTGCCAAGCGCTACGCAGGAGGCTGTGCCAGCTTTATTCCGCCCCAGCTCCCATCCCGTGTCAGTTTATTTCTCAGTAAAGCCAGGAGATTTTACAGAGGTCTTGCAACTCTAGCAATATATGATTCTGTCCCTGGAGGAGAAATGTCAGTCTCTGTGGATGTAAACTTGTAACAGGTAGCTTGTGGAAGTTAGGGAGAACTAGGGATTTAACCATGTATTCGTAAGCATCCAATAGTGTTTGTTCCCCTTTGGAATTGTTGGGGAAGAGCAGTATCCTATGTCTGTGTCTCAGGCAGTGGGGAGGGAAATGACCAAAGAAGAGAAGCTGCAGCTTCGGAAGGAAAAGAAACAGCAGAAGAAGAAACGGAAGGAAGAAAAGGGGGCAGAACCAGAAACTGGCTCTGCTGTATCTGCAGCCCAATGTCAAGGTGCGGGGTCTTTTTTAAAGGGCTGGGGTGTGGAGCTGGTAGAGGGATGTGGTGGGAGAGAGAAGGGAGAGACAGGACAAAGTTGATTTGAGCAAGTGTGTAAAGCAAAGAGGTTTATAAGGAGAGAAGCGAGTTTTAGCTGGGACACGGATATTGCCTGCCTGCAGCTTGGGCACCTGTTTTTTTTTTTTTTTTTTAATGCTTTTAGTAGGCCCAACCAGAGGACTGCCAGAATCGGGCATTCAGTTGGGCACTCCTGGGGAGAAAGTTCCAGCTGGTCGGAGTAAGGCTGAACTTCGAGCTGAGCGTCGAGCCAAGCAGGAGGCTGAGCGGGCCCTGAAACAGGCAAGAAAAGGGGAACAAGGAGGACCACCTCCTAAGGCCAGCCCCAGCACAGCTGGAGAGACCCCCTCAGGTATCTTCCCTTCATTTTAAGACCTCCCTTACTCCTAATTCTAACACCAGCTCAGGCTGCCCTGTAGTAAAACAGCTCTCACCTCTCATTCTCACCTTGGAACCCAGAGTTCTGAATTCTTCCCATCATCCTATCCCTATTTCCTTTTCTACTCTATTCTCCCTTGTTTTCCCCACCTCATCCTGTTTTTCTTGATGCCCCTTATACCCTAAGAGCAAATTACATATTTCAAGACCTACAGTGTCCTGAAAACATGATCATTATCTTTCAGGAGTGAAGCGTCTCCCTGAGTACCCTCAGGTTGATGACCTGCTTCTGAGAAGGCTTGTTAAAAAACCAGAGCGTCAACAGGTAGGAAGTGGGTTTGGTGCCTGGGTAGAAAGAGACTAGGGAAATGGACTGGAGGGAGGAAAGGTGCTTGGGTCAGAAAGTGAGAAGGATGGGTGCTTGGGTCAGAGTAGTCTTACTGTTCACTTCCTTTCCAGCTTTATCTCATCATTTTTAAACTCTGGGCCATTGGTCCTGTTTCCTTGTTTTGTCAAGGTTCCTACACGAAAGGATTATGGATCCAAAGTCAGTCTCTTCTCTCACCTACCCCAGTACAGCAGACAAAACTCTCTGACCCAGTTTATGAGGTAGGATCCTATGAGATTGTCATAACTTTTGAGTCTGAGAAGTTTTAGTAAGTCAGTATTGAAAGTGTCTAGTAAGGTGGGCTCTGCAGGAAGAAGTATGAACCCAAGGCAGAACTGTAGAAGAAGTGGGGAAATCTGCTAGTGAAGGAAGTTCCTTTTCATTAGGGGCAGGTGGGCAGGGCAGTAGATGCTCAAGCTCCCTTTTGAAGTATGTGACACCGCCATCCCATCAGCATCCCATCCTCTGTGATCCACCCAGCCATGGTGCGACTCGGCCTGCAGTACTCCCAGGGCCTGGTCAGTGGCTCCAATGCCCGGTGTATTGCCCTGCTTCGTGCCTTGCAGCAGGTATGTCCTATCCTGTTCTCTCTTACAATCCAACCCCACCTCCCCCAACACTACCCCAGCTTCTCTGTCACCCAAGGTCACCTCTGGGGGACAGAGGGAATACTCCCACCTTCAGAACATTTTCCTCAGTGAGGCTTATCCCCAGCCCCCGTTCAGAGATCTTTATTAAGGGGCGTTTTGCAGATCACCTTGTGTACCCTATAGGTGATTCAGGATTACACAACACCACCCAATGAAGAACTCTCCAGGGATCTAGTGAATAAACTAAAACCCTACATGAGGTAGGAATAACACTATAAGTCCACTCCCACCTCACCCAATCTTTGTCTTGTACTCTTTTTCGTGCTTTTCTATCTCTGTTTTCATTTTCTGTTCTGTTTTCTTTTTAAAGACTTTTTTTTAAATGTGAAACCTTTGTTAAGTTGTGAAGAGTTGCACAGATGTAAGGTATTGCTGTTGTATTACAGCTTCCTGACTCAGTGCCGTCCCCTGTCAGCGAGCATGCACAACGCCATCAAGTTCCTTAACAAGGAAATCACCAGTGTGGGCAGTTCCAAGCGGGAAGAGGAGGTGATGAGTATGAGAAATAAGGAAGGCATGCACCTGTGGGTAGAATTAAGAAACATGTTCAAAACCCCCGGGAAGGCCAACATAAGCCTTTTTTTTTTTTTTTGCCCTAGTCAAGGGTTAAGGAAGGGTTTGGGCATTCTGACTTGTGCCATCTCTGGGCCTTCTATGGGCCTGTCATCATACACATATTCAAGCACCTGGCATGATCATCAGTGGGATAAAAGTGTCCATTTCTTGTTCACTAAGGATTGTGCTCCATTTAGGCCAAGTCAGAACTTCAAGCAGCCATTGACCGGTATGTGAAAGAGAAGATTGTGCTTGCAGCTCAGGCAATTTCACGCTTTGCTTACCAGAAGATCAGTAATGGAGATGTGATCCTGGTATATGGATGGTATGGTCCAGACCCTGTGACTGAGCAAACTGGGGAGTTGGAATGATCTGAAGAAGGGACTACCCATTTGCCTTTGGGAATAAGTTGGGAATAAGTTAGTCATCAGTTACTGACATTTATAACTGAATCCTCCTCTTCATTCCCTCTAGCTCATCTCTGGTATCACGAATTCTTCAGGAGGCTTGGACAGAGGGCCGGCGATTTCGGGTGGTAGTGGTGGACAGCCGGCCACGGCTGGAAGGAAGGCACACGCTACATTCTCTAGTCCGTGCTGGTGTCCCAGCCTCCTACCTGCTGATTCCTGCAGCCTCCTATGTGCTCCCAGAGGTGAGTACAGAGGAAAAGGACTCCAAAGTTGGAGGTAAAAAAGTGTAGTTGTATAGACGTAATCTCACCTTCTCAAAGTTAGTTTTGTTTTTGTTTTGAGATAAGGATGGAGTGCAGTGGCATGATCACAGCTCACTGCAGTCTTGACCTCCTGGGCTTAGGTGATCTTCCCACCTCCGCCTCTGAGTAGCTGGGACTACTGGTGTGCACCACCACGCCCAGCTAGTTTTTATTCTTCTTGTAGGGATGGGATATTGCTATGTTGCCCAGGCTGGAACTCCTGGGCTCAAGCAATTCCCCTGTCTCGGCCTCCCAAAGTACTGGGATTATAGGCATGAGCCACTGTGCCTAGCCACAATTATTTAAGAGTATTAGAATTATATAGTCCTGGCTTGGCGCCTTGGCTCACGCCTGCAATCTCAGCACTTTGGGGGTCCAATGCAGGAGGATCACTTGAGCCCAGGAGTTCAAGACCAGCCTGCTCAACATAATGAGACCCTGTCTCCACACACACATACACACACAAACATACAAAATTAGCTGGGCATGGTGCATGCGCATGTAGTTCCAGCTACTTAGGAGGCTGAGATGGGAGGATTGCTTGAGCCCGGGAACTGCAGTGAGCTGTGATTGCACCACTGCACTCCAGCCTGGGCGACAGAGTGAAACCCTGTGTCAAGACAAAAAATTACATAGCCCTGTTTATATTTAATTGGAAAAACACTGACAGTATGTTACAGCAGTCTAGCTATTGCAAACACATTACATTAAACTAGCAACCAGGAAGAGGGAACAAGACAAAAGTAACTTCAAAGTTTAGTTTTCCTGTGGGAGATTTGATGGGTCAGTGGTCAGGTGTTTTCACAGAGGAAGAGCCATCATTAAGATGTTTTCACAGAAGAAAAGCCATGATTAAGATTTATTACTTGCCAGGCCCAGTGGGTCACGCCTGTAATCCTATCTCTTTGGGAGTCCGAGGCAGGCAAATCATCTGAGGCTGGGAGTTTGAGACCAGCCTGACCAACGTGGAGAAACCCCGTCTCTACTAAAAAAACAAAAAATCAGCTGGGAGTGGTGGTGTGTGCCTGTAATCCCAGCTACTGTGGAGGCTGAGGCAGGAGAATCACTTGAACCCAGGAGGCGGAGGTTGTGGTGAGCCGAGATCGTGCCACTGCACTCCAGCTTGGGCAACAAGAGTGAAACTTGGTCTCAAAAAACAAAAAGATTTATTACTTGTCTCTTTGTTTTTGTTTCCTTCCCTTCTTTTCACAGGTGTTGAGATTTTTTTTTTTTTTTTTGTGATGGCATCTTGCTCTGTCGCCCAGGCTGGAGTGCAGTGGCGCGATCTAGGCTCACTGCAAGCTCCGCCTCCCGGGTTTATGCCATTCTCCCACCTCAGCCTCCCGAGTAACTGGGACTACAGGCGCCTGCCACCTCGCCCAGCTAGTTTTTTGTATTTTTTTAGTAGAGACGGGGTTTCACCGTGTTAGCCAGGATGGTCTCGATCTCCTGACCTCATGATCCACCGTCTCAGCCTCCCAAAGTGCTGGGATTACAGGCTTGAGCCACCGCGCCCGGCCATGTTGAGATTTATTACTTGTCTTAATGTTGCTGTCCTGTAAGTAGGGGACTTTATTCTGCATTGATACAACAATGACATTTTTTCTCTTCCCCTTCTCCTGTGAAACAAACAGGTTTCCAAGGTGCTATTGGGAGCTCATGCACTCTTGGCCAACGGGTCTGTGATGTCACGGGTAGGGACAGCACAGTTAGCCCTGGTGGCTCGAGCCCATAATGTACCAGTGCTGGTTTGCTGTGAAACATACAAGTTCTGTGAGCGTGTGCAGACTGATGCCTTTGTCTCTAATGAGCTAGGTAAGTAGGGCAAAAGAGAAGCCTCCAGCTACCTGTGAAGACTTGAGAGTGAGAGAGGGGCAGATAAACTAGAAATTCTTTTCTAAAAGAACGTAATGGGTACACCTTCCATTGCAGATGACCCTGATGATCTGCAGTGTAAACGGGGAGAACATGTCGCACTGGCTAACTGGCAGAACCACGCGTCCCTACGGTTGTTGAATCTAGTCTATGATGTGACTCCCCCAGAGCTTGTGGATCTGGTGATCACAGAGCTGGGGATGATCCCTTGCAGTTCTGTACCTGTTGTTCTACGAGTCAAGAGCAGTGACCAGTGAGGGGGAAAACACAGGGTTAATAAATGCCATAGTCCCTACCTTCAGCAACTCTGCTGCCTTTGTTTCTCTTTTAGCATCTCCACCACTTAAGTTAGGAGTCCAGACTCCACAACCCCTTTTATCACCTGCTACTAACCTCAGACCTTTGTGAAGACCTGCTCAGGTAACTAGCTCCATGCCAGTGCATTGGGGCTAACCTGAAGGTCCGTATAAAGAACCAAAACTACCCAAATCAATCATTCACTGAGCATCTACATGCCAGATAGTAAACTAGGTATGAGGAGGAATATGAGAACAAATAGTCCTGGGCTGGGTGCAGTGACTCATTCCTGTAATCTCAGCATTTTGGGAGGCTAAGGCAGGGGGATTGTTTGAACCCAGAGGTTTGAGACCAGCCTGGGCAACATAGCAATCCTGTCTCTGCAAAAAATAAAAATTAGCTGGGCATGGTTGTGCTCATCTGTTGTCCCAGCTACTCAGGAGGCTGAAGCAGGAGGATTGCTTGAGCCCAAGAGGTAGAGGCTGCAGTAAGCCATAATCGTACCACTGAACTCCAGCCTGGGTGACAGAGTGAGACCCTGTCTCAAAAGAGTCCTAACCTTATAAATTAGCATTGGTTGAATACTTACTGTGTGTCAGAAACTGTTCTGAACCCATTCCTACCCCTTTAGGAAGATTAACGCAACTCTATGAAGGCTGGGTGCGGTGGCTCATGCCTGTAATCCCAGCACTTTGGGAGGCCGAGGCAGGCAGATCACCTAAGGTCAGAAGTTCGAGACAGCCTGGCCAACACAATGAAACTCTGATGTCTCTACTATAAATACAAAAATTACCTGGGTGTGGTGGCACATGCCTGTAATCCCAGCTACTCCAGAGGCTGAGGCAGGAGAATCTCTTGAACCCAGGAGATGGAGATTGCAGTGAGCCGAGATCGCACCATTGCACTCTAGCCTGGGCAACAAAGCAACGCTCCATCTCTAAAAATAAAAATAATAATACAACTCTAAGAAGTAAATGCAATTTTACAGATGAGATAATGGAAGCATCAAAGGTGAAGTTGCTTGCCCAAGGCAACACAGCTCAGGCACAGAAAGGTTAAGTTACTTACCCAAGGCAGACAGATTTAAGTTACTTGCCCTAGGTAACAGAGCTAGTCAGTAGCTAAACGAGGATGTGACCTCAGGCAGTCTGGATCTAGAGATTGTGCCCTTAACTTTTGTGCTATATTACCCTAAGGAGTACTTACCATGGTATACGAAGATAATATCTACAGTATGAGGTAACCCAGTAGTAGTATGAACAAAAGATTGGTGAAAACTTCACAAGTCACATCTAACCTAGTCCTTGAAAGATAAGTAATTGCCCAGTTGGGGAAGAAAAAAAAGAAGAAACAGCTTGAACACAAAGAATAGGCCTTAAAGTGAGTGGCCAATGTAAAAGTGTCACATAGAAAGGTGAGGCTAGAACTGAGGCTTACTGTTGAGTGATCAAACTGCAAAGGTAAGTTGGGGCCAGACTGTGAGTCCAACCACTGGTTAGCTTAAAATGGAGAGTTATCTATTGAGTATATATGTGTGTTATTGATTTTTTTTTTTTTTTTTGAGACAGAGTCACTCCCAGGCTGGAGTGCAATGGCACTATCTCGGTTCACTGCAATCTCCGCCTCCTGCGTTCAAACGATTCTCCTGCCTTAGCCTCCCAAATAGCCGGGATCACAGGTGCCCACCACCACACCCAGCTAATTTTTGTATTTTTAGTAGAGACGGAGTTTCACCACATTGGTCAGGCTGGTCTTGAACTCCTGACCTCAAGCAATCCACCCGCCTTGGCCTCCCAAAGTGCTGGGATTACAGGCGTGAGCCATTGCACCCAACCGTTTTTTTGTTTGTTTTGTTTTTTGTTTTTTTTTTTGAGACAGAGTCTCGCTCTGTCACCCAGGCTGGAGTGCAGTGGCGTGATCTCAGCTCACTGCAAGCTCTGCCTCCCAGGTTCACGCCATTCTCCTACCTCAGCCTCCTGAGTAGCTGGGACTACAGGTGCCTGCCACCACGCCTGGCTAATTTTTTGTATTTTTAGTAGAGATGAGGTTTCACCATGTTAGCCAGGATGGTCCTGATCTCCTGACCTCGTGATCCGCCCACCTCAGCCTCCCAAAGTGCTGGGATTACAGGCGTGAGCCACCACGCCCGGCACCCAACTTTTTTATCAGATTTTTTTTTTTTTTAATACTCTAAGTTCTAGGGTGCATGTGCACAATGGGCAGGTTTGTTATGTAGGTATACATGTGCTTTGTTGGTTTTATCAAAAATTTTTCAGCAGCGTAAAAGTAGAACTATACAAAGACTCTCCATGACCAGATGCAACAGTTACCAAATTTGCCACATTCACATTCTCTTTTTGTTGTTTATCCTTTTTTTTTTTTTTTTTTTTTTTGAGACAGAGTTTCACTCTTGTTGCCCAGGCTGGAGTGCAATGGCGGGATCTCAGCTCACTTCAATCTCTGCCTCCCAGGTTCAAGCGATTCTCCTGCCTCAGCCTTTCAAGTAGCTAGGATTACAGGCATGTGCCACCATACCCGGCTAATTTCATACTTTTAGTAGAGACTGGGTTTCTCCATGTTGGTCAGGCTGGTCTTGAACTCCCGACCTCAGGTGATTCGCCCGCCTCAGCCTCGCAAAGTGCTGGGATTACAGGTGTGAGCCACCGTGTTGTTTTTCCTTGATTAAGTTACTTTAGATCAAATCCAAGCATTATATCATTTCACTCCTATAACTTCAATGTCTCTTAAGAAATATGGAAATTGGCCGGGTGCAGTGGCTCACGCCTGTAATCCCAGCACTTTGGGAGACTGAGGCGGGCGGATCACGAGGTCAGGAGATTGAGACCATCCTGGCTAACATGGTGAAACCCCATCTCTACTAAACAACATACAAAAAATTAGCCAGGCGTGGTGGTGGGCGCCTGTAGTCCCAGCTACTTGGGAGGCTGAGGCAGGAGAATGGTGTGAACCCGGGAGGTGGAGCTTGCAGTGAGCTGAGATCGCACCACTGCACTCCAGCCTGGGCAACAGAGCGAGACTCCGTCTCAGAAAAAAAAAAAGAGAAAATATGGAAATTTACCATAATATCACTTATTAAATTACACTTTCTGAGTATTGAATCCATAATCAAATTTCCTTGGCTGAAAAATGACTTACAGTTTGACTCAAGATCCAAACAAATCCACACATTACATTTGGTGACATCTCTTAAAAAGCAGTCTCTTCTCCCCTTTTCATATTGACATTGGCTTGTAGAAGCCATGTTGTCATAGGAAAGGTTCTGCATTCTAGATTTGACTGTTTGCTTTCTTATGTTGTCATTTAACTCGTTCCCTATGTCCTGTATTTTTTTCTTTTTTTTATTTGAAACGGAGGCTTGCTCTGTTGCCCAGGCTGGAGTGCAATGGCGTGATTTCGGCTTAGTGCAACCTCCGCCTCCTGGGTTCAAGTGATTCTCCTGCTTCAGCCTCCCAAGTAGCTGGGACTACAGGTGTGCATCACCACACCTGGCTAATTTTCTTCTGTATTTTTAGTAGAGACGGGGTTTCGCCACATTGGCCAGGCTGGTCTTGAACTCCTGACCTCAGATTATCCACCCACCTTGGCCTCTCAAAGTGCTGGGATTACAGGCATGAGCCACTGCGCCTGACCCCTAAATTCTGTATTCCTATTCAACTTTTTGGGCAACAATGTTTAATAAATGGTTCTGTGTGCTTTATATTGCTTCACATCAGGAGGCAAACAATGACTGGTGGTTTAGGCCGGGCGCGGTGGCTCAAGCCTGTAATCCCAGCACTTTGGGAGGCCGAGGCGGGCGGATCACAAGGTCAGGAGATCGAGACCACAGTGAAACCCCGTCTCTACTAAAAATACAAAAAATTAGCCGGGCGCGGTGGCGGGCGCCTGTAGTCCCAGCTACTCAGGAGGCTGAGGCAGGAGAATGGCGGGTACCCGGGAGGCGGAGCTTGCAGTGAGCCGAGATCGCGCCACTGCACTCCAGCCTGGGCAACACGTGAGACTCCGTCTCAAAAAAAAAAAAAAAAAAAAAAAAAAAAAATGACTGGTGGTTTCATTTTCAGTGATGAGTGGGTCCAGGCATATTCAAAGTTTCCTAAAAGCTCTTTAGGGATTTCATCCACTGGTGATTGTTGCCTGGATTATTTCATTGGGACATGCAAAATGGTGATTTTTCTATCATTCTTTTCACATTTACTAGCTGTTAATCTATTTAAAAAAAAAAAAAAAAAAAAAAACAACTCCTGGGCTGAGCAGTGGCTCATGCCTGTAATCCCAGCAGATTGGGAGGCTTAGGTGTGCAGAACACCTGAGGTCAGGAGTTCGAGACTAGCTTCGCCAACATGGTAAAACCCCGTCTCTACTAAAAAAAAATACAAAAATTAGCTGGGAGTGGTGGCGGGTGCCTGTAATTCCAGCTACTCAGGAGGCTGAGGCACAAGAATTGCTTGAACCTGGGAGGCAGAGGTTGCAGTGAGCCAAGATCGCACCAAGCCTGGGCGACAGAGTGAGACTCAGTCTCAAAAAACAAACAAAACCTTCCTCTCATCAGTTATTTTGAACTACAGTTTATTTTTATTTATTTATTTATTTATTTATTTATTTATTTATTTATTTATTTATTTTTTGAGACGGAGTCTTGCTCTGTCGCCCAGGCTGGAGTGCAGTGGCGCGATCTCGGCTCACCGCAAGCTCCGCCTCCTGGGTTCACACCATTCTCCTGCCTCAGCCTCCCCAGTAGCTGGGACTACAGGCACCCGCCACCTCGCCCGGCTAGTTTTTTTGTATTTTTTTTAGTAAAGACGGGGTTTCACCGTGTTAGCCAGGATGGTCTCGATCTCCTGACCTCGTGATCCGCCCGTCTCAGCCTCCCAAAGTGCTGGGATTACAGGCTTGAGCCACGGCGCCCGGCTGAACTACAGTTTATACTAGAAAGGCAAGATAAATACCTTATTCTTTCCCCATTTTTCTTTCTTTTTTTCTTTTTTTTTTTTTTGCCAATTTTCAGGAATCGGTCACTACTTTCAATGGTATGGGATGAGTAGCTGATATTTTGGCTTTTACTTTTTTTTTTTTGAGACGGAGTCTCGCTCTGTCGCCCAGCCCAGGCTGGAGTGCAGTGGCGCGATCTCGCCTCACTGCAAGCTCCGCCTCCCGGGTTCACGCCATTCTCCTGCCTCAGCCTCCCGAGTAGCTGGGACTACAGGCGCCCACAACCGCGCTCAGCTAATTTTTTGTATTTTTAGTAGAGACGGGGTTTCACCGTGGTCTCGATCTCCTGACCTTGTGATCCGCCCGCCTCGGCCTCCCAAAGTGCTGGGATTACAGGCGTGAGCCACCGCGCCCGGCGGCTTTTACTTTTTTTTAAAGATCATTATGAATACATGGATTTCTATATATTGAACATACTACTTAATCATCAAAATTAAGCAGAGAATCAACAGGGTTGCCTTATGCTTTAGAAAGATAACCAGGCCAGGCATGGCAACTCACACCTGTAATCCCAGCACTTTGGGAGGCATAGGCAGGAGGATCTCTTGCACTCAGTAGTGTAAGACCTGCCTGGACAATATAGCAAGACCTCATCTCTGTTAAACAACAACAAAAAAAGCTGGATGTGGTGGTATACACCTGCTGCACACCCCAACTCTTCAGGAGGCTGAGGTGGGAGGTTGAGGCTGCAGGGAGCGGTGATCCCACCACTGCACTCCAGCCCGGGTGACAGAGCAAGACCCTGTCTCAAAATAAATAAATAAACAAATACATACATAACCTAGTAGAAATTAAAGGCAGAGAAGTAGATCAGTGAAAAGATTGGTTGTAAATCAAAATTACAAATGCATCTAAAACTTTGGTTCACAATTCCACTTCTAGGAATTATCCTACCCATATAGTTACATGTTTGAAGTAATTTAGATGCAAGGTTACTTATAGCAGTGTGGTTTATAATAGCAAGGGACCGTTGTTTATAATAGCAAAACCACATAAATATGCATCAATATCAACAAGGCACTAGCTATACCACATCCATCCAATTAAATGCTAACCAGTTATAGCACAGAATGAGAAAGGTTTTTGTGTACAGAAATGGAATAATGGCCAAACTCAGTGACTTACACCTGTGATTCCAGCACTATGGGAGGCTGAGGCAAGAGGATCACTTCAGGCCAGGTGTTCAAGACCAGCCTGGTCAACATAACGAGACCACATCTCAAGAAAAAATTTAAAAATTAGGCTGGGCGCAGTGGTTCATGCCTGTAATTCCAGTGCTTTCGGAGGCCAAGGTGGACAGATGACGAGGTCAGGAGTTCGAGACGAGCCTGACCAACATGGTGAAACCTCTCTCTACTAAAAATACAAAAATTAGCCAGACGTGGTGGCGTGTGTCTGTAATCCCAGCTACTCAGGAGGCTGAGGCAGGAGAATCGCTTGAACGGGAGGCAGAGGTTGCAGTGAGCTGAGATTGCACCACTGCACTCCAGCCTGGGCGACAGAGCAAGACTCTTTCAAAAAAAAAAAAAAAAAAATTAAAAAATTAGCCAAGTGTGGTGGCTCACACCTGTAGTCTCAGCTACTTGGGAGGCTGAGGCAGGGACATTGTTTGCGCCCAGGAGGTGGAGGCTGAGGCAGGGAGATTGTTTGTGCCCAGGAGGTGGAGGCTGAGGCAGGGAGATCGTTTGAGCACAGGAGGTGGAGGCTGCAGTAAGTTGTACTCCACTGCATTCCAGCATGGGTGATAGAGCAAGACTCCATCTAGTTCAAAAAAAAAAAAAAAAAGTAAAAGAAATGGAACAACCTCCAAGGTACACTTAGTTAAAAGAAGGTAGAAGACAGTGTATGTAGTTGCTGTTTGAATTAAAAAGAGGGAAAGATATAT
This sequence comes from Macaca nemestrina, assembly GCF_043159975.1. NCBI lineage: Eukaryota > Metazoa > Chordata > Mammalia > Primates > Cercopithecidae > Macaca > Macaca nemestrina. The sequence goes on along the minus strand of NC_092137.1, from coordinate 27,365,943 downwards.
ACATACATTTGCCCCTCTGAATCTGTGGGTTCTGTATCTGGATTTAACCAACCACAAATTGAAAATATTCAGGAAAAAAATTTCATTTTTACTGAACATGTATAGACTTTCTCCTCATTATTCCCTAAACAACACAACACAATGCTATTTACATAGCATTTACATTGTATTAGGTATTATAAGAAATCTATGGCTGGGCAAGGTGGCTCACGCCTGTAATCCTAACACCTCCAGAGGCTGAGGCAGGTGGATCACCTGATGTCAGGAGTTCGAGACCACCCTGGCCAACGTGGCAAAAACCCATCTCTACTGAAAATACAAAAATTAGCCGGGTGTGGTGGCGCATGCCTGTAATCCCAGCTACTCAGGAGGCTGAGGCAGTTCAATTGCTTGAACCCAGGCGCAAACAATCTCCCTGCCTCAGCCTCCCAAGTAGCTGAGACTACAGGTGTGAGCCACCACATTTGGCTAATTTTTTAATTTTTTTGAAAGTCTTGCTCTGTCGCTCAGGCTGGAGTGCAAGGGACCGTCGTTTATAACAGGAGAATTGCTGAATTGCTCCTCAGCAATTCAGGAGGCAGAGGTTGCGGTGAGCTCAGATCGTGCCATTACACTTCAGCCTGGGGTACAAGAGCAAAACTCTGTCTGAAAAAAAAGAAAATAAATCTAGAGATGAGTTCAACAATTTGCAAATACTATGCCACATTGGTCAGGCTGGTCTTGAACTCCTGACCTGAAGTGATCCACCCGCCTCAGCCTCCCAAAGTGCTGGGATTATAGGTGTGAGCCACCGTGCCTGGCCATACTATGCCATTTTATATAAAGGACTTAAGCATCCACAGATACTAGTATCCGCCAGTCCAGGAGAAAATCTCAACAAATGCATACTGAGAGACAACTGTATTTACATTTGGGTATAAATACATAAAATTTCTTGGACTGAAAACAAGAGACTTATTAATTGCCTGGGTGGCTGGAGATAGAGGTGGAAGGGAGTCTTCACTTTACAAATACCCTTGGTATCTTTTGTATTTTGAGCCATGTGAATGCCTTATTCCAGAATAAATAGAATTATTTATTTTAAGAGACTGGCAGCCGGGCATGGTGGCTCACATGGTGGCCCATGCCTGTAATCCCACTTTGGGAGGCCGAGGCAGACGGATCACTTGAGATCAGGAGTTCGAGACTAGCCTGGCCAATATGGTGAAACACCATTTCTACTAAAAATACAAAAATTAGCCGAGTGTGGTGGCATATGCCTGTAATCCCAGCTACTCCAGAGGCTGAGGCAGAAGAATTGCTTGAATCCAGGAGACAGAGGTTGCAGTGAGCCGAGATCATGCCACTGCACTCCAGCCTGGGAGACAAAGCAAGTCTCCGACTCAAAAAAGAAAAAAAAAACAATCTTGCAATAGTTTAAGTCAAAGACAGCCTAATCTGAAGCAGCAAGAATGAAGAGACAGATTTGTTCAGTACAGAAGTAAATGCTTGAAACTGAGAGCTGTCCATCACACAAGCATTGCTAGCTGAGACAAAGAAAGAGGACGACTCATGGGACTGGGTGTCCTCTTCCTCCCTCTTTTAGGTCTTAGCTCTCTCCTCCGATAGTTTTCTTATATATTTTGTCCAACCAAGGGAATTTATTTTATTTATTTATTTATTTATTTTTTTTGAGACGGAGTCTTGCTCTGTCACCCAGGCTGGAGTGCAGTGGCCCTATCTCAGCTCACTGCAAGCTCCGCCTCCCGGGTTTACGCCATTCTCCTGCCTCAGCCTCCCGAGTAGCTGGGACTACAGGCGCCCGCCACCTCGCCCGGCTATTTTTTTTTGTATTTTTTAGTAGACACGGGGTTTCACCGTGTTAGCCGGGATCGTCTCTCGATCTCCTGACCTCGTGATCCGCCCGTCTCGGCCTCCCAAAGTGCTGGGATTACAGGCTTGAGCCACCGCGCCCGGCCTCCAACCAAGGGAATTTAATGAGATTACCCGGGCAGAGAAAGGTTTGTTTACTCCACCCCTTCGTTCTCCATATTTATACATCCTGCACTCTCTCCTCCAGGTATGGGGAGACTTGTGAAATTTATTTTTTTCTTTTTCGTATCTTGGTAACAGCAAAAGAGACCTGTGACATTTATATGGCTTTACATGCCTCAGGAAAACACAGAAACCTGTTGCATTCGTTCCTTCTCCACCAAATCTCACCTCCCTTTGAGGGAATGGGGCAAACCCTCTGACCAAAGTCAGGGACCAAGGCCAGGGCCCACTCTCATAGATAGTACAGCCTGCCCCACTCAGGCCACACTGTTCTTTTTTATTTTCTTTTTTGAAATAAAGTTTCGCCTTGTCACCCAGGCCAGGGCGCAATGGCGTGATCTGGGCTCATTGCAACTTTCACCTCCCAGGTTCAAGCGATTCTCCTGCTTCAGCCTCCTGACTACAGGCACATGACCATGCCCGGCTAATTTTGTATTTTTAGTAGAGACAAGGGTTTCACCAAGTTGGCCAGGCTGGTCTCGAACTCCTGATCTCAAGTGATCTGCCCACTTCGGCCTTCCAAAGCGTTGGGATTACAGGCGTGAGCCACCGCGCCCGGCTTTCTTTCTTTTTTTTTTTTTTTTTAAAGAGTCGGGGTCTCGCCGGGCGCGGTGGCCACGCCTGTAATCCCAGCACTTTGGGAGACTGAGGCAGGCGTATCACGAGGTCAGGAGTTCGAGACCAGCCTGACCAACATAGTGAAATCCCTTCTCTACTAAAAAGACAAAAATTATCCAGGTGTGGTGGCAGGCGCCTGTAATCCCAGCTACTCGGGAGGCTGAGGCAGGACAATTCCTTGAACCCGGGAGGGGAAGTTTGCAGTGAGAGGAGATCGCGTCACTGCACTCCAGCCTGGGGACAGAGCAAGGCTCCGTCTCAGGAAGAAATAAAAATAAAACGGGGTCTATGTTGCCCAGGCTGGTCTCGAGTTCCTGGGCTCAAGTGATCCTCCCCCGCGTTGGCCTCCCAAAGTGCTGGGATTACAGGCACGAGCCACCATGCCCAGCCAAAGCCATGCTTTTCTATTCCTACTCCTTCCCTTCCTTGTCCTCTTTCCAAGCTCTCTCGGGCCCATCCTTGACTTCGCTACAGCGGCCCGCGGCTAGACTTCTTTGTCTCCCAGACTCCGTCTTGGGCTCGGACGCCGCACGGGTTGCAGGTACAGACTCTCAGGTCTAGCTGGCTCTTCCGGCTACAGGCGCGGCAGTCTGGCCGGAAAGGCAGGGTTCAGCGATCCAAAGCGCGAGCCCGGCCTGGGAGTCCGCCTCCTCCCGGCTCCCGTCGAGGCCGCGTGGGAACCCGTTGGCCGCGCAGGCGTCGATCTGCCCTTTTTGACACTGCAACTCCCATGAGGCCGTGCAGCGTCCCTGGCGCCGCTGAAGACGCCCTGGAACTCGACCGGCTCCGGAGGGCTCGGTGACTGTGGCCGCGCTGCATTATGGAATACAGAGTCTAAGAGAAAACTAGCCCGGCACCGACTCCCGACCAAGTACACGTGTTTACCTAGTGCACTGGGGTGGGGGCGTCAGTGAAGAGCAGCTAACAAGATTTCGTCATAAGACCGCGACCAGACAGGCGGCGCCATCTTCGAACTTAGACTTCCGGAAGGACTTTGGCGAGGGTGAGTGTACCGCCGCAGCGGGTGTGTGGGGGGCCCCACGATTACTCCTCCCCCTTCTTTTGCCGTAGCACTGAGATATTGGGAACAAACTCCTGGCTCCACTCTTCTCCCAGCCACAGCAGCGCGCCTTTCAGCGTCTGCGCTCCTACAGAGCACCATCATGCTCCGCACCTTCCCTACTGTGGCCACCGTGCACCCCCCATCTCTGCAAGCCTCGGGTCTTGCCCTCCTCCCCCACCCGGTGTCGGTAACGCGGAAGCCTGTGTCTGGGCCTAGGCGCGGCATACATAGCGTCCCTCGAACTCGGCGAACCTGCAGTAGTCCTTGGTCTTAGAAATACCAGGGCTCCTCTCCCGCACAGGCCAGTGGAGAAATCTGCCTTCACGCCCAGGACTGAAGAAGGGCAGGTGATGGTCCCTAGAGTGGTTGTGGGTCAATATGTTTTAGCTGTGTTCCAACCTCTTCCTCGAGGAGGCTCTTTAACCCCGAAGGTTGTGCCCCGCGCGCTGCAACGCCATTGGCGTAGCCAAGGGCCAGTTGTGTTTCCTTGTCTAGTTCTTTTGTCCCGTGGCAAGTTGGCTGTCTGTTGGGGAAGTCAGAGGTGGCGACTTCAACTCCGCCGGAGGCAACTCACTTTGTTGAAGGTCTATATAGGGTATGGACAAACCTCTTTGTTCCAGAGGCATACACAATTTTAAGTCAATCCCGTGTCATCGTCACAATTTTTGCAATCTCTTTTTATCAGCTGTACTGTTGTTTTCTGAATAGTTCTCTTTAAATTGACTTACTTAAAAAGTTTAAATGCGTTAGTCTCGACCTAAGCAATATAAATGAAACCGTGAGTTTCATGGGCTATTTATAATTGTTTATGAAAGTTGAAATAAAAGCACTAGTTACTAAAATGTTCGTTTTCGTACCATTAAAAACATCTTGCATACCGCCAGTTGTACCTTAGGAACACTTTAGGAAACAATATATTAAGCCAAGCAGTGTGTATAAAGTAATTTCATACTGGAGGTGCAGTGTTGTGTCATTACTTTTTCTTGGCTGGGGAGGTCAGGCTGGCATCGTGGAGCAGCAAGGGAACCAGACAGATTGGGGTGCAGTGGAAGATTTTAGAAACTCTAGTACGAATTATTTACTGATCATCTATTCCTTTTCTGTGTAGCCAAAATTTGTACCATCACACATCCTGTTGCTGCCTTCCATGAGAAGTGTATTTTTTTTTTTTTTTTTTTGAGACGGAGTTTTGCTCTTGTTGCCCAGGCTGGAGTGCAGTGGCGTGATCTCGGCTCACCACAACCTCCACCTCCCGGGACAGAGTCTCGCTCTGTCTCCCAGGCTGGAGCGCAGTAGCACGATCTCGGTTCACTGCAGCCTCCGCCTCCCGGGTTCAAGCGATTCTCCTGTCTCAGCCTCCTGAGTAGCTGGGATTATAGGCGCGTGCCACCACGCCTGGCTAATTTTGTATTTTTAGTAGAGACGGGGTTTCACGATATTGGTTAGGCTGGTCTCGAACTCCTGACGTCGTGATCCGCCCGCCTCAGCCTCCCAAAATGCTGAGATTACAGGCGTGAGCCACTGTGCCCGGCCAGGCAAATTGTATGTACAGGCAATTCATAAAAGACATATGGGTGTCCAATATATAGAAAGAAGTTGCTAACACCAATTATTATCAGTGTAAATAAATAGAGTGGGGAAGAATTCTTTCACCTATCAGATTGGTGAAAATTAAAAACAGTAAAGGTGTGATAAAATGGGTACCAATATACATAAATGGTTTTAATTTTGGTGAGCTGTTTGGTAGTATCAAATTTTGAAAATATGCATATTCAGTGTAGTACAGTAATTCCATGTTCAGATGATTATTCGAGAAAAATAATCTCTTATTGATGAATTAATGAAGAGATTTGTACTAGGATGTTTATTGTAGTATTTTTTGCAATAGTATTTTAACTCGATTGTTCATTAAATGAAGATTGTCTAAATAACTAAGTCTGTGGAATGCTGTACAGCAGTTAGGAAGAATGAGATAAATATATGTATACTGATGTAGAAAATCTTTAAAAAAAAGACAAAAAACAAAACAAAACGGAATCTTCCTTTTCTCACCCAGGTTGGAGTGCAGTGGCGTGATCTCAGCTCAATGCAACCTCTGCCTCTGCCTCCTGGGTTCAAGTGATTCTCATGTCTCAGCCTCCCGAGTAGATGGGATTACAGGAGCCTGCCACCACGCCTGGCTAATTTTTGTATTTTTAGTAGAGATGGGGTTTCACCATGTTGGCCAGGCTAGTGTCCTGACCTCAAGTGATCCATCTGCCTTGGCCTCCCAAAGTGCTGGGATTACAGGCCTGAGTCACAGCACTTGGCCTAGAAAATCCTTAAGACGTGTATAGAAGCTCTCTTAAATGATTTCCATTTAGCTCCTTACGTTAACTGACATACCCTGTTTCCTCTCTAAATGCTTGAAGCTTGAAGGTTTTTCTCCTGTAGACCTGGTCAGTCTGCTTCCACTAGTTGAGTTGAATGCTTGCCAAGAGTCATTATATTGATTTCCACTTTTTTTTTTTTTTTGAGACAAGGTCTTGCTCTGTCACCCAGGCTGGAGTGGAGTGGCATGATCACAGCTCACTGTAACCTAGAACTTCTGGGCTCAAGCGATCCTCTGGCCTCAGCCTCTCGAGTAGCTAGAGCTACAGGCCTGTGCCACCACACCCAGCTAATTAAAATTTTTTTTTTTTTGGTAGAGACAGAGTTTTGTTATGTTGTCCAGGCTCCCACCTTTTTTTTTTTTTTTTTTTTTTTTAATGTTAGTTGCTTTGTTTTTATACATATGTTATAGGCTGGGCATGGTGACTCAAACCTGTAATCCTAGTACTTTGAAAGTTGAAGCAAGAAGATCACTTGAGCCCAGGAGTTTGAGACCAATCTGAGTAAGATAGTTGAGACCCTGTCTCTACAAAAAAACCACAAAAATTTAGCTAGACCTGGTGGTGTGTGCATGTGGTCCCAGTGGCCTGAGAGGCTGAGATGGGAGGATCACTTGGGCCCAGGAGGTCAAGGTGGCAGTGAGCCCTGATCACAACACTGGGCTCCATCTTGGGTGACAGGGAAAAGAAATTTTAATATAAAAGAGTTATTGTTTCTATTAAAACTAATTTGATTGGGAGGCGGAGGTGGGTGGATCATCTGAGGTTGGGAGTTTGAGAACAGCCTGGCCAACATGGTGAAACCCCATCTCTACTAGAAATACAAAAATTAGCTGGGCATGGTGGCACATGCCTATAATCCCAGCTACTCAAGAGGCTGAGGCAGAGAATCGCTTGAACCCCGGAGGCGGAGGCTGCAGTGAGCTGAGATCGTGCCACTGCGCTCCAGCCTGGGAGACAGAGCGAGACTCTGTCTCAAAAAAAAATGAAAACAAAAACAAAAAACTAAGTTGAACATAGATGTTTGTTGATGCTATCTTTTTTGTTTTGTTTTGTTTTGTTTTGTTTTGTTTTGTTTTGAGGTGGAATCTAGCTCTGTTGCCAGGCTGGAGTGCAGTGGTGCAATCTTGGCTACTGCAACCTCCTGCAAGCAATTCTGCCTCCGCCTCCTGAGTAGCTGGGATTACAGGGATGTGCTGCCATGCCCAGCTAAATTGTGTGTGTGTTGTTTTTTTTTTTGAGACGGAGTCTCACTCTGTCACCCAGGCTGGAGTGCAGTGGCACGATCTCGGCTTACTGCAAACTCCCCCTCCCAGGTTCATGCCATTCTCCTGCCTCAGCCTCCCGAGTAGCTGGGACTTAACAGGCGCCTGCCACTGCGCCCGGCTAATTTTTTGTATTTTTTAGTAGAGACGGGATTTCACCGTGGTCTCATCTCCTGACCTCATAATCTGGCCGCCTCGGCCTCCCAACGTGCTGGGATTATAGGCGTGAGCCACCGCACCTGGCCTTTTGCTGCTATCTTTATAGTATTTTATATTAAGTAAAAGTTTTGTGAAAACAATTCTAAAAAAGTAAAAGAAGCAAACTAAAACTAAATTGAATGCTTTAGAAAGACAAAAGAGGTGAGTTTGCAAACAGAAAAGTTGCCAAATAGGTGTGAATGAGACAACTGTAAAAAACTGAGGAAATTTTGTAAAACTCTGGAAGTTTACTGCTTGTGAATTGCTTCTCAAGAAAAGTGAATGTTTCAAGAAAGTAGTGTTGGAGCTACACCACTTTTGGCCAGGCTGGTCTGGAACTCCTGACCTTAGGTGATCCACCCGCCTCAGCCTCGCAGAGTGCTGGGATTACAGGCATGAGCCACCACACCCAGCCTCAGCTAATTAAAAAAAAAATTTTTTTTTTTTGCAGAGACAAAGTCTTGCTGTGTTGCCCAGGCTGATCTCGAACTCCTGGCCTCAAGTGATCCTCCCAGCTTGGCCTCCCAAAGTGTTGGGATTACAGGCATGAGCCACTGCGCCCAGCCTAGCATATGATTCTTGAGCCAGCAGCTGTAAATAAGAGCAACTTCCCAGTTTGATAAGCACTTGTTCTTACCAACTGTTTTTCCCTCAGCGCTCCTCGTGATCATTTATGCAAGTGTTTTTCAGCTTGAGTGTGCGTCAGAATCCCCTGAAGGGCTTGTTAAAACACAAAGTGCTGGCCCCATCCAGAATTGCTGATTAGGTAGGCCTGGGGTAGGACTAGAAATTTGCATTTTAACAAATTTGCAGGTGATACTGATGCTGCTGTTTCTGGGGCCACACTTTGTGAACCACTGATATGAACTGTTTAATACCCTGTAGTGAATTCCTTTCTGCTTGAACTGATTGGAGAGGTTTCTGTTCTGTGCAACTGAACCAATGTAGGGGAGAATATTTATTTTAGTTATATCTTTGTTCTTATCGACTTTGTCAATGATTAAAAGAAGTTATTGTTGTTCTATGTCATGAACATTTTGCTTTATATCTTTTGATGCTGTTGTTTGATGTTTAAATGTCCATGACATTTGTATCTTTTATATGATTTGAAGTTTTATTCATTATAAACTACTCCCTTTTGGGCTGGGCACAGTGGCTCATGCCTGTAATCCCAGCTTTTTGGGAGACTGAGACAGGGGAAATCATTTGAGGTCGGGAGTTCAAGACCAACCTGGCCAACACAGCCAGACACCATCTCTACTAAAAAATACAAAAGTTAGTGGTGCATTGTGGCACATGCCTGTAATCCCAGCTACTCGGGAGGCTGAGGCAGGAGAGTTGCTTGAACCCAGGAGGCAGAGGTTGCAGTAAGCCAAGATCGCGCCACTGCACTCCAGCCTGGGCAACAGAGCAAGGCTCCGTCTCAAAAATACTACTACTCCTTTTATTCCTATTTAGTATTTTCCCCCTAAGTTCGACTTTGCTATTGTCATCAGAACTCCTCCTTTATTTTTGCTTAGATTTTGCCCTGTACATTTTAATTCATCTTTGTTTTTTGAAAATACAAAGGCATCTCTTGAAAAGCATATAGTTACTTGTCTTTTAAAATCAAATCAGGCTGGGCACAGTGACTCACGCCTGTAATCCCAGCACTTTGGGAGGCCGAGGGGCAGATCACTTGAGGTCAGGCGTTCGAGACCAGCCTGGCCAACATGGTGAAACCCCATCTCTACTAAAAATACAAAAATTAGCTGGGTGCGGTGGCAGCCGCCTGTAATCCTAGCTACTGGGGAGGCTAAAGCAGGAGAGTCACTTGAACCTGGGAGGCAGAGGTTGCGGTGAGCTGAGATCAGGCCACTGCACTCCAGCCTAGGTGACAAGAGCAAGACTCCATTTCAAAAAAAATAAATACAAAATTAAAATCAAAGCAGACCTTGTTTTGTTTTTTGTTTTGTTTTTGAGACCGAGTCTCTCTCTGTTGCCCCAGGCTGGAGTGCAGTTGCCCGATCTCTGCTCACTACAACCTCCGCCTCCCAGGTTCAAGCGATTCTTCTGCCTCAGCCTCACGAATAGCTGGGACTACAGGCATCCGCCACCACTCCTGGCTAATTTTTGTATTTTTAGTAGAGACGGGGTTTCACAGTGTTGGCCAGGCTGGAGTGCAGGGACTCCTGACCTTGTGATCCGCCCGCCTCAGCCTCCCAAAGTGCTGGGATTACAGGCTGGAGCCACCGCGCCCGGCCCTCAAACCAAATCTTTATTCTTTTTACTTTTGAGATAGCGTCTTGCTCTGTCTGCCCAGGCTGGGATGCAGTGGTGTGATCTCGGCTCCACCTCCCAGGCTCAAGTGATTCTCATGCCTCAATCTCCTGAGTAGCTGGGATCACAGGCGTGTGCCACCATGTCCAGCTAATTTTTGTATTTTTAGTAGAGATGGAGTTTCGCTTTGTTGGCCAGGCTGGTCTCAAATTCCTGGCCTCAATCTGCCTGCCTCGGCCTCCCAACATGCTGGGAATACAGGCATGAGCCTGTATCTGCCCCTATTGTTTCTTTTAATGGATGAATTTAAATGATATGTGTTTATTGTTATGATACATGTTTTTTATTTTTTTTGTTTTTTGTTTTTTGAGACAGAGTCTCGCTTTATTACCCAGGCTAGAGTGCAGGGGCGCGATCTCTGCTCACTATGATCTCTGCTCACTGCAACCTCCACCTCCCAGGCTCAGGTGATCTTCCCACCTCCAATTCCTGAGTAGCTGGGACTACAGGTCCCTGTTGTCCACCATGCCTAGCTAGTTTTTTTTTTTTTTTTTTTTTTCCAAATGGAGTCTTGCTCTGTTGCCCAGGCTGGAGTGCAGTGGCGCAATCTTGGCTCACTGCAACCTCCGCTTCCCGAGTTCAAGCAATTCTCCTGCCTCAGCCTCCCAAGTAGCTGGGATTACAGGCATGCAGCACCACACCCAGCTGATTTTTGTATGCTTAGTATAGAGAGGATTTCACCATGTTGGCCAGAGTGGTCTTGAACTCTTCACCTCATGATTCGCCTGCCCCAGCCTCCTAAAGTGCTGGCATTACAGGCATGAGCCACTGCACCTGGCCCTGTTTTGGTATTTTTCTGTAGAGACAGAGTTTTGCCATGTTGCCCAGGCTGGTCTCAAACTCCTGGGCTCAAGGGATCCTCCCACCTCCGACTCCATAAGTGCAGGGATTACAGGGATTAAGTCCTGCGCTAAACTCACCCTTTTATAATGATGCTGATCTGACTGGTCAGGGTGGAGCCCTTGTAGCCTAATCATCTCTTGAAGGTCCCACCTCTTAATACTGTTACAAATGGCAATTAAATTTCAACATGAGTTTTGGAGGGGATGTTCAAACCCCAGTTCTTGGATTTCACAATCCCTTTGGTGTTTTTGAAAGTGCAGGAATTTTTGTTGGAAATTTGCTTCTGTTTTCTGAATCACTTCTTCAAAAGGGTACTCTTCATCTTTCTATCCTTTTTATTCTTTAAGTAATCTATGCATCGGTCCTTTTTGCTTGTGACTAATTTTGAATGGGGCAGTTCTGTCAGGGCTTCTTATTTATCAAAAGAACAATATAGATGGATTTTCACTGACCTTTATTTACCTTGACAGTGTTATAATGTATCTTTGGCACATGTGTTTTCTTGTGTCCTCAGCACCTGCCTCAGAAGGTTGGCCATGGTTATAGTTTATAATCTGTAGCTTCTTCATGTGAGACAGTTGGAAGCTTTTATTTTATATTTCTTATGGAATTTGTATTAGCACACTTTTCCACTGAGACTGATGAACTGTTTATCCTTTATCCTTAAGGCGTATATAGATCTGTGGTGGGAGGGGGTGTCCCATCCTGGGATTTGAACTGTGTCTCCCGCTGTATCACAGACAGGCAGGTTATTCTGGCCAAAAACTGGACCCTTGGAGAGTTCTGTGTTGCTTAGGTTTCGGGTTTGGTGGTCAGTGTTTTATCTCAGTTTACTTTGGCCCATGGTTATACAGCTAATTTTTTGGGGTTTGAAGAAAATGAAGACTCGTGACAATTTTAGTTAATTCTTCAATGTGGAAAGGTTTCTTGGCCAGGCGTGGTGGCTTATGCCTGTAATCACAGCACTTTGGGAAGCCAAGGTGGGAGGATCTCTTGAGGTTAGGAACTCAAGACAAGCCTGGGCAAAATAGCAAGACCCAATCTGCACAAAAAAAAATTAAAAACTTATCTGGGCGTATTGCTGCACATTTGAAGTCTCGGCTACTTGGGAAGCTGGGAAGGGAGGATTGTTTGAGCCCGGGAGTTAGTGGCTGCAGTGAGCTATGATCACACCACCACACCTGCCTGGGTGACAGAGCGAGATCCTGACTCAGAAAAAAAAAAAAAATTAATTTTAAAAAGTAAAAAAGGCAAGGCATAGTGGTTTATGCCAGTAATCCCAGCATTTTGGGAGATGAAGTGGAGAGAATTGCTTGAGTCCAGGATTTCGAGTATGTAGTCACGCCATTGCACTCCAGCCTGGGCAACATGGTGCAACTTAGTCTCTACAAAAAATACAAAAATTATTCAGACATGGTGGTACATGCCTGTAGTACCAACTACTCAGTTGACTGAGGTGGGAGGATCACCTGAGCCTGGGAGGTCCCGGCTGCAGTGAGCTGTGATTGCACCACTGCCTTCCAGCCTGGGTTACAGAACGAGACCCTGTCTCAAAAAAAAAAAAAAAAAAAAAAAAAAAAAAAAAAAAAAAAAAAAAAGTTTCAGGATGGGCACGATGGCTAACATCTATAATCCCAACATTTTGGGAGACAGGTGGAAAGATTGCTTGAGCCCAGGAATTCAATACCATCCTGGGCAACATAGTGAGACCTCATCTCTACGAAAATTTTAAAAATTAGCCAGGCATGGTGATACATGCCTGTAGTCCTAGCTACTTGGGAGGCTGAGGCAGAAAGATTGCTTGAGCCCTGGAGGACAGGGCTGCAGTGAGCTGTGATCACACCACTGTACCACTGCAGCCTGAATGATAGAACAAGAGCCTGTCTCAAAAAAAAAAAGAAAAGTGGTCATTCACGGTGGCTCAAGTCTGTAATCCTAGCACTTTGGGAGGCCAAGGCGGGCATATCACCTGAGGTCAGGAGTCAAGACCAGCCTGGCCAACATGGTGAAACCCCATCTCTACTAAAAATACAAAAAATTAGCTGGGTGTGGTGGCGGGCACCTGTTGTCCCAGCTACTCGGGAGGCCAAGGCAGGAGAATCACTTGAACCTGGGAGGCAGAGGTTGCAGTGAGCCGAGATCACACCACTGCACTCCAGCCTGGACAACAAGAGTGAAACTCCATCTCAAAAAAATAAAAAAAAGAAAAGCTTTCTTAATGTAATAGGGTGTTCCTTGATTATTTCATAGCCTACCCACCACCCCCATCCAGGTGAAATATTGATGGCAGGGCACCAAAGAACTCTTTGGCTCATTCTTTTTTTTAAAGACAGAGTCTCACTCCATGCAGGCTGGAGTACAGTGGCATGATCTCAGCTCACTGCAACGTCCGCCCCACGGGTTCAGTTGATTCTCTTGCCTCAGCCTCCTGAGTAGCTGGGATTACAAGCGCCTTCCACCGTGCCTGGCTAATTTTTGTCTTTTTAGTGGAGACGAGGTTTCACCATATTGGCCAGGCTGGTCTCGAACTCCTGACCTCAGGTGATCTGCCTGCCTCAGCTGGGATTACAGGTGTGAGCCACTGTGCCCGGCCAACTCATTCTTTTTAAAAAATAAATTCATTTATTTATTTACTTGAGATAGGGTGTTGCTTTGTTGCCCTGGCTGTAGTGCAGTGATGTGATTACAGCTCACTGCAGCCTTGAACTCCTGGGCTCAAGTGGTTCTTCCACTTCAACCTCCCAAGTAGCTGGGACTACAGGTGTGCACCACCATGTTTTTTTGTAGCAAAGGGGTCTCACTCTGTTGCCCAGGATAGTCTTAAATTCCTGGACTCAAGCCATCCTTCTGCCCTGTCCTCCCAAAGTGCTGGAATTACAGGCATAAGCTATCGTGCCTGGCCAGAAAATTATTTTTAAATATTTTTAGAGATGGGGTCTTATGGTTGCCTAGGCTGGAGTATGATAACACCATCATAGCTCACTGTAACCTCGAACTCCTAGGCTCAAGCAATCCTCCTGTTTCAGCCTTACATGTAGCTGGGACTACAGGTGCGCACCACCATGCCCAGCTAACTTTTAAAATTTTTTGTAGAGATGAGTTCTCCCTATGTTGCCCAGACTGGTGTTGAACTCCTGGCCTCAAGCAGTCCTTCTTCCTTGGCCTCTCAAAGTGTTGGAATTGCAGGCATAAGCCATCCTGCCTGGTCTTTTATTCTTAAATAAACTTATTCCTTGACTAATCCTTACAAAAATAGATGTTAACATTAAGTATGCCTCTTCACTTTGGTCTAAATTTTGTAGTATCTGGCAGCTCTTTTTTGTAGGATATTCTAAGGAAGTTGTGTCCCTTTCCTAGATTCATGATAAACAAATTTTTCTCTCTCTCCTTTTTTGGGGTGTGTGTATGTCTGTGTGTATGTTTCATTTCATTGGGTTTCAGAGACAGAGGTTAAATAATTGTGCATTCACTGCTTCATCCTTACAAGAAAATATATGAGCTTTAAATTAGATAATTATATGTAGCATTTAGTATAGTGCTTGGCACATAGCATTTAATAAATGGAAGCTTTATGGCCAGGCACGGTGGCTCACACCTGTAATCCCAGCACTTTGGGAAGCTGAGGTGGGTGGATCACCTGAGGTCAGGAGTTTGAGACCAGCCTGGCCCACATGGTGAAACCTCATCTCTACTAAAAATACAAAAATTAGCTGGGCATGGTGGCACGTGCCTGTAATTCCAGCTACTCGGGAGGCTGAGGCAGGAGAATTGCTTGAACCCAGGAGGTGGAGGTTGCAGTTAGCTAAGATCACGCCATTACACTCCAGCCTGGGTGACAAGAGCGAAACTGTCAAAAAAAAAAAAAGAAAAAGAAAACTTTGTTTACTTGTTTGTCTGCTTCACCAAAATGTAAGTTCCATGAGGGCAGGGACCTTATCTGTCTTGCTTATTGTCATATCACCAGTTTCTTTTTTTGTTTTTGATTTTTAAATTAAAAAAAAAATTTTTTTTTTCGCTAGAGAAGGGGTCTTGCTGTGTTGCCCAGGCTAGCCTCAAACTCCTAAGCTCAAGCTGCCTTCCTGCCTCAGCTTCCCAAAGTGTTGGGATTGCAGGTGTGAGCCACTGCACCTGGCTCCTTACCAGTTTCCAGAACAGTGCCTAACATATAGAAGGTGCTTAGTAAATATTGTTGAATGAGTGAATAATCAGAGAACTTGGGTATGGGTGTGAGAATGAGGGGAGAAAAGATGGGGAAACAAAAATCTGAGCTAGTACAAATAGTTTCTGTCTTCTACTCATTTGTATGTCTCTGTATGCAGGGGCAGCCATTTTGGGGGGTGCTGATGGATACCTGCGGGGTCGGCTATGTTGCCCTGGGGGAGGCCGGCCCCGTGGGGAACATGACTGTGGTAGACTCTCCTGGACAAGATGTGCTAAATCAGCTTGATGTCAAGACCTCTTCAGAAATGACCAGTGCAGAGGCTTCCATAGAGATGTCATTACCTACCCCTTTGCCTGGATTTGAGGATTCTCCTGATCAGAGGAGGCTCCCTTCAGAGCAGGAAAGCCTCTCCAGACTGGAACAGCAAGGTATGTACCTTGTCCTCTTATCTTTTTATTCCCCATGCCGAGCTTAAGATGAAAGAGAGCAGGTTGAGCTCATAGGATCTTACAAACCTGGATACAGGGTAATCTTTTCCGAAGAGGTTTGAGTTCTGGTCCCATCTCACAGACCCATATTCTTCTCTACAGATCTTTCTTCAGAGATGTCAAAGGTTTCAAAGCCTAGGGCCTCAAAGCCTGGCCGGAAGAGAGGTGGTAGGACACGAAAAGGCCCCAAAAGGCCCCAACAGCCTAATCCTCCATCAGCCCCTCTGGTTCCTGGTCTCTTAGATCAGTCCAACCCTCTGTCCACCCCCATGCCTAAGAAACGAGGTCGAAAGTCCAAGGCAGAGCTGCTACTGCTGAAGTTGTCAAAAGACCTAGAACGGCCAGAATCTCCATCTCCAAAGAGGCCCCCTGAGGACTTTGAGACCCCTTCTGGGGAACGACCCCGCCGAAGGGCTGCCCAAGTGTAAGGATTGTGGGGCACAGCTTGGTAGAGGGGGGTTGGGTGAAGGGATCAGGGTGGGGCAGATGTTGGAGGGATGAGAAGACTGTGATGAGGTATTAGGTAAGCAGGGGTGGTGTCTGGATTCTAGGGACTTCAGCAGTCCATTAGGCTCTTACCACAGCACTATTAATGGTACATATTGCTAACTTGGTTTATCTGAGAATTACTTTCTGTACTTTATGTCCAATGCCATTTTTCACAAACTACCCAGTTCTTTATTGCTGTTTTACTGTCCAGTATATGTCAATATATATGTGCTGTTCCATTCTTTCTCTTGCCCTCTGTGTTCTTTGACTGTGGTGGAATGAAAAATGCATTGAACTTGGAGTGAGAAGACCTGGGTTCAGATTCCACATTTGTTATCTGAATCATCTCGGCCAAGTCACATAACTTAGATTTCTGGTTTTTCATCTTCCAAGGGGGAAGGGGAAATTAATAGAGTTAATTGGTTAATCATGGGGTTATTGGGAGGATCCATTGAGATAAAAATAACCATGTCTGGAAACGTGGGTTCTCAGTTATATGTGAGAATGGCTCTGACTCTGCCCTATCCCACAGGGCACTTCTGTATCTTCAGGAACTGGCTGAAGAGCTCTCAACAGCCTTGCCTGCTCCTGTGTCATGTCCTGAGGGCCCCAAGGTGAGCAGCCCCACCAAACCGAAGAAGATCCGGCAGCCAGCAGCCTGTCCAGGTGGAGAAGAGGTGGATGGTGCTCCACGGGATGAAGACTTTTTTCTCCAGGTTGAGGCTGAAGATGTGGAAGAAAGTGAGGGCCCAAGTGAGAGCTCGTCTGAACCTGAGCCTGCAGTGCCCCGAAGCACCCCACGAGGATCTACTTCAGGGGTAACCTCAATGGACAAGAAAGTGAATGGGGACATAGTAGGATTTTAGGGGACCAGCAAGGTACTGAGAAAGGAAAGATAGCTTTGACCTGGTAACTCTAATAGACAAAACGGGTTAAAGAAAAAAGGGTCAATTTCAAAAACAGTTGGCATATTAGGGAGAGCGCAGAAGAAGGGGTACGGTAAACAAGATTATTCATTCATATATTGAGTGTCTATTCTCTGTTAGGAAACACAAATATAAATAAGACAGTGTCCTGCCTTACAAGTTCACAGTGCAATCAGCACTACCCCAGGAGTGAACAAAATGATTTAGGCATATAGAGGAAGGGCAATTAACTGCTTAGGCCTCACAGAGGAATGATGGTTGAATTGCTTCTTGAAGGATAAGTAGAAGTTTGCCAGAGGGGATGGTTTTCCCAGAAATTGGTTATGGCTGGAGCACAGGGCCTGGAGTAAAGTTGTAGGCGAGATTAAACTGGAGAAGATGAAAGGACATAGACCAATAGGAACCAACAAAGATTGTTTTTGTTTATAGGTTTTTTGTGTGTGTGTGTGTGGTAAAATGTATGTAACATAAAATTTGCCATTTTAACCATTCCGGGCGCGGTGGCTAATGCCTGTAATCCCAGCACTTTGGGAGGCCGAGGCGGGTGGATCACCCGGGGTCAGGAGTTTGAAACCAGCCTGACCAATGTAGTGAAACCCGGTCTCTACTAAAAATACAAAAATTAGCCAGGCATGGTGGTGCGCACCTGTAGTCCCCGCTACTTGGGAGACTGAGAAAGGAGAATCACTTGAACCCAGGAGGCAGAGGGTTGCAGTGAGCTGAGATCGACTACTGCACTCCAACCTGGGTAAGACAGCGAGACTCCATCTCAGAAAAAAAAAAACATGCACAGTTCAGTTGTACAGAAACTGTACAACGAATGTTTTTAAGTAGAAAAATAACATCAGTTAGGAAAATAGGTCAAATTATAGTTGACAAGAGGACAGTTTTGCCAGGCATGGTGGCTCATGCCTTGTAATCCCAGCACTTTGGGAGGCCAAGGCAGGCAGATCACAAGGTCAAGAGTTCAAGACCAGCTTGGCCGACGTAGTGAAACCCCGTTTCTACTAAAAATAAAAATAAATTAGCTGGGTGTGGTGATGCATGCCTGTAATCCCAGCTACTCAAGAGGCTAAGGCAGGAGAATTGCTTGAACCCAGGAGGTAGAGGTTGCAGTGAGCCGAGATTGCACCATTGCACTCCAGCCCGGGTAACAGTGTGAAACTCCTTCTCAAAAAAAAAAAAAAAGAAAAGAAAAAAAAACAGTTTCCATTATTCAGCTAAGAGATATTGAGGTCCTAAATCAAGCAGTGAAGGAAGAGAAGAGCAGGGAGGGGGCAGATTCAAGAGATATGTAAAAGGCCAGGTGTGGTGGCTCACACCTGTAATCCAAGCACTTTGGGAGGCCAAGGCAGGTGGATCACTTGAGGCCAGGGGTTTGAGACCAGCTTGACCAACATAGTGAAACTCTGTCTCTACTAGAAATACAAAAATAATTAGCTGGGTGTGGTGGCGTGCACCTGTAGTCCCAGCTACTTGGGAGGCTGAGGCAGGAGAATCACTTGAACCCAGGAGGCAAAGGATGCGATGAGCTGAGATCACGTCATTGCACTCCAGCCAGACTCTGTCTTTAAAAAAAAAAAAAAAGATATGTAAGATAATTAAAAAAAAATTTTTTTAAATTCTTTTGTTTGTGTTCTCTCACAGAATGGAATATGTAAGAGAATTAACAGTATTTAGGAATTGAAGGGAGGGAGGAAGTTGAATAGCAGCTTCCAGCTTAAATGGTGGCATCATGCACTGATCCTGGGAACATGGAAAGGGCGAAGGATGTGGGAGGGGCAAAGGTGGGGAGGGAAGAAGATGAATTCACTTTTTTTTTCCTTTTTTTTTTTTTTTTGAAACAGAGTCTTGCTCTGTTACCCAGGCTGGAGTGCAGTGGAGCGATCTCAGCTCACTGCAACCTCCGCCTCCTGGGTTCAAGCGATTCTCCTGCCTCAGCTTCCCAAGTAGCTGGGATTACAGGCACGCGCCACCACACTCAGCTAACTTGTATTTTTAGTAGAGATGGGGTTTTGCCATGTTGGCCAGGCTGGTCTTGAATTCTTGACCTCAGGTGATCTGCCCGCCTTGGCCTCCCAAAGTGCTGGGATTACAGGTGCGAGCCACCACACCTGGCAGAATTCACTTTCTGACATGTTGAGTTTGAGATGCCCATGGGCCATGGGCCATTCTGCTGGAGATGTCTGATCACCAGTTGCATATATGAGACCAGTGCCTTACTTGCCTCATGTGCAACATTTAAGGGACAACAGAAACCCTCAGTAATAGAGATAAATGCTATTTTGATGCAACATTTAAAAAAATCAAATCAATGCAACAAATCATGGGTATTTTGTTCCATGATGAACAAAATATCAAAATTTTAAATAAAGACAGGAACTTTACTGATGTTTTTTTTAACTGATTATTTTTTTTTCCATTTGCCTCATGCTCTAATATGACTTGCCACAACACTGTCTAGAACTTGTAGAGAAGTTGAGACCGAGTCAGGTTTACATTACAGAGATGTAAACTTGATAATCAGGCATAAAGATGGTAGTCAAACTGGGTTCAGTGGTATGCATTTGTACTTTGAGCTACTCAGGAGGCTGAGGCAGAAGGAGTTTTTGAGCCCAGGAGTTGATGTCTGGCATGGGCAACATAGCAAGACCCTGTCTCTAAATTTTTAAAAAGGCCAGGTGTGGTGGCTCACACCTGTAATTCCAGCACTTTGGGAGGCTGAGGGGGAAGGATCACTTGAGCCCAGGAGTTCAAAATCAGTCTGGGCCATGGAGAAACCTTGTCTCTACAAAATAATACAAAAATATTAGCCAGGTGTGGTGCTCTGTGCCTGTAGTCCCAGCTACTCAGGAGGCAGAGGTGAGAGGATTGCTTGAGCCCAGGAGGCAGAGGCTGGGGCTGCAGTGAGCCAAGATCGCGCCACTGCACTCCAGCCTGGGCGACAGAGTGAGACCCTGTCTCAAAAACAAAAACAAAAAAAACAACCAAATAAACAGATAGTAGGCAAAGCTTTGGGACATGAGATGAGATTACTAGGAGTGTGTCAGTGTCTGTCTGTCTGTGTAGAGGGGCGAGAAGACGACAGGAACTCTGGGGAATACCATCATTGAGGAGACCTGTCAAGAAGGGAGAGCATGTGAAGGAATATTAGAGAGGGGAGAGGAGTAAGGGAGACTGTTCCATAGGGTGGGAGTTTCAAGAGGCATAAGGGAAGTCCTCTGAATCAAATGCCATGGAGATGTTGAGGAAGCTGAACAGAAAATAGGTAACGGATTTTGCATTTTCGATGGAGGAGTAGTGCAGAAGGTAAAGAAGTCATTATAATGGTTGAAACACAAATCTTTTAAGATGCTGATAGGGCAGTGATTGGAAGGGGAGGTATTGCCAAAGAAGATAAAAACTGGAAAAGAACTGTCTCTGGGACTTTGTCCAACCTGTAGAATTCGCTTCCTTATATTTTCTTCAATTTGATCCTCAGAAGCAGAAGCCACACTGCCGGGGAATGGCTCCCAATGGCTTACCAAATCACATCATGGCTCCTGTTTGGAAGTGCCTCCATCTCACCAAGGACTTGTGAGACTTGGGAACTGGGGGCTGGGGATAATGAAGGGGTGGTAGAGGAGTGCAAGGATGGTATTGAAGTGGGGCTGTGAGAAAGACAAGCAGTCATGGGGGATACTGTGATGACACTCATTACTAAAAAGCACTGCTCTAGAGGCAAGAGCTCTAGAACGCTTTAACTGAGATGAAATAAAATGAAAGGCTGTGTTTCTCAGCTGCACTAGCCACATTTTAGGTGCCCAGTAGCTAATTGGAGCTAGCAGCTGGCATATTGGGCAGCACAGATAATAGATCATTTCCATCCCCACAGAAAGTTTTATTGGACTGTGCTGCTCTAGAATCCCTCTCCTCCTCCATTAATGCTGCTGCTTTTTCTCCAGCCGAGAGCAGAAACATTCATACTGGGAGTTTGCTGAATGGATTCCTTTAGCCTGGAAGTGGCACTTGTTATCTGAGCTGTAAGTTGAAGCAGCATCTCTGAAGCTTAGGAAGGGTGACACCACTGGAGACGAAAGGGTGACAGAGGCTCTATAATGGGAACCCTGGGATGGGTGAAACCCTTCCAAATTTAAACTGTTCCCTTTGCCTTCCCCCAGTGAGGCCGCTCCCTACCTGCCCCAGGAGGAGAAGTCTCCATTGTTTTCTGTACAACGTGAAGGGCTACCTGAAGATGGCACCCTCTACCGAATAAACAGGTGAAGATTGCACATCCGCCCTTTTTTCTGATTCTGGAGCCAGAAACAAGAAAAATGAATGTTGAAAGAGATGACAGATAAGTCCTGTCCTTCCCTTGATGCTGGTCAAGTTGGTCCCAAGAATAAGAGTGCTGGCTAGAGCTGGTCAGTCCTCTCTGATTTGTAGTGTTCATTACTGCTGGCCCGCTGAGGGAAGCTAGAGAGATTTAGGGGCCAAAGCAGTTCACAAGGTTACATGTACTCAGATAGACCTGGACAGACTAGCCTTAGGGAAAATACTATAGTATTCCAGAATGAACAGCCCTGAAGATGAGCTGGAGCTAGACAGACTTTGGAGGCTGGGCATGGTGGCTCACACCTGTAATCCCAGCACTTTGGGAGGCCAAAAAGGGAGGATTACTTGAGCCCACGAGTTCGAGACCAGCCTAGGCAACATAGCAAGACCCCTATCTCTACAAAAAATTTTAAAGTTAGTGGGGTATGGTGGCATGTGCTACTCCAGAGGCTGAGGTGGGATAACCACTTGAGCCTGAGAGGTCAAGGCTGCAGATCATGCCACTGCACTCCATCCTAGGTGACAGACCCCATCTCAAATAATATAAGACAGACTTTGGGAAGGAAAGCAGGAAGATACAAATGGTAGCCAAGGACTCTTCTCACTTGTAAACTGTTTTTGATATTCAGGCTCTTGCTTGAGCCAGTTCATACTGGCTCTGGGTGGAGCTCCCATACAGTCCTCATTACCTTTCATTAATTCCTTTCTTCATCCCATCTTTGATTTTTCTCTAGATTTAGCTCGATCACAGCACATCCAGAGCGCTGGGATGTGTCCTTCTTCACGGGGGGACCGCTCTGGGCTCTGGACTGGTGCCCAGTGCCAGAGGGGGCAGGAGCCTCGCAATATGTGGCTCTTTTCTCCAGCCCTGACATGAATGAGACACACCCACTGAGCCAGCTTCATTCGGGTCCTGGGCTGCTCCAGCTCTGGGGCCTTGGGACCTTGCAGCAAGAAAGCTGGTGAGGTGGGGTTGGACACTGCCATGGGAGGGTGGTTGAGGACAGCAGGATGGGGTCTGGACAGGATAGGGGGAAGGGATTGGATTGGGCTGAGACAAGGGGAGCTTACCTCTGGCAGCCCTACGTCCCTTCTTCCTACCCACCATCCCCACATGCTGTCTCTCTCCAGTCCTGGCAACAGGGCCCACTTTGTCTATGGGATTGCTTGTGACAACGGCTGCATCTGGGACCTCAAGTTCTGCCCTAGTGGAGCATGGGAACTTCCAGGCACCCCTCGGAAGGTACTTCGCAGTCGACTGTGGGATGGCCCTAGGACTCAAAGCCAGGACAAAGAGGCACTGGGAATTCTTAGAGTTTAAGGAAGGAAAGTTGGAGTGTGGTGGATGGAGTTTTTCCAGCAACTCCATACAGTATTTTCAGGGACTAGAACCTCAAAGGTTTTCTGTGAGTCAGTTGAAGGCAGCAAGCCTCAGCACATCTTTTACCCTTTAGGCTCCTCTCCTGCCCCGGTTGGGTCTCTTGGCTCTGGCCTGCTCAGACGGGAAAGTACTGCTGTTCAGTCTACCCCATCCAGAGGCCCTGCTGGCTCAGCAACCCCCAGGTGAGTAGCACAGCAAGGAGAATGGGGCTGCTGTCGTGGTGGCCAGAGCATAGCAGGACCTATCTCCCTGGAAGCTCCCCTGGGCCAGTCTCTCTAGCACAAAGCCTTACTCAGCCACACACATACCCTGCGTTGTGACTCTGGTTTGTTCTCGAGCCCTCTCTCTTCTGCAGTCTTGCAGCTGTACTCTCTATCTCTCCTTCCCTCTTCTGTGCTCTCAGGACTTTCCCCCTGTTGCTGCCACAGGTAACTGGCTGTGTAAAGAGCTGCTGAGGGCTTGGGCTGATGGATAGGGCCCATCTCCCCTGCCATACTCTTGTTCCCCTAATCCTGTTCTTAGCCCCTCCTGCCCTCACCATCACACAAACACAATCCCTTGTTCTGAAGAGAGGGATAGAATAGAGAGCTGAAGGTGAGCAAGAGGAAGAAGGAGTCAGGAAAAGGCAGCTCCTATATGTTGAATTTATTTTTCATTAGTACTGAGTATTTAAAGAAGAGGGCACAAAGGTTGGAGCCCTGAGAAGTCCCATATGTGGTGGTCTTGCGGAGTGGGTTGAGGAGGTAATAGGAGGTCAGAAAATAAAGATAGTAAATACAGACAGTTCTTTCAAGAAGTTTCGCTGTGGGACTGGGCATGGTGGCCCATGCCTTAATTCCAGTACTTTGCAAGGCCTAGGTGGTAGGATTGCTTGAGCCTAGGAGTTTGAGACCAGCTGGGGCAATATAATGAGATGTCGTCTCTACAAAAAAAATTTTAAAAAGTAGCCGAGCATAGTGATGCGTGCCTGTAGTCCCAGCTACTTGGGAGGCCTAGGTGGGAGGATCACTTATGCCCAGGAGGTTGAGGCTGCAGTGAACTGAGATTGTGCCACTGCACTGTAGCCTGGGTGGCTTAGTGAGACCCTGTCTCAAAAAAAAAAAAAAAAAAATTGGCTGTGAAGGGGAGCCAGTAATTGAGGGTGGTGGATTGCCTGAGTGTGGTCAGTAAAGAAAGGTTTTGTCCCTTTATTTGGATAGGAGACAGTAGGGCATGTTCACATGGCAACATGGGAGTGACAGACTAGGGAGGGAACAAGTGGATGATACAGGAGGAAGGAGGATAACAGAATGAGCAGTGTTCTGGAAAAGGTGCTAGAGGATGAGGAGAGAGTGGAGTGAAGGGATTGCTCTTCTGATAGGAGGAAGGATACTATCAGGTGTAACAGAAGGAAAGAAGATGGGAGCAGATAGAGGTAGGTTCATAAATTTGGTGATGGAAAGATAAGGACTTTCTCAACAAAGGATAAGGGAACGTCACTATTTAAAGGATTGGTTGCTGATTTAAGAGCAAGGCCTGTGTCCGCAGAGGAGGTCTACAGGGAAAAAAAAAGCGAGGCCTGGCTAGGCATGGTGGCTCACACTTATAATCCCAGCACTTTGGGAGGCTGAGGCAGGAGGATTGCTTGAGCCTAGGAGTTGGAGGCTGCAGTGAGCCATGATCATGCCACTGCACTCGGGCCTGAGTGACAGAGTAAGACCCGCTGAGTCCTCGGGATCCATAGAGTTAGTTACTGCTCTTTTTCCCTCACAGATGCAGTGAAGCCTGCCATATATAAGGTGAGTGAGGAACCTGCTACCTTAGCTGAGGCTCCATCTTCTTAGAGCCTCACCTTGCTGATTCCACAGTGAGTCTCCTTATACTTCTGAAAAATACCCTCATCCTGCTGGATTAAACATTGATGTGAGCTTTCATTCCAGTGTAGGTGTCCGTAACCCTGGTCCCATCTCTTTCCCTGCAGGTACAATGTGTGGCAACTCTGCAGGTAGGGTCTATGCAAGCTACAGACCCCTCTGAGTGTGGTCAGTGCCTTAGCCTGGCCTGGATGCCTACCAGGCCCCACCAACACCTAGCTGCTGGATATTATAATGGTAAAAATACCAAAATAAAACATAAGGAACTATTGCTCTTTACATTTTTTATATATGCTTGTTTTTTGGTGGTTTCTTTGGTGGTTCAGTACTGGATATATAGTTAGAAATATTCAGGCAATGTGAAAAAACTAGAAAGAAGTAAGTCACTAGACTGTTTCTACTCAGAAAAAAATTTAAGAGTAGATAGATGCTGGGCCAGGCATGGTGGCTCATGCTTATAATCCCAGCACATTGAGGAGCTGAAGCAGGCAGATCACTTCAAGTCAGGAGTTCGAGACCAGCCTGGTCAACATAGTGAAACCCTGTCTCTACCAAAAAATACAAAAAATTAGCTCAGCGTGGGGGCACACGCCTGTAATCCCAGCTACTTGGGAGGCTGAGGCATGAGAACCCGGGAGGCAGAGGTTTCAGTGAGCCAAGATCACACCCCTGCACTCCAGCCTAGGCAACAGAGTGAGATCCTGTCTGGGGGAAAAAAAAAAGTAGATGCCTGCCAGATGTGGTGGCTCATGCCTATAATCCCAGTACTTTGGGTGGCTGAAGTGGGAGGGAATCACTTGAGGCTGGGACTTCAAGACCAGCTGGACAACATAGTGAGACCTCATCATTAAAAATAACATTTTTAGGCTGGGCGTGGTGGCTCACGCCTGTAATCCCAGCACTTTGGGAGGCCAAGGCGGGCGGATTATGAGGTCAGGAGATCGAGACCATCCTGGCTAACACAGTGAAACCCTGCCTCTACTAAAAATACAAAAAATTAGCTGGGCACGGTGGCAGGCGCCTGTAGTTCCAGCTACCCGGGAGGCTAGGGCAGGAGAATGGCATGAACCCAGGAAGTGGAGTCTGCAGTGAGCTGAGATCGCACCACTGCACTCCAGCCTGGAGAACGGAGCGAGACTCTGTCTTAAAAAACATATATATATATATACTAAAAATAATAACATTTTTTAAAAATTAAAAAAGTGAGGAGGAACATCCTTTCACGCAGTTCTTTTTTTTTTTTTTTTTTTTTTTTTTTTTTGAGACGGAGTCTCGCTCTGTCACCCAGGCTGGAGTACAGTGGCCGGATCTCAGCTCACTGCAAGCTCCGTCTCCCAGGTTTATGCCATTCTCCTGCCTCAGCCTCCCGAGTAGCTGGGACTACAGGCACCCGCCACCTCGCCCGGCTAGTTTTTTGTACTTTTAGTAGAGACGGGGTTTCACCGTGTTAGCCAGGATGGTCTCGATCTCCTGACCTCGTGATCTGCCCGTCTCGGCCTCCCAAAGTGCTGGGATTACAGGCTTGAGCCACCGCGCCCGGCCTTCACGCAGTTCTTTATGTATATATACAAATAAAAAGATCAGAGGAAAGAAAGAGTTTTATAAAAATGGGATCAGCCAGGCATGGTGGCTCACACCTGTAATTGGGAGGCTGAGGCAGGAGAATCGCAGCCCAGGAGTTGGAGACTGGGCAACATGGTGAAACCCTGTCTCTAACTAACTAGCTAACTAACTAAATGAATAAAAATGGGATCATACTGTGTAAGGTATTCTAAAATAAAATGTATTAAATTTAATTATATCTTAATTTTATAGAAGAAAAAGACAGTAAAGTCAGACTGAAATATTGGCTAAGCTCCTGCTGAATGTTTCTTCACTATAAGCGACACTTATATATATTTATAATAAATATTACTTTATAATAACTCCAACATTAAGTAGTTGGAGTTACTAGGTTTTGTTTTGTTTTTTGTTTTGTTTTGTTTTATTTTGAGATAGGGTCTCATTGTGTCACCCAGGCTGGAGTGCAGTGGCAAGATCTTGGCTCACTGCATCCTGGACTTCCTGGGCTCAAGCAATCCTCTAACCTCAGCCTCTGGAGTAGTTGGAACTACAGGAACAAGTTACAATGCCCGGCTAATTTTTTGTGTTTTTTGTAGAGATGGGGTTTTGCCATGTTGCCCAGGCTGGTCTTGACCTCCTGAGCTCAAAGTGATCACCTCCCTCAGCCAGCTGCTGGGATTACAAATGTGAGCTACTGTGCCTGGCCTAGATTGTTATTTTTAAATGACAGTGTTATTGGCCAGGTGCGGTGGCTCATGTCTGTAATCCCAGCATTTTGGGAGGCCGAGGCGGGCAGATCACGAGGTCAAGACATCGAGACCATCCTAGCCAACATGGTGAAACCCTGTCTCTACTAAAAAATAGAAAAATAGCTGGGCAGGATGGCACGTGCCTGTAGTCCCAGCTACTCGGGAGGCTCGAACCTGGAAGGTGAATGTTGCAGTGAGCCAAGATCGTGCCACTGCACTCCAGCCTGGCGACAGAGTGAGACTCCATTTCAAAAACAAAATGACAGTGTTATTTTTAGGAAAGTAGACTTTCTGCTAGGAAGGAAAGGAAATTAACACTCTTACATGTCTTTTTATTGTCCCTTTCTCCATGTTCTTTTTCTTTTGGTGGTATTATTCTTACGTTGTCAGGGTACATGATTCTTCATGCTGTTCTGCTTTCTTAATTCCTAAACTTGATTGAGTGCCTCTACCAGTCCATTTATCTTAGTCTCCCCCCCAATTGCTGAATTATTTATATTGCATGGCTATAATTCATCATCAACAAATTTTTTTCAAGAAAGGTTCATAGGTACTGCATTCATTCCCTCAGCGGCTCAGCCTTCTGAGTAGCTGAGACTACGGGCATGCACCACCACACCCGGCTATTTTATTTTTTTTTGAGACAGGGTCTCTGGGGTCCACGCTGGAGTGCAGTGGCACGATCTCAGCTCACTGCAACCTCCACCTCCCGAGTTCAAGCGATTCTCCCACCTCAGCTTCTTGAGTAGCTGGGATTACAGGCGCATGCCACCAAAGGCCAGCTAATTATATTTTTAGTAGAGATGGGGTTTCACCATATTGTTCAGGCTGGTCTCAAACTCCTGACCTCAGGTGGTATGGCCACCCTGGCCTCCTAAAGTGCTGAGATTACAGGCGTGAGCCATCGTACCTGGCCTTATTTTATTTTTTAGAGACGGGGTCTCAGTATATTGCCCAGGCTGGTCTCAAACTCTTGGGTGCAAGTGTTCTTCCTGCCTTTACCTACCAAAGTGCTAGGATTATAGACATGAGCCACTGCACCTAGCAACATTGTGTTGCTTTTGACTTTTTGCCTGTTCTCTTTGTCTTGGGGCAGTTAGCGAACATTTTCTTTTTCTTTTTTTTTTTTGAGATGGAGTCTTGCTCTGTCTCCCAGGCTGGAGTGCAGTGGCGTGATCTCGGCTCACTGCAACCTCTCCTTCCTGGGTTCAAGTGATTCTCATGTCTCACCCTGCCAAGCATCTGGGATTACAAGCACGCACCACTACACTGGCTAATTTTTTTTGTATTTTTATTAGTGATGGGGGTTTTACCATGTTCTCCAGGTTGGTCTTGAACTCCTGACGTCAAGTGATCCACCCACATTGGCCTCCCAAAATGTTGAGATTACAGGTGTGAGCCACTGCGCCTGGCTTCCTAGAGTTTTTATGCTTTTTTTTTTTTTTTTTGAGACGGAGTCTTATTCTCGTCACCCAGGCTGGAGTGCAGTGGTACAATTTCATCTCACTGCAACCTCCGCCTCCCGGTTCAAGCAATTCTCCTGCCTCAGCCTCCTGAGTAGCTGGGATTACAGGCACCCACCACCACATCTGGCCAATTTTTTGTATTTTTAGTACAGACAGGGTTTCACCGTGTTGACCAGGCTGGTCTCGAACTCCTGACCTCAGGTGATCCACCACCTGCACTGGCCTCCCAAAGTGTTAAGATTATAGGCGTGAGCCACTGTGTGCCCAGCCTATGCTTTTTAAAAGTTTCTTGACTTTCATTTATAGGGAGAGTAGAGAGAGGTGCATTCTACCCTGTGTACTAGGTGTGTTCACCCTATCATTTTTCAACTGTAGATTCCAGACAAAGCTATTACTTTTTTGTTGAAGAGAATTGGGGTTAAAATATCATGTTGAGTCTTTAAGCCCTGGAGGGAATGCTGGATAGCTAATCAGGATCCCCATATCCTTTCATAGTGGTTTGGATCTGAGGGTAGAAGACAAAGGTCCTAGGTGCTCAGAGAAAGAAATTAGAGCAAGGAAGAGAGAACTTGCTTTTAATGCTTACACATTCTGTCCCTATTTCAGGCATGGTGGTTTTCTGGAACCTTCCCACTAACTCACCCCTGCAGCGGATACGGCTCTCTGATGGCTCCTTAAAGCTCTACCCCTTCCAGTGTTTCCTAGCCCATGACCAGGCTGTACGTACCCTTCAATGGTGCAAAGCTAACAGGTATGGAATAGGAGATGTGTGGAGGGGGAAGGTGAAGACTGGGACTGGCTGACTCTTCCACATTTGTTCGGATTTGACCTTCTCCCATCTTTTTACAGCCATTTCCTTGTCTCTGCGGGGAGTGACCGGAAAATCAAATTCTGGGACCTTCGACGACCTTACGAACCCATAAACTCTATCAAGCGCTTCTTGAGTACAGAACTGGCCTGGCTGCTCCCCTACAACGGTGTCACCGTGGCTCAGGACAACTGCTATGCCTCGTACGGCAAGATGGAGATAGGGACATCTAGGGACAGGCCCTAAGGGTTGGAGTGCAAAGCATGCCAGATTGTTGTGGGGAGAGGAGGGTAGAGAGTTGGTTCACTGAGGTGGTTTAAATTCTGGAAGAGGTTAAGGAGAAGAAATGAATCTAAAGAAAAGGAAGGTTTAAATTTATTTCTCTTTTAACAGTTATGGACTCTGTGGGATTCATTATATTGACGCTGGTTATCTTGGTTTCAAGGCCTACTTCACTGCTCCTAGAAAAGGCACTGTTTGGGTGAGCCCCCCTTTCTTTTGCAGTCTTCATTACACAGGAAAATGGCTCATTTATGCACTATTAGTGTCAGAAAGAGGCAGTAGTTTTGGGTAGGAGAAGATAGCTATGTGGTAACTCTATCATCAGGGCTGTCAGTTACGATAAACTCATTTTTGTTTGTGTGTGTCTCAGACTGTGCAGTTGTTACCAGTTCATAGCTCTGAATGAATATATGAATGAATGAATGAATGAATGAAATCTGTCTCTTTCTATTAGAGTCTTTCAGGATCCGACTGGCTTGGGACGATAGCTGCAGGAGATATATCCGGGGAGCTCATTGCTGCTATATTGCCAGATATGGCACTGAATCCAATAAATGTCAAGCGACCTGTAGAGCGAAGATTTGTACGTATATGAACATCTAACAGCAGCTATTGGGTCCTAACCCACATGCCCTCCCAAATTCTGGTAGAGTACAAATTAGTGCTAGGTCTCCCAGCCCTGATATTATCCCAGAAAGTCTTAGCACAGACTTGTGTATAATATTCCCTATCCTACTGCATCTGAGCACATAAAGATACTACTTTCTTCCATCTTTAAGCCTTTCCTGCCCAAACCACTTTCCTCTGCTTTTATTCTGTCTTTAATATTATAGAACCTAATTTCATGGTCTCCTTTCCAGCCTATATATAAAGCAGATCTGATACCGTATCAGGACAGTCCTGAAGGTCCCGACCATTCTTCTGCTTCATCTGGGGTCCCCAACCCTCCCAAGGCTCGAACTTATACTGAAACTGTCAACCATCACTACTTGCTCTTTCAAGACACAGATTTGGTAAGCTGAGGCCAGGAGAATGGGTGTGGTGTTAGAAAAGGTAGAAAACTTTAGTCTTTGTATATTACGTAATCCTGAGTTCAGCACAAAGATATAAAACTAAGGAGCCTCGGCCAGGCATGGTGGCTCATGCCTGTAATCCCAGCACTTTGGGGGGCCAGGGCGGGCAGATCACGAGGTCAAGAGATTGAGACCATCCTGGCCAACATGGTGAAACCCCCGTCTCTACTAAAAATACAAAAATTAGCTGGGTGTGGTGGTGCATGCCTGTAGTCCCAGCTGTTCAGGAGGCTGAGGCAGGTGAATCGCTTGAACCCAGGAGGTGGAGGTTGCAGTGAGCTGAGATCGCACCACTGCACTCCAGCCTGGCAACACAGCAAGACTCCGTCTCAAAAAAAAAAAAAAAAAAAAAAAGGGCCAGGCGTGGTGGCTCATGCCTGTAATCCTAGCACTTTGGGAGGCTGAGATGGGCAGTTCAAGACCAGCCTGACCAACATGGCAAAACCATGTCTGTACTAAAAATACAAAAAATTAGCCGGGCATGGTGGCGGGCACCTGTAATCCCAGCTACTCAGGAGGCTGAGGCAGGAGAATCGCTTGAACCCGGGAAGCGGAGATTGTAGTGAACTGCCGAGATCATGCCACTGTACTCCAGCCTGGGCAACAGAGCAAGACTCTGTCTCAAAAAAAATAAGTAAATAAAAATAAAAAAAGGAGCCTCTCACTTTCTCCCTCCTCTTCCATTTCCCTTCCCCAGGGTTCATTCCATGATCTGCTCCGTAGAGAACCAATGCTGCGCATGCAGGAGGGAGAGGGGCATTCTCAACTCTGCCTGGACAGGCTGCAGCTGGAGGCTATTCATAAGGTAGTCTTTCATCCTCTCCACCCTCCACTCTTTTCCCCCAGTTCTGGGCCTGGGGCTGATGAAATGGGAGATGAAAAGGTTACACAGATGACAGCCTCCTCCTCCTCCAGAGCATGACAGATGTACCTCATTCACTGGCTTCTCATTCTTACCTGTCTCACCCCTCATGGTCCTGTCCTTTCAGATTGTGGCTCATTTTTTTTGTTCATATAGCTAGAGTCACCCTAAAGCACCACCCATAAGGATCTCTCTCTTTCTGTTCTCTTCACAGGTACGTTTCAGCCCAAACCTGGACTCCTATGGATGGCTGGTATCTGGGGGGCAGTCAGGGCTGGTTCGAATCCATTTTGTCCGTGGACTCGCCTCCCCACTGGGCCACCGTATGCAGCTTGAAAGCCGAGCCCACTTCAATGCTATGTTCCAACCATCCTCCCCCACTAGACGGCCTGGCTTCTCTCCAACCAGCCATCGCCTTCTGCCCACTCCCTAGCCTTGGCCCACACCTGATCCTTGGAGTGAAGTCGGTCAAGAACAAATGGCCCCTATGCACAGAGCCATAGGAACTGGGGGCCTTCCCTGGACAGTGATCATGCCAGGCCTGGACCTTTAGGCCTGCCTCCCCAGGACTCCTTAGATCCCACTCTTTCTACAGACTTCTGTGATCACAGCCCCCTGCGGGCAGGGGGGCTCTCCCTCCACCAACTCTCAAGGCTCCTTAGCCTAAGACTATGGCTCATGAGAAACACTCAGGCCTGACCTAGGCTTGGGAGTCAAACTGCTCATATTGAGCATATTGTTAAGTGGGTAAAGCCAAGTAAAGGTACTGGGTGTTTTTGCGACCACTTGTGAATGGGTGTATGGAGAATTGAAAAGGGTGTATGCATGAAGGCTCCTGTCTGACTATTCCAGGATCCAATATTACTGCCTTCTGAAACTTCCTCTTTAGGGTAACCATCATGTATGCCCACAAGGGTGATAGTAATCTGTGAGACTGAAGTTGCTTAGAGTACTTCTTTGACCAAGGAACACCACAGACACCCTACTGATAGAACAGTGGCTCAGATCTTACTTGCTCCTGCTTACGAAGTATTCCCAATCACTGGTCATCTGACCCTACTTGAACACTCCTGAA
Organism: Macaca nemestrina; assembly: GCF_043159975.1. Taxonomy (NCBI): domain Eukaryota; kingdom Metazoa; phylum Chordata; class Mammalia; order Primates; family Cercopithecidae; genus Macaca; species Macaca nemestrina. Next base: position 27,333,743 of record NC_092137.1, on the reverse strand, counting down.
CAGTCATGTTTTTTAAAATCTTCCTTTATATCAAGTCAGAGTATACTTCTATAAATTTCACTCATGGGTGTAAGGAAATCCAGTCATCTTCCCTGTGATTGCCCTGTTAAGTATTTAACCATACCTATCATGTGTTTCCCAAATCTTCTCTAGATTAAATATCTTCAGTTACTTCAACCATTCTTTTACACGTCATGATTTTTGATCCTTCATTATACTGTCACATTGTTGACTTACTAGAATGTTTACCTACTTCAGTTCTGTGTGTAGGAGGTGTTCAGAACCCAAGTACAGTAATGTTGTATCTCATCTTGTTAGAGGCTTCTTGTGGGATGCTGCAGACTCACAGTGACTATGATACTGCCTCCTAAGCAAGGACACACCCCAGTGATGAGAAATAGGCAAACCATGGTCTTGAAATGCCTAGGAGTGTAGGCTGGGGTTTGGAGGGAAATAGTTGGATGACCTCAGGAAATAGAAAAAAAACAGGCAGCTGCTTTTTGGAGAGAGGGGAGATGAGATCAGTGCCTACCTGGAACAAAACACTCTGGCATTCTAGACTGGCCAAATAAGTAGTGTAGGGACTTCATCTATCAGAAAACCTCCTTTAAGAAGGGATCAAGTTAAGTCCCGGTCAGGTGTGGTGGCTCATGCCTGTAATCCCAACACTTTGGGAGATAAGGCAGGCAGATCACTTAGGGTCAGGAGTTAGAGACCAGCCTGGCCAACACATGGTGAAACCCTGTCTCTACCAAAAATATAAAAAATTAGCCAGGTGTAGTGGTGCACACCTGTAATCCCAGCTACTCGGGAGGCTGAGGCAGAAGAATCACTTGAACCTGGGAGGTGGAGGTTGCAGTGAGCAGAGATCCTGCCACTGCACTCCAGCCTGGGTGATGGAGCGAGACCCCATCCTGTACAGATGAGAAAACAGACCTGGAGGAAACCCAAGTCCATCAACAGCAGAGAAACCACAACCTATGTCAGTGCAAAGAAGCCAAGTGTTGCGCAACCCTATTGGGATCCAGCTCACATTGAGCCAGTTTTGTTTTTTGAGCTGTTAGGCAAGTGCCTTCTGTTGAAGAGAAGCTTTACTCAATTCTACAGGGCAGCCCCCTTCCTATTTTCAGTGGTAGAAAAGATGAGACCTGGGGATCCGCACTTGAGGCTGTAGGTTGTTGCTGGCAGCCCTGCTTCTGCAACTGAGTCTCAGCCCTGATCTTGACCTTGTTCTTTTTCTCTACCAGAAGCTTTTTCTCTTTCTAACCCTACCTGCCAATATATGCACTGCATACTATCCATTGTTCATACACTTCTCTACCTTTATTCCTCTTCTCATACTCCTCCCTTCGCCAGTGTCTTTTTCCACCATCTTCATCTGAGTTCAATTCATCCTTCAGAAAGGTCCCAGCTCAAATTCCACCTTCACCAAAGAGCTTCCCAGTTTTCTCCAGTAAAAAATAGCCTCCCTTCCTTGTGTTCCCAAGGGGGAAGGAAGGAAAAAGGATAAACAAGCATTAAGCACTTGATCCATTTTAAGCACTTTGCATATGTCACTTTTGTGAGGTAGGTATTGCCATTTTAATGATAAAAGAGTTGGAGAGGGTAGGCTGTCTGTAAAAGGTCAAGGTCACATAACTAGTAAGTGGTGGTGCTGGGGATTTGAACTCAGTATAACTTCAGAATATAACTTTACAGCCTGCCACATTTGGTCTCCTATTACATTTACTTGTGCCAATTAACTCCTCTAGCATGCTGTTTTGCAAGTAGTGTTTTAGTTAAATGTTTGTGACACTGACTTCTCTTGCTTCCCTACTCTGTTTCTCCAGGATTTGTGGCAGGAGTCTCCCTGCCTTAATCATAAAGGAATTGAGTAAATTGGGGGTGGAGCTGGGCAGGTGGAGAGCCTGAAAGAGTGTGCCTCCTGACGTGTGGGCTCCCTGGAGATAAGTAAAGTCTGCAGCCTGACAAGTCCATTGCCAGGGATATTGTAGACATTTCCAACGCTCTAGAAAGGATATTGCTCTATATTCACAGACTCTGTTAGAGCTGGAAGGGGATTAAGAAATCACCTAGCTTTGGTTTTCAAATATGCAGTTGTGGGGCCCATTGTTAAAAATGGGTCTTTTGAGAAGTATATACTTAAAAAAAAAGTTGGAGAAGCAGCTGTAATAATGCTGCCCCTCATTTCCACACACAAACATCTGAAAAATCTCTAGAACTGAGGAGCCGAGTTTTGAAAGTCAATAGTGTAACCTCCCTCATTAGATGCAGATCAAGTCTAGTCATGACTAAGGCTGCACATGCAGCCCGTTAGTTTGGGAGCCAATACCTAATGTCTTCTGAAGTTCTAATTCCAATGCTTTCTGTGGAAGAATCATTCATATGCAGTATTTCTTAAGTGGCTGTTTGCGGCAAAGCACTGAAATAGTTGCTATGAGGACGACAAATATAAACGACCCAAGTTGTACCTGCTCATGAGCTCACAGTTGAGGCCAATGAAGAACCTAGAGACAAAACACGCATTTAACCATAACTTACAGTTCCCTAACTACGATTGCTGAGATAAGGATCGTAGTTATGGCCAGTTATGGGCGGAGGGTGGGCTGAACAATGAGACTACCGGATTCAGAGAGGCCCGGGCCTCGAGGGGAGAGAAGGGGCAGGAGGAGGCAGAGGGTCCAACTCAGGTGAGAAATATGGCTGGCGGGCCCCACACCAGGGTCCGGCACAGTCCCGCTGGAAAAGGGGTCGCTCTCCACGGGTATTCATTCACGGCTCGGTCCACTCATTTCTACCCTGGCTGCAAAACCCGAAGGACGCTGGGCGGAAGGGGCGGGGCTTGTGGCGGAAGTTCCTAGGCCAGCCTGTCAGGTTGGAGGGAGTCTCCGCGCCCAGCTCGCGCTCAGGTGAGTGGCGGGTGATCTGCGGTCTCTGGCTCGAAGCGTCGCAAGCCATGAGTGTCCACAAAGCGTGTGGTCATCCTATATCCGGGCAGTGACGGGCCCCGTTTTCGGTCTGGAGCTGGACTCAGGAAGGTTACAAACTGTTTCCAACCAAGTCTGAATCTGAGACGGACCAAGCTATCTTTTGAGGCACCCAAGCTCTGGGTAGAAGCTAGAGCAAAGCTGTCCTCATGCTTGTCTCGGTCGGGAACGGAGGCCTCCAGGTGGTCCGGCTTCAGGACTGAGGTGGCTTGTGGCTGCTACCAGGAGGCCATAGCTTCCCACAGCCTTTCTCTCTTCCCCAGTTGTCTAAGCCGACTCCTGCCACAGGAAGCTGTCTGGGAAGCATCCCTCATGTGACCTCTGTCACTTTAAGTCACACTGGAAGTGGGAAGGGGAAGGGAGTGGGCACAAGGGAATGTCAGGCGACTTCTTAGTCGTGGAGAGGGACAGTAGGGGTGACCCCCTCTCCTCTTGGCTTGACAGGAAGCATGGCACTCTGGCGGGCATACCAGCGGGCCCTGGCTGCTCACCCGTGGAAAGTACAGGTCCTGACAGCTGGTGAGTGTCCCTCTAGGACTTGAGTGGGACCAGGGCAGACTGATTTGGAAGCCAGAGGCTTGCCCCACTGCACCACCCTCACTTCCTGTTTCTGTTCAGCTCTCTTGAAGGGTTGGCTGTCTTTCATCCCACACTGTCCCCAGTCTGTTTTGGAGGGTGGCGCCCAAGGCTGTTTTTAAGGGGTATACGTAGTTGGCCAAGCTGTGCAGCGGGGTTTTAGGATTTCAAAGTCCTCAAAAAGCTGAACAGTCAATCCTGAAGGATAAAGGCATTGCCCCAGGAGGCCTCAACTTGGAAAACTAACATTTTACTGTACGCAAAACACTTTCATATACATTATGGCATAGGGCCCCCACAAAGGTGTGTGAGTTAGGAGAGTTACTTGAGTCCATATTAGATCACACCTAATAAGTGCTGAATCAAGACTCTTACCCCAGTTTTTCGTGGTATTTTTTATTGTGAAACATGCAAAAGAATGATTAAGACGTGTATGTACAGTTTAAATGGCATTAATACTGAACACTTCTGTGTCAGTAATCAGCTTTGAGACCTCTTGAGCGCCTCTCCCTAATTCACCCAAAATTTCCAGAGTTTTGTTTATATCATTCATTTGCTTTTCTTATCATTTACTGCCTAAATATGTATCTCCAAACAATATACTAACCAAGGTTAGTATATTGGTATCTGATCACTCCATCCTGATCCATTTGGAGTGATCAGATACCAGTCACTCCAAATGCAGTGATTGAGTACTAACCTCACAGAGGTAATGCAGTGACCTACCTGCATTTGTTACCATCTTCATTTTGCAAGTTAACTAATGTAAGAGGATGGCACGAAGATAAGTAAGTCTTATAGGGGGAATGACAGAAGGCCTTAGAACATTTGGGGTACAAAGAGTGATCACATTAAGATGAGGTCTTGCCCATGTTTAGAGGAGGGGAACAGGATTCTAGTGATGACTGGGCTTCTAAGAAGAGGACTGTTGGAAGGGATTGGGGGCTACTGAAAGCCAGAGTGGAACAGGGATCCTGTAACCAGAATAGCCCTACATCAGCACAGAAAGTTAACTGCATGAATGGCCAGGATATGGATTCTTTGGCCCTTCCCTGGGCCCCTCTCCAGTCTCCGGTGCCCAACCACCTCTCGTCCTGTCCTCAGTGTCCGTCAGCCTGTATGACTCACCTGGCTGCGTGTGTGGTGACTCATGCTGGACAGTGTGGCTGTGATGGGAACTGACACGCTGGGCCCTTTGCCCAGGCTCAGATTCCCTCAGGGCCCATAACTGCCAGATGGAAGGTTCCCCCTTGTGGTCATCAAGAATAGGGAGGGAAAGAGTCCTTATATTTCCCTACCCAAGGCATCTGCAGCTGACAATGGCAGGAGCTAGAGCTCCAAGGAGGCCTAGGTGCCGACATGTGGCTGGAGTTCCAGGCTCTCGGTGCTGGAGCCCTTCACCTCCACAGCGACTGAGGCTATGCTGACGTCCCAGCTCAGACCTGAAGCAAAATGTAGCCTCTCAGCACTTTTCCCAGACTGTTTCAGACCATTCAGACTATTCCTTCCCTGCTGTTCAGTGTATTTGGATTAAACTACAAATAAAAGGTGAAAGTGGCTTTAGTTGAGCCATTTTTGGACGCCAGCACAGTAGCTCCTAAGGTCCCATGGGATAGCTCATCACACTGGAAAACAGTACAGAGATTTCAGACTTAGAAGACCAGGATGTGAATCTTAAAGCCATAGCACCTAGTAGGTGCATTAATCAGGACAAGTCAGTAAACTTCTTTGAGCCTCAGTTTCCTCTTTTAAAACTTGAGTTTAGGGGCTGGGCGTGGTGGCTCATGCCTGTAATCCAAGCACTTTGGGAGACTGAGGTGAGAGGATCACGAGGTCAGGAGATCGAGACCAACCTGGCTAACACGGTGAAACCCCATCTACTAAAAATACAAAAAAAAAAATTAGCCAGGCATGGTGGCGGGCACCTGTAGTCCCAGCTACTTGGGAGGCAGAGCCAGGAGAATGGCGTGAACCCAGGAGGCAGAGCTTGCAGTGAGCCAAGATCGTGCCACTGCACTCCAGCCTGGGCAACAGAGCAAGACTCCAACTCAAAAAAATATACATATATATATATATTAGCCTGGTATAGTGGTACATGCCTGTAATCCCAGCTACTCGGGAGGCTGAGGCAGGAGAATTGCTTGAACCCAGGAGGTAGAGGGTGCAATGAGCCGAGATCATGCCATTGCACTCTAGCCTTGGCAACAGAGCGAGACTCCATCCCAAAAAAAAAAAAAAAAAAAAAAAATCCAATTTTTAAAATGGGCAAAGGGCCAGGCACGGTGGCTCATGCCTGTAATCCCAGCACTTTGGGAGGCCAAGGTGGGCAGATTACCTGAGGTCGGGAGTTCGAGACCAGCCTGACCAACATGGTGAAACCCCATCTCTACTAAAAATACAAAATTAGCGGGGCGTGGTGGCGCATGCCCGTAATCCCAGCTACTTGGGAGGCTGAGGCAGGAGAATCACTTGAACTCACGAGGCAGAGGTTGCAGTGAGCCAAGATCGTGCCATTGCACTCCAGCATGGGCAACAAGAGCAAAACTCCATCTCAAAAAAAAAAAAATCAACAAAAAATTCTTGAGTTTAGTTATATGACCTCACAGGGTCAGTATAGGATTATCACTGTGAAAAGGTTTTGGAAATTTTTTTTTTTTTTTTTTTTGAGACAGTGTCTTACACTGTTGCCCATGCTGGAGTGCGGTGGTGTGATCTCGACTCACTCTGCAACCTCCACCTCCCAGGTTCAAGCGATTCTCCTGCCTCATCCTCCCGAGTAACTGGGATTATAGGCGCCTGTCACCACGCCCAGCTAAGTTTTTGTGTTTTTAGTAGAGATGGGGTTTCACCATGTTGGCCAGGCTGGTCTCAAACACTTTACCTCGTGATTCGCCCACCTCGGCCTCCCAAAGTCCTGGGATTACAGGCGTGAGCCACTGAGCCCGGCCTTTTTCTTTCTTTCTTTCTTTTTTTTTTTTGAGACAAAGTTTCACCCTGTTGCCCAGGTTGGAGAGCAGTGGTGCTCACTGCTCACTGCAACCTCCACCTCCTGGGTTTAAGCAGTTCTCATGCTTCAGCCTCCTGGGTAGCTGGGACTACAGGTGCACACCACCACACCAGGCTACTTCTTTGTATTTTTAGTAGAAACGGGCTTTCTCCATGTTGGCCAGGCTAGTCTTGAATTCCTGACCTCAAGTGATCCACCTACCTCGGCCTCCCAGAGTGCTAGGATTACAGGTGTGAGCCACTGTGCCCCACCTGGAAATGTTTTTAAATGCTCCATAAACTTAAAGACTCAACAGGTTGGTTCTTTCTGTAAGTGTTGGCAACCCAGGCACAATAAACTATATTATTATTATTGTTATTATTATTATTATTATTTGAGACAGGGTCTTGCTCTTTTGCCCAGGCTGGAGTGCAGTGGCATGATCCCATCCTGAACTGTGACTGTGCCACTGCACTCCAGCCTGGGAAACAGAGGATCCTCTGCCTTAGCCTCCTGAGTGGTTGGGACTGCAGGCTTGCACCACCATGCCCAGCTAATTTCTTTTGTTTTTTGGTAGAGATGGGGTTTTGCCATATTGCCTAAGCTGTATTCTTTTTATAGTGGTGTTTGGGTTAGGTTTGTTCCACTTACTATAATCTGAACATGGATAACCATCTTAGCCTTGGGTTCCAGAAAGCAGAGCCTGAAGCTTATGTGCAGATACCTTGTTAGGGAGTAGGAAATGATCCCATTGAGGGAAAGATGGAGAGCCACTATAAGGATGTATTATTGAACAAGCCCCTGCTAAGGGCAGCTGTTGCTCAGTCCCTTGGAACTGAGAAGCTTTTTGAAATACTCCTTAAAGTGGCTGAGCGTGGTGGCTCACGCCTGTAATCCCAGCACTTTGGGAGGCTGAGGTGGGCGGATCACCTGAGGTCAGAAGTTTGAGACCAACCTGGCCAATATGGTGAAACCCCATCTCCACTAGAAATGCAAAAATTAGCTGGGCATGGTGGCGGGCCCCTGTAATCCCAGCTACTCAGGAGGCTGAGGCAGGAGAATTGCTTGAGCCTGGGAGGTGGAGGTTGCAGTGAGCTGAGATCGCACCACTGCACTCCAGCCTGGGTGACAGAGTGAGACTCCATCTCAAAAAAAAAAAAAAAAAAAAAAAAAAGGAAAGAAAAGAAATACTCCTTAGGACTGTCTGGATGAATAGCTATTTCTAGAGAAAAGAAGAAACCTTTTTCTACCACTCCCATCCCACATTGGTCAAAGATTCCAAAGACTTACCCCAGGCTGGGTATGGTGGCTCGCCAGCACTTTGGGAGGCCAAGACAGGCAAATCACTTGAGGTCAGGAGTTCGAGACCAGCCTGGCCAACATGGTGAAGTCCCATCTCTACTAAAAATACAAAAATTAGCTGGGCATGGTGGGCATGGTGGTATAATCCCAGCTACTCAGGAGGCTGAGGCAGGAGAATTGCTTGAACCCAGGAGGTAGAGGTTGCAATGAACCAAGATCACGCCACTGCACTCCAGCCTGGGTGACAGAGTGAGACTCCATCTCAAAAAAAAAAAAAAAAAGGCCAGGCACAGTGGCTCATGCCTGTAATCCTATAATCCCTGCACTTTGGAAGGCTGAGATGGGTAGATCACCTGAGGTCAAGAGTTCAAGACCAGCCTGACCAACAAGGTGAAACCCCATCTCTACTAAAAATACAAAAATTAGCTGGGTGTGGTGGCAGGTGCCTGTAGTCCCAGCTACTCAGGAGGCCAAGACAGGATAATTGCTTGAACCCGCAAGGCAGAGGTTGCAGTGAGCTGAGATCGTGCCACTGCACTCCAGCCTAGGCAACAGAGCGAGACTCTGTCTCAAAAAAAAAAAAAAAAAAAAAAAAAAAAAATTCACCTCATGGGATAACTCCCCTCCGCTACTAGTTTGTACATGCATAGTCACTGAAGCCATCAGTAGCAAAGGTCCAGGTGTGGCATAGGCCTGAAGCAAGAATCTGTCATTACTACAGTAATGTCTGGAGTAAGAAATAGGTGAATCAAGAACATTTGAAATGATTCAAAAGAAATGTCTGGTATACCAGTTTTCGCCAAGCCAGAGTCCGGAACAGGGTAGCCTGGGGAAAGGGTTGCTGCATGTTCTACAGAGTTTGAGTCAGCCTTATCCCTTCCTTTTTTGAGGGCCTTTCCACTCTCCAGTGGGCCCAGGGCCGAGCTGCATCCATCTTAGTCTACTCGGTCCTGCTGTGGGAGCAGCTGAGCTCCTACAGATACTGGTTTCCCTGGGGTCTGAATTAAGCTAGGGTGTGAGAGCTCAATAGAACTTACAGACCATCTAGTCCAGCCTGTGAGACTGCAGAGAAGGAAACTGAGGCAGGAGTGGGCGTGTCATGCACTGAGGTCTCAGTCAGTGGTTGAGCTGGCGTTATAACCTAGGGCACTGCCCGCCACACTGCCATGCCCTTGAGACTACTGGAGCCTCCAGATGCTGAGTGCAACCCCAGCTGATCTGAGCTTAGATACGTGACAAGCTGCAAAACTACCCATTTTGTCTCATTTTCTAGCAGTAGGATGGGTTCAGGCCAGAAATGAGAGAGCATTCAGAATAATCCCAGAGGATCCACTCTCCCTTCCCACTGCTGGGCTTCCACTCCCTCTGGGCTCTGTGCCAGACTGAGCCCCTACCCTAGGCAGCTGACTAATATTTGGAGACTTCTGAGGAGGAAGGCAGCACTGCTGGCCTCATGCCAGTAGCTATACCTGCTGACCCAGCCCTCCTGGACTGAAGGACACGCTTCCTGCTCCTCATTCCAAGAAACCACTTCTTGCCCCTCTGCCTTCTGCGCATGAGACTCAAAAGCCACAAAAGTAAGCAGAGGAACAAAATAGGAGAAGTAGGGAATTTACGCCACCCATGCCTGGGAAGAGGGTGTGGAAGTTGGGGCTTTTCCTCTAGTGGACAGGAAGTGGTCCCAAATCAATCTGCTCAGTGGCAGGCTCCCTTCCCCCGGCCTCTGGATCTGGTGGGGAGTGACGGCATGAGAACTGGCACCTACCCAGGGGCATGATGTCACACCTGCGCCAGCATCTGCTCACTGGGCTCCATGCCCAGCCTGTCATTGGGCATCACTGCCCAATAGCCCCTCGCCCTGCCCATCAGGCCTCTGGTCATTATGTTTGCAGGCCTCCAGTCCCAGCTCCCTAGAAACAAGTCCAAGGGGAGTGGGCCCAGAGTACTGGAGAGTCCAGACCAACCAAACATATCCAGGAGATCTCCCAGAGGCTGGGGTGGTTTGGATCTCTTTGGGCTCTGGGTTGGGGAAGATGGGGTGAGGAATCTGAATGTCTGTCCTTCCTGCCCAAAGGGTCACTTGGGCTGGAAAAGCACGCCTGCTCTATGCTTGCTCTAAAGCCTTATACCACCTTGGAGTTGCTGCAGGCACTGGAGGCCTGATCATCTGTGGGCAAAGGAATCCCTGGGCGCCACTCTTCTGAAATAAACTGTCAGGGACTGCATATCTACACACCACCTACTCACCCCTACTGCTGCCCTGTCACTTGGTAGTCCCTCAGGCTTGATGGGCACAGTTTGGGGGACTTGAATCCATCTTTCTCCAAGGCTGCAGGCTTCTAAACTATGGGGCTAGAAGTCAGGGACCTGGCTTTTCATTCAAGCTCTGCCTCTAGCTTGTTGTGTGACTGTTGGCAAGTCATGAAGAGTGAAAACACACACACTTCTCTGTTTCTTTCCCAGGAATATTGCTGCCTGCCATCCCCACGAGGTGACAAGGAGCAGAGTGATGGAATTTGGGGGAGTAAAGACAGAGAGGAAGTGCATTAGTCTAGGGAATGTCTTTGATATGCAAGCCCTTTGGGGCCTCACGTGGGCAGGAACACCTAGCAGGGGAGCAGCCACAGGGGCCTCCTGGTGCTACTGACCTCTGAGCCCATCTCAGCCCATGCTGGGAATACCCTGGCCTCCTTGGTCCTCCTTGGGAGAAGGACTGGGTTCAGTTCCAACTGCACTCTTTACCAAGCCACCTCATCTCTCAAAGACTCATCATTAAATGGGGGTGTAGGCCGGGTGCAGTGGCTCACACCTGTAATCCCAACACTTTTGGGAGGCCGAGGCGGGCAGATCACTTGGGGTCAGGAGTTCGAGACCAACCTGGCCAACATGGTGAAATGGTGAAACCCCATCTCTACTAAAACTACAAAAATCAGCCAGGTGTGGTGGTGGGCACCTGTAATCCCAGCTACTCAGGAGGCTGAGGCAGGAGAATCACTTGAACCAGGAAGGCGGAGGTTGCAGTGAGCCGAGATCGTACCACTGCACTCCAGCCTGGGCGACAGAACGAGACTCCATCTCAAAAATAAGTGAATGAATGAATGAATGGGGGTGTGACCACCTACCTCCCAGATCTTTTGTGAGGATTAAATGTGTAAGAGCCCTTTGTAAACACCTTACCAAAGTAGACCATTACACTGTTGGTCCCTTCATTTCAGAAAGAACTGCCTTTTCTGCCTCACCATCCCCTGGTCTTCTCGGCAGCACTCTTCCCTTTCTTCAGGGCTGCAGCAGCTCCCTCTTATCCCTGACTGGAGGGATAGGGAACCCAGTGCTGATTGCTTGGGGGTGGGAGCAAACCTGCAGTTCCCCTAGACGTCCTCGCACCTTCTACCCGACCTGGACCTTTGGGAGACTTAAGAGTTCTTTAAGCCCTTTCTCAGAGTCGTCCTGCTGTTTGGAGCAGTACATTTGACGTTTTCCCTTTATTTTCTGAGCGCTTACCAGGGGCTTGCTTAGCTGTATGGTGGGGGAATGGGATAACAAAGGTGTCTGGGATTCTATCCTTGACTCTGGGAGGTCATGTCTCGCAGTGTTCTGGAAGACCCCCACCACTTTGGGAGTTTCAGGGAGAGACAAGACAGGATTGGGGGTACCCAGAGCTACTCCATGTCCAGTAGCCCAGGTGAGGCATGGGTGCCCAGCCCCAGCCCCAGCCCCAGCTCTCAGCCATACCCAGCTGTCACTGACTAGGCTGCTCAGGGGCAGGGCCGGGCAGAGGGTGTGGAGGAGGAGCGCAGCAGTGAGTGTGCAGCCAGCATGGACGTCAGAGCCAGCTCCGGGCCAAGGAATGGGGCAGAAGGATGTGTTTGCCCAGTGCTAATTGAGGGCACAGGGACAGTGTGACTACGGGTTTGGATAGGGGGCTCTCATTACTCAGTGAGATAGACAGGCGAGCCGGAAATCATACGGTCACTCCCAAGTGGCCTGGTAAGTGTGTATTTGCTAGAAATCATCACGCCACCATAACGGAGTGGGGGCTCTGTAAACAGTGATGATTTCTGTCATAGTTTCTGGGTGTGGGTGTCTAAATAGGGCTGCTTGGAGCTGGGTATCTGTGCAGTTAGGGAAAGGGAAGCAGGTGCAGAGTTCTGGGGGGGAAATGGCCACTATATTCATTGCCAACTTGATCTAAGGTTGTGAATGGAGGAAATCTCGGTTTAGCTGATTGATTGTGCTAAGAGGTGGCCAAGACTCTTTCTTGTGGGGACTCTTATCAGCTCAACCAGTCATCTTCCTGTTTATGACCATTTGAGCACTCTTCTTTTATTTTTTTTTTTCTTTTTGAGATAGGGTCTTGCTCTGTCGCTCAGGCAGCAGTGTGATGGCGTGATCACTGCAGCCTTGACCTCCTGGGGTCAAGCGATCCTCCCACCTCAGCCTCCTGAGTAGCTGGGACTACAGGCACGTGCCACCATGCCCAGCTAATTATTTTAAAAAAAAATTTGTAGAAGTTGGGTCTTGCTATATTGTCCAGGCTGAACTCAAACTCCTGGGCTCAAGCAATCCTCCTGCCTCAGCCTCCCAGAGTGCTGGAATTACAGGTGTGAGCCACAATTCCAGACCAGCACTCTTGTTTTAGAAAAAGAGTTATTCTGGCCAGGCACAGTGGCTCATGCCTGTAATCTCAGCCCTTTGAGAAGCCAAGGCGAGCAGATCACCTGAGGTCAGGGGTTCAAGATCAGCCTGGCCAACATGGCGAAACCCCATCTCGACTAAAAATACAAAAAATAGGCAGGCATGGTGGTGGGTGCCTGTAGTCCTAGCCACTTGAGAGGCTGAAGCAGGGGAATCGTTTGAATCCGGGAGGCAGAGGTTGCAGTGAGCCAAGATCATGCCACTGCACTCCAGCCTGGACAACAGAGCGAGACTCAGTCTAAAAAAAAAAAAAAAAAAGTTATTTTTGCTGTTCTCCACAAATAGAGATCTCTTAGACCAAGGTGAAAGCTGTTGGCAGGGTCTTGCATTGGGCTCGGGGGAGAAAACAGGGTTTCCTACCATTCTACACATGATTTATTCATTGTGCTGTGTCCTAGAAAGAAGTGTCTAGGAATCCAGCCACCTGGTTCTTGCATTGGCCCTGCACTTACTGGTTATGTGGGATCCTGGACTTCGTTTCCATACCTCTAAAATAAGCGGTTTGCATTAAATTATCTTAAAGCCCCTTTTGATTCTGACGGTCTGTGGTTCTCAGCCCTGTGGCCTTAAATTCTCCTTTCTCTCTTTACTTACTGACTCTGACTTCCCTTTACTGCTCAATGCAAAGTTCCTGGGTCTGCTCATCCCAGTTCTGACAGGATACACATGAGGTGTCACCATCCTTGGGGAGATGAGGGCTTTGAGGCAGCAGGAAGGGACTAGTCATTTGTTTCCAGAATGAAGCCCTGGGGATGAGAGTACCAGAGTCTCAGTGGAGGTCAGCAGATGTCCCTCCTTCCTTGGAATGGCAGCCCATCCCAGGAGATGTCCTGACAACACCTGTGTACCCTGCATAGGGTCCCTGATGGGCCTGGGTGACATTATCTCACAGCAGCTGGTGGAGAGGCGGGGTCTGCAGGAACACCAGAGAGGCCGGACTCTGACTATGATGTCCCTGGGCTGTGGCTTTGTGGTAAGTTCTCCCCTCAGCAGGGCTTCAGTGGACTCAACAGTAGCCTTAGTTCTTTGTCATCCTTTGGCTTCCCTTGGACTGTCACACCTAAGCCAACCTGCTGCCCTCTTTTCTTAGTGTCCACTTCCCCTAAGGGTTTCTGATACTTGGGGCGGGGAGCTTAGTGAGGTAGAGGCCTAGTGCTCCCTCACTGCAGCCTGCTGCTATGTGGGGTTTACTTCCAGGGCCCTGTGGTAGGAGGCTGGTACAAGGTTTTGGATCGGTTCATCCCTGGCACCACCAAGGTGGATGCACTGAAGAAGATGATGTTGGATCAGGTGAGCAGGAGAACGGAGTGGGGAGGGTGAGCTGTGTTGGGGGTAGGTGGGGATTTCAGCACTCATAGGACTTTAATTTCTCTTCCCTAGGGGGGCTTTGCCCCGTGTTTTCTAGGCTGCTTTCTCCCACTGGTAGGGGCACTCAATGGACTGTCAGCCAAGGACAACTGGGCCAAACTACAGCGGGTGAGCTGGGCAGGTGTGGAGAATGTCTCTGGCTAGCAGACTGACAGCCCAGGGGAAGGAGACAGGTTTTACAGGGATAAAAAAGGGGGTAAGTGCAGGTTGAGTCTCAGACCATGAAGGAGAGGAGCTGAGGGTTATGGTGCAGGAATGTGCTCTTTGAACCCAAGTTTGTCATTCACACTGGGAAGTGGGAGCTGCTTGGAGGTGCAAGTGTTAATTTGTTCCTTCTCTGTCTCCCCAGGATTATCCTGATGCCCTTATCACCAACTACTATGTAAGAGCTGACACCTCAACTGCTTGTTCTTCTGCTTCCTTAAGTCTAGAACTGTCCTGGGATTGGGGGTCCTCCTGACATGGGAAGCCCTTCCGTTGGGATTACTCTTTCATTCCCAGGATGGGCACCATAAATAGGGAAGCCATCACCCAATTGTTCACCTTTCTCTTATGTGCAGAAGTTGGGGTAGGGCCAGGCAAGACAGTGAGTCTGGGGTCAGGTGGTGGGGCAGCCATCCAACCTTTACCTTCTCTCTTGCAGCTATGGCCTGCTGTGCAGTTAGCCAACTTCTACCTGGTCCCCCTTCATTACAGGTATGTTGCACCCCTACCCCACCCATCAAGGAATACCCACGTTACCAACAGTTGGAGACAAAATGATTCTCATTTCAACCTTGAGCTACCTTAGACCCCCAACTGGAACACTGAGCCCTGATCAGAGTTTCTCAGATTCCCAAGCGTGTTATTCAGATGTCTAGCCATTTCCAGAAACCGTCCAGAGTGTCTGCCCACTGACCTTCTTCATCTCCCTAGGGAGGATCCTGCTTATACCACCCTTGTCTCCATCCCACCTGGGGCTCCGCCTTTGATGGCGTATCTGGAGGGACAGTGGCTGGGGTGCTGCAGCCTAGGTTAGACAGAGAGGTAGACCAGAAAGCCAAGTAGAAGCCTGGCCAGACACTCATGATAAAGATAGTTGCTGAACTGCACCCAAAAAAATAGTGGAACTGAAGATGTGTGGTTCAAATGCTTGGAGGTGAGGGATTGTGGGAACAGGGGAAAATAAGGGGGAACATGGCCAAAATGTACATGAATAACATAGCTAAAATGAATACAGACTGGCTGGGCATGGTGGCTCACACCTGCAATTCTAGCACTTTGGGAGGCTGAGGCGAGAGGTTTGCTAGGGTCTAGGAGTTTGACACCAGCCTAGGCAATATAGTGAGACCTCATCTCTACAGAAAATACAAAAAATGGCCGGGCGCGGTGGCTCAAGCCTGTAATCCCAGCACTTTGGGAGGCCGAGACGGGCGGATCACGAGGTCAGGAGATCGAGACCATCCTGGCTAACACGGTGAAACCCTGTCTCTACTAAAAAATACAAAAAAACTAGCCGGGTGAGGTGGCGGGCGCCTGTAGTCCCAGCTACTCAGGAGGCTGAGGCAGGAGAATGGCGTGAACCCGGGAGGCGGAGCTTGCAGTGAGCTGAGATCCGGCCACAGCACTCCAGCCTGGGTGACAGAGCGAGACTCCGTCTCAAAAAAAAAAAAAAAAAAAAAAAAGAAAATACAAAAAATTAGCCAGGCACATGGTAACATATGCCTGTAGTCCCAGCTACTCGGGAGGCTGAGGTGGGAGGATCACTTGAGTCCGAGAGATGGAGGTTGCTGTGAGCCAAGATTGTGCCACTGCATTTCAAAGCCTGGTGACAGAGTGAGACCCTGTCTCAAAAAAAAAAAAAAAAAAAAAAAAGGCTGGGCGCAGTGGCTCACGCCTGTAATCCCAACACTTTGGGAGGCTGGGGCGGGCGGATCACAAGGTCAGGAATTCGAGACCAGCCTGACCAATATGGTGAAACCCTGTCTCTACTAAAAATACAAAAATTAGCTGGGCGTGGTAGCAGGTGCCTGTAGTCCCAGCTACTCGGGAGGCTGAGGCAGGAGAATTGCTTGAACCTGGGAGGCAGAGGTTGCAGTGAGCCAAGATCGCACCACCACACTCCAGCCTGGGCAACAGAGTGAGACTCCATTTCCAAAAAAAAAAAAAAAAAAAAACAGAAAACAAAAAAGGAATACAGACTTATGAACCAAATCTTAAACATTAGGGTCCTTTGCAACACTCTTTGAAACCAGAGCAAGGTTAATTTAAAACAAAAAGATGCTACTTTGTATGGTAGTCCGTACATTTTGGAAGATGAAATCTCAGCTGGTACAGGACAGATAGGGGCCCTTTCTGTGATAAACAGAGCTACATGTGGCAAGAGAGCCGCTAAATATTTAGCCTTTGAGGCTCTCAGCCAGGAAACAGAGCTCTGGGATGGCACTAGAATTTGAGCCAGTTGTCCTTTAGTCCAAGCCACACAGGCCCTTCACAGATCACTGAAGGGGCTGGGTGCGGTGGCTCACACCTGTAATCCCAGCACTTTGGGAGGCCGAGGTGGGTAGATCACTTGAGGTCAGGAGTTTGAGACCAGCCTGGCCAGCATGGTGAAACCCTGTCTCTACTAAAAATACAAAAATTAGCCAGGTGTGGTGGAGCACACCTGTAGTCCCAGCTACTTGGGAGGCTGAGGTAGGAGAATTGATTGAACCCGGGAGACAGTGAGCCAAGATCGCACTACTGCACTCCAGCCTGGGCGACAGAGGAGACTCCATCTCAAAAAAAAAAAAAAAAAGGCGCTGAAGGAAAGAGACCTAAACCTGCCAATCTTCTGACATGATCCCTCCTTTTCCATTTCACACTCTCATCTCCAGCCCTTGCTCACTGCTTAGCTTTCCTCCTCTTCACCGTGTTATTCTTGTTCCTTAGGTTGGCCGTTGTCCAATGTGTTGCTGTTATCTGGAACTCCTACCTGTCCTGGAAGGCACATCGGCTCTAAGCCGGCCTCACTTCATCGTTTCCACCTTGCAGTGATGCAGCTTGGCCCTGGAACGGTCAGACAACTTCCTAAAGTGGGCACACTAGTTTCCACAGGGTTGGGTTGCCAGTCAGAACTTAAGAGGACTAGCACCCTGCAATGCTCCCTTCACTCTAAAATGTGCACTGACTGCTTTAGAGCCCTTGATAATAGTCTTATTCCCACCACATACTAGGCACTCCATAAATATCTGTTGAACTTTCATGACCTTATCAACTTTACACACATATCCCAGCAAATGCCACTCATCCCCACTCTTCATAGACACATTTGTTACTCTAACCCTGCCTAGCCTTGTAGCTCCAGCTCTTCAGAGACCCCTGGAACCCTTTATATGATGCCTCAGTAAATATGTTATTAAATGTGTAATCCGGAATCTGCAGTGGTAATGGGGAGTCATTTCTAGAGCTGGAAAGAAGCCAAGAGACCACCAAGCCCAATCTTTTTTTTTTTTTTTTTTTTTTTTTTTGAGATGGAGTCTCGCTCTGTCTCCCAGGCTGGAGTGCAATGGCGCTATCTCGGCTTACTGCAGCTTCCGCCTCCTGGGTTCAGCTGATTCTTCT